>NC_091548.1:1776504-2120509 GCF_030788295.1 Drosophila virilis
GTTTGACTCAGCAGTTCTTGTATGTCAAATACAAGGTAGTATCTGAGGCTGGGTGGGCGTTGGAGCGGACCTGACTGCCCTTGAGAAGGTAGTTCCTGCTGCTGGACCTGCTGTGATCGCTGCTGCTGTGCTAGGCGACCCAGAGGTAGGTGTTTCCGAAGCATTTCAGCGTATCTTCTTCTGACACCTAGGTGACGTTGTGGGAGTCTTGCTTTAAGGGCAATATTTTTGGCTTCTTCGTTGCTGTGGTTGCTGAGCCGAGCCCAGTACCTGGAGCAAGCATCCTGGTACACTTTTTCCACCGGCACGACCTTCAGATCAGTGTGGATGCTTTGGTTCCGCACGTACCAAGGTGCTCCAGCAATGGTTCGCAGTATCTTATTTTGCGCAACTTGAATACGTTCAAATTGGCCTTCGCATAGAAGTGATCCCCAGACCGGAAGTGCGAACTGCCATATTGGGGCTATGAGCTGCTTATAAAGTGTTACCTTGCATTTTAATGGCAGCTTGCTCCTTTCTGATATTAACCAGTGCAGCTTTTTGGCCCTGTCTCTAACCCTGGCGACAATGGTGGTGACGTGGCTGCTCAAAAGAAGCTTTTTATCGACTTGTACTCCCAGGTATGAGATCCTTTCTTCTGTGGTAAGCCGTTGATCCAAAATTCTTGGGGAAAGAATTGGCATCTGCAAGTTTCTCCAAGTGTGCATTATGTGCTTGGTTTTGGTAATGTTGATGCTAATGCTCCACTTTTGTGTCCATGTTGTTATGGTGGTAAGGAACAAATCCAAATTGGCAATGGCATCTTCTTGCGAGTTTGCCGATGACAAGATGGCCGTGTCATCTGCATAAGTTGCCAGCATCAGTTTATGACGTAGCGGTGCAGGTAGGGGCATGTCGGATGTGTATAGGGTGTACAATACAGGCCCTAGAACACTACCCTGCGGAACGCCGGCGCAGATTTCTTTTAGGCTGGAACGTGTACCTCCACAGCAGTCCACAATGAATGTGCGTTCGCTTAAATAGCTGTTCATAACTCGGTAGAGGACTTCCGGCAATAGTTGTTTGAGCTTGAATCGCAGTCCGTCATGCCAGACACGATCAAACGCCTCCTGTATGTCCATATAGACCGCAGAGCAGTATTTATTGTCTTCATACGCTTCTAGTATAAACTGCGTAACTCGACCCAGTTGTTGTTCAGCAGCATGCTCACGTCTGAAACCGAATTGGTGGCTCGGAATTGCATTGATGATGTTCTCCAATTGGAACATCCGGCGCAGCAGCAGTCGTTCAAAGATTTTTGAAAAGCCAGCAAGCAAGCTTATTGGTCTGTATGATCCAAGCTGATCAGAAGGCTTGCCTGGCTTTTGAATCATTGTTATTTTGGCACATTTCCACTTGTAAGGAAAGTGTCCAAAGCGTAGGATACCGTTAAAAATAAGCATTAGGTACATTACAGCTGACTGTGGCAGTTCCTTGATCGTGCGATTATCGATTCGGTCAATCCCCGGAGACTTTTTTGTTTGCAATGTTTTGATAATAGTTTGTACTTCCCCTAGCGTGACTGTAGGGAAGCTGAGTTCACCTTGGGCTAGCGGTAGCGATACTTGCATCTCGATATGGCTCTTGTCAGAGGGCAGTGTGGTGATCATTGGCCTAAACCTTTGTTCAAGGTGCTGCGCAAAGGCTTCGGCTTTTTCTTCGGTGGTCTTGCACCACTGGGAAGCCCCAGTTCCCTCAGTGTGCTTCCTCACTGGTAAATTAGGTGCAGGCTGCCTTTTGATGTTCCCCGTTAGCCGCCATAACTTTTGCATACTGTATCTATCTCTTGCATCGATAGATTCCAGCAATTCATCAAGTCTTCTTGCCTTGGCCTGCTTGATTTCGCTGCTAATGCTGTTGGCTAATCTGTTGTGTGCTTGCCTAGCAGCCGGGTTGTGGTATGCCTGTATGTGGCGTTTAATCAGCCGCTTGGCCTCAATCATTTGTTGAATGCGCCTGTTGATTGTGTAGTTATACCTTGGTTGTCCTCGGCGAGGCTGGTGAGTTAGGTTTGTTGCAAATTTCGCTGCAGAGTGGATATTATTTTCCAGTATGTCTACCGCTTCGTCAATATCATCGCCACAGTGAAGCTCAGTGTTCAAATTGATGTGCATGTTTAGCCACAATTGAAATTTGGGTATGCTCGCATTTGCTGGAAGAAGATGACACTTGGGTTCGCCTTCTGCTGGCTTACTCAGTAGTTCAATCTGCAGCGGCAAATGATCTGATCCTAAGTCATTGGAGGTACTAATTTTTAGTAGACTATACTGCACACCTTTATATACTGCGAAGTCAATGGCTGTCGGGGACTGGCGCGCATTATTTGGGAAGCGCGTTGACGAGCCAGTTGCCAGGATGTCAAGATTCTGCTGCTGCACACTTTCAAGGAGTAGATTGCCCCTGCGATTTGATCTGCTGTTGCCCCACCAATAACTTCTGGCATTCCAGTCGCCAGCAGCAATGAATTTAGCACCAAGCTGTCTAAATACGTAGTTGAAGTCTTGAACCAGCCATTGTTCCCGCGGGGGGCAGTATATGGCCGCAACATTAATGACTGAGCCATTTAGCAATGTAATTGCAACTGGCGCACACTGAATTTTCTCCAGGGTTGTCGGCGTGAGCGCTATGTGTTGGATAGTGCGCTTTATTAGGATGGCTGCACCTCCACGCCGATTGTTAGATGGGTGGTTTGCCAGGTAAGTGTGGTATCCCCTTATGTCAATAGTTTCTGCATCCCGTAGGTAGCTTTCAGCTATTAACATTACGTCGATTTCGTTTTGCAGCATAAATAACTCCATCTCTTCCAGTTTATTATGTAGTCCTGCTGCATTCCAGGCTACAATTTTAAGGCCGTTGGTGTTGAGTCTGGCATACATGTTATGCCCATTTCTCTCTGAGGAGGAAGTGATGGAGTTGGCGTCGTAGCTAGACATTTTGGTTACCATTGACGCGCTCTATGGTAGTCATGAGAGTGCTTACGGTAGCCATCATACTCGTCATTAGATCAACTAATCTGTCAATTTTACTTTCCAGGTTGCTGTTATTGGCAGGGGCAGTTGGGCTCCTTCGTTGTTCAACCATTATGCTGATCAGCTGATCAAGTTTTCGGCTGAGGTCATCTCGCGGGTATGCAGTTCGCGGTGAACTGCGGCTGCGGCTCCTGTGTTGCTGGCGCGTTTCTGCAGGATGTACTATTGCTTGCCGAGTTTCTCGCTCCTGATAGTGCACATGCTGGTGGCTCTGAGGCGGCTGATTGTTGTGCTGCAATCTCGAGTTATGTTGCTGTTGTTGGGGCTGCTGACGAGTTGTTTGGCGCTGTGCGGTCTGCTTCTGCACTTGGGAGCGCTCATCTGGCAGGCCAGTTTTAAGGGCGGCTGCATAGCTGCTTGCAACTTGAGGCATAAGCTGCTGGTGTTGCACTTGCTGACGGAATGGGTTGTGTTGCTGCTGCTTCTGCTGTTCAGAGGGCCGCTGTGGTTGCTGCTGTTGTGTCTGCTGGTGCTGGACAATTGGATGCCGAAGCGGTTGTTGCTTTGGTCTCCCCTGTTGCCTACTAGAGCTAATTGGGATGGTGGGTTCTCCAAGCTGAAATAGTAAATTGTTTGCTCTTTGTAGGACGGCAGGTTCCCTCTTTTTAGCGTTGTTCTTGAAGAAGATACAGCCCCTGTAACTGGCTACATGTGGGCCCTTACAATTAGCACATTTCGCTTCTGCGCTAGGCGCCTTTTCACATAGTGTTGATGGGTGCTCTTGTCCGCACTTTACGCATCTGAATATGCGGCGACAGTAATTTTTCGTGTGTCCAATCTGTTGGCAACGGTGGCACTGTACCACATCCGTATTTCTTCTTGGCTTTTCGACCTTGACTCGTTGGCCTCCCAAGACTGTTAAGTCGAAAATTTCGTTATTGTTCTTTTTAGGCTCAAGCTCAACTTGGAAGAGATCAAGAGGCTCGCCAGTGAACCGCTTCTTGATAACGTTTACAAATCGGACATTGTGTCCCTTTTCACTAAGCTTCTGCTTGATCCAGTCATTAGGTGTAGCTCGATGAAGGTGTCTAATTACTACTCTGAAGCCACGGTCACTGCTCAGTTGGTAGGTATGGGACTCAACATTACTTTCTTCAAAGAATCTTACTAGTGCGCGGTATGAGCTAATGTCGTTGCACTGGATACGAAGTCCGCGATCCGAAGTCGGTTTGGTGTGGTAGTTGCCCTCTCCAATCAAGTCATCAATGTCCTTTAGGAACGGGACAATATTTCCGTTAAGTCCAGGCACGTAGAGCGGCTCAGGCCTGATCTTAATATTGCTGGCAACGTCTGGAACATTTGGTTCTGCGTTAGAGTTATTGGTAGGCATAAGTGGGGGTATATGCTGAGGCTCCTCTGGCCTGGCATTCATATTGATAGTAGCGATGTCCTCAGCATCTGCTTCAGGATTTGGGTTCATAATCGGTTGAGGGGTGGCGTCCATTGCTTCAACGTCCACATCTTCATCTTCCGAGGACACAGTTTCAACAACATTTTCATCTTCATTGGCTTTTTTCTTCTGTGTCCTAGGGCTTTCACCACCAGTGACACGACGTTTTCGCTGCACTTTTTGACAAGTCTCCTGTTGTCGTGCTTTTAGATAGCTTTCTCTAAGTGACGATGTCTTGCTGGAGCTAGCCGACACAGAGGCATCTGCTCCACTCGCGACGGCCTGAGCGTTTGCAGCACCAAGTCTCCTTATGAACTCGTCGTCGTCCCAGTCAGAGGAACTCCCAGATTTCACGTTTCTAATTTCTTTTAGCTTGACACCCATGCTTTCTCCTTTTGGAGAGGTGCGGGGCGGGGGCGGATTGCCCGTATGTAGCGTCGGCAAAATTTTGTTGACTTTTGTATTTAGAATATTTATATTTTTGTTTTTCAGATTTTGTTTTTTGTTTATTTTTTGTTTGTTTTTGTTTTTTTTTGTTTACCGTTCGACACAAGGGAACAAACGCAATGTCGGTCTGGATTCCAGAGCCCAGCTCCATGCCTGGTTGACAGACAGAGAAGTGGGGACTGGGATCCAGACTGTTTTTTTATTCATTTAATACCCAGAGTATTTACAATGAATTAAGTGACATGTTATATACAAATCAAGTGAAGTTGCCCAGCCTTGGCATGGGGATTGCTGTCAAATTATTATTTGAGGACTGGGATGCTGCTGTTGTTGCTGTTGCTGCTGTTGTTGCTGTTGCTGCTGCTTTTGTTGCTGTTGCTGCTGCTGTTGTTGCTGCTGGTATATTTGAATAGCCAGCTCGCGAAGGCAGTACTAATTGCTGAATCACCAATGGCTGTTCCCTAATTGCTAGTTTTAGCTCTTCGAGCGTAATTCGTCCCTCTCTGTAGTGCCTTCTTAGCGAATTTATCCTCATTTCGCTGAATCTGGCTGGCTGTTGTTGTGGGGTCTGCTGTTGCTGCTGCTGTTGCATTCTGAGCGAGTTTGCTTCTTCTTCTTCAAGCTCCATGCGAAGCAGAGTTGGCAGCTGTTGTTGTTCTTGCGATTGCTGCACTAGTTGCTGTAGAGGGCGAACATGTTGTTGTAGTTGCAGACTATACCTTTGCCGATCAAGACGAATTGGAACATACGGACTTGCGATTAGCTTACGAGCGTTGGCATTAGGATGAATAGCAAGTGAGTCGGCGAATCTTTTGCTTGTAGTATGGAATATTTCGTCCACTGTGCCTATGTCGTAAGTATCACGTATGTCTTTGTTTCTAGTCCACCAGGAGGCCTTCACTATCTTCCTTAGAATCCAGTTCTGTGTGGATTCTATTCGGCGTAGCTGTGTGTCAGAGATCATGGCACCCCAGATCGGCAAAGCATATCTCCATATCGGCGCAATCATCTGCTTGTAGATAGTGATTTTGCATTCTACAGAGAGTACGCTTTTGTTTCCTATTAGCCACTCTAGTTTATTATAGAGTGCTTTAAGACGGCATCGTAGCTGCGTAACATGGTGTTGCATGTGGAGCTTTCGGTCCAGATGGACACCTAGGTACTTTTGCCTTGGTTTAGAGGGGATTTCTTGCCCATTGAGTCGTGGAGTCAGGTAATTCATTCGGCTGTTTAAATTGCGTAGAGTATGTACTACATGAGCTGATTTGCTGTCATTAATTTGGATGCACCAGCGATTGCACCAAATGGTGAATTGGCGCAGATACGTTTGATTTGCACTGTATGATGTTTGCAGTATGTCAGCAGAGCTCATTATGACTGTGTCATCGGCAAACGTTGACAGTAGCATGCTGCAGTTGTATGGGTTAGTTATGGACGTTTCTGTATTTGTTATTGTTGCTGCTGTTGTTGTTGGATTGGGAGGTGTTTGCAATGTGTGGTAATGGCATATCTGATGTGTAGATGATATATAGAATTGGCCCAAGTACGCTCCCCTGGGGCACTCCAGCGCTAACTTTGCCTATTCTAGATTTAATGCCCTCGTTTCCATGTACGATGAATGTGCGATCAAGTAGATAGCTCTTGAGAACATTATACAGCCTATTAGGCAGTATCTTGCCAAGTTTCAAGAGCAATCCTTCGTGCCATACTCGATCAAATGCTTCGCGTATATCGATATAGACGGCTGAGCAGTATTGTTTCTTTTCAAATGCACTCAGGATGAATTGGGTTACCCGTGCTAGTTGCTGCTCAGTGCCATGATCTTTGCGAAAGCCAAATTGATGTAGTGGCACGGCCTTTGCAAATTCAGAGCATTCATAGAGCCTGTACATGAGAAGCCTTTCAAAGATTTTGGAGAAACCTGCAAGCAGGCTTATTGGTCGATATGAGGCGACATCTTCTGTGGGTTTTCCAGGCTTTAAAATTGTTTTTATGGCAGCGCATTTCCACTGTCGCGGGAAATGGCCATGTCTGAGTATGCAGTTGTATATCATGACAAGGTACAGTATTGCTTTCTTTGGTAGTGCTTTAATGACTCTATTGTCTATGTTATCGATGCCTGCAGCCTTTTTTATTGTCAAGCAGCCAATCTCTTTTGTCACCTCAGTATATGTAATTGGGCGAAAAGGGATAACACCAGCGACGCCAGCGCCGCTGTCGCAATCGTTAGTTTGCTGTCTAGTGTTTATCTCATTATTCACCTGGAGTCTGTATTCAGCCGTATTTGAGAATATGGGGCTGAAACGTTGCTCCAGGTATGTAGCGAAGACCTCAGCCTTTTCTTTACTAGTTTTAGTCCATTGTGTTCTATTGCTGCGACTGTTGTTGTTGTCAGTCGCTTGTATTTTAAGTGGCCAATTTGGCTCTGGTTGCCTTTTGATGTTGTTTGTGATGCGCCAAAGCTTTTGTATCTTGTAGCGATCAGTGGCATCTATTTGTTCAAACATTTTGTTCGTTTGTTTCTTCTTGTCCATACGAAGCGCTTTTTTTAGTTTGTTTTGGGCCTGGCTAAGTCGGCTTCGCGTGAGAGGTGTTCGCATAACCATATGTTCTCTCTTGCGCTGCCGTTTTATTGCCAAAAGTCTAATTGTTTCGTTTGTTAATTTAAAACGGCCATGGTTCATGCGATTTGTATTTGTGCCTTGTCTTTGTTGCTGTTGATGTCTACGAGGTGGGTGTGTTGCTGCTAAGGAAGCATTATATATGTTTTTATTTAATATGTCGATGGCGTCTTCAATATCGGGTCCCGATATTATTTCTGTATTAAGACGAACGTTTTTATCTAAATGGTTTTGAAATTTTTTTACGTTTGCATTTATCGGTAGCAATCGCATTGTTGTTTGTTTATACGGGAATCGGCCTACTCTGAGGCCTATATGTATAGGTAGATGATCCGATTCTAGATCGATTGTAGAGTGTGTTTGTAGTCGGTCATTGTTAATGCCACTGTAGACCGCAATATCGATAGCGGATGGCCTGTTCCTACTTGTGTATGGGAAGTGTGTAGCCCCACCTGTAGCAAGAATGTTCAGCTTCTTGTTGCTGTGAATGCTTCTTAGCAGCTCTACCCCTCGTCGACAAGCACGTTGGTTGCCCCACCAGGAATGTTTGGCGTTCCAGTCGCCACATAAAATGAACCCGGACCCGCTCAATTTTTCAAAATGTTGGAAAAGTTTGGCAAACATGTCAGCGCTCCAATTATATTGCGGTGGGCAATAAATTGGAGCTAGGACAATGGTCTCATTTTTTGCCAGGGTCACAGCTACTGGTGCAGATTGCATGGATTCAAACACAATTGCTTCCAGGGCAATGTGTTTGATTCCGTGTTTTACTAAAGTGGCAACACCCCCGCATCTATGGTGTGGTGGTGGGCGAGTTGCCGCATATGTATGGTAGCCGTTAATAGTAATTGGGGGACCTGGATTGAGAGCGCTGGGGCCCAATCGTAGCTCGACGAGCATCATAATATCAATTTTATGTCGATTCATGAAAACCTCTAATTCATTTAGTTTGTTTCTAACGCCAGCAGCGTTCCAATATGCAATTTTAAAAGAGTTGCCATATTGGTCGCTGCTGTGGTTCGTATTTGGAATAATGTTTGGCCTTCTCCTGTTAAGCAATGGACTGTTAAGGTTGGACAAATGTGTTGTTGTAGTAGTTGTGGTGTCACTAGTAGTGTGAGTGGTGTGTCTGCCATCATTGACTTGACTCAATGTGGCAGTCGCGCTGGCATTGTTGGTGTTGTTCGCTCTATACATACTGGCTACTGTCAGTGGCTATGTGTTCACAATTGGCGTTTGCCGATTGGCTGTTGATTTGACTTTCCGTATGCTCGTTGACACACGCACTAGACCAACATTCAAATTGCACCAATCCGCACCTGCATAGCAGGGGGGGGGGTGCAGCTAGTGTTGGTATTCTTTATTCAACATTAATATTTGACATATTTTAATTGAATTTTTTAGCGCCTACATTTTAACATTTCTGTTAACTTACAATTTAACATTATGTTATTTACAGGCACATATTAGCAAGTCCCATCACTAGGACAATTTAACATTAAAAAAGGTAAACAAGTTTTCCGCTGTTAACAGGCACAGCTTTTAGCTATTGTGTCTTTCAAAGGTAAGTTAAATTTGAATTTAATTTTAATAATCTTATATTTATGCTGCATGGTCTTCTTTTCAGGTTTCCTTCGTGCTGCATTTGTTGGAGAAGGTGGACGATGTGCATATTTGCACTCTTCAGAAGGCGCTAAACGATATAGCCAATTTGATCATAACGACTGCTTCGAAGTGTGAGTAGTTGATCTTTGTTTGAATTAGTGGATTATAAACATGCAATCCTTGCATCTCAGCCGTTGTTACCGGTCAGATAAGTAGCGGCTGCTACCACCATGTCGTCTGTTGGTCAACCAGCGGAATATATTTTGCAGCCTGATTAACTGGAGTCGCCATGTTGACCAGCGCTGATCTAGGTACCACAAATTCGAGTCCAAAGTTCGCAGGAGCAGCCGTCGCCAGATTGATCGCCACTGTGCTGGATATTGGAGTCTGAATTGCTGCAAACGTGCTAGCCGCTGTCGTCTGGTAGTATGCATCAGATAATAGCTTCTTGCAGCATATCTTCTGATTCTCAATCTTTGTTGCAGTTGCCGTTCGATCAGACGCCATTGACGTGGAAGCTGCTCTGGTCGAGTTGTCTGATTTGAGCGCTGAATGCACCTAAACGTAACCATGATAACGAGATCAGTAAATCCTTCGCCATTTTGCACATCTGGTATGCCGTCAATTGTGTGCCTCACAGACAAGCTGATAGCCGACGCCGTATTGGTTGCCTGTGCTGTTGTTGTGTTTGTGTGGGTGCTCGTCGTTGGAGAAATGCCCATTGCGCTGCGGTTGGCTGCTGCAGAGTTCGCTGGAAATATAAAAATACTCGTTATCGGCACGGCTTCTTGTTGGGCCGGTGGCATAGCGAAGTACGCTTGCCTTGCCAGACGTCTTGCTTGTAGTCGCTCTTCTAGCCGCTGTAGTGCCTGCTCTCTTTGCGCATATATTTGAGCATATATTTGTATCGACTCTTGATGTTCTCGAAGCATTTCCTGTCTATGTTGCTCTTCTCTTTGTTGCCTCTCTATTCTCCGCTGTGCGCGTTCTGCTTCTCGTTGTTCGGCGCGCTGTTGTTGATAGCTTCTTTGCCTACTAAGGCGCTCCAAAATGCTTTGCTGCAGAGCAGTTAGTGGCCGTTCAACAGATCTTCCATGTATAGGTCGGTGTGCCTCAATTTCTGCCATTCGTTGTTGAGCTTCTAGCAGCTGCTGCTCTTGCTGTCGCTGCACATGGGGCATATGTCTTTGTAGCATTCGGCTGTACCTCTCCCTAGTTAGCCGCTGCGGTACATATGGGTTGATTGCTAGGTCTTTAGCCAGGCAGTTGCTGTGATTCAAAAGGCGCTGCACATATTTGCTACATGCCTCATTGTAGACGTCATCTACACTTGCAACTTCCAGATCATTGCTTATGGTGCTATTGCGCACGTACCATGGTGCACCTGCGATCGATCTGAGAATTTTATTTTGCATAGTCTGTATGCGATCGATTTGTGTTTGACTTGCAAGCGGTCCCCAGACGGGCAATGTATATTGCCAAATTGGCGCGATGAGTTGTTTATAAATTATAACTTTTGTTTTGAGGGGTAGTTTGCTTGTGCTATCAATCAGCCATTGCATTTTTTTAAACCTCGTTCTCAATTTGTTAATTACAGCAGATATGTGTCTATTAAATTGCAGCTGTGTATCCAATTTTACACCGAGGTAAGTGTGCACCGTTTGGTTGAGTAGCGCTTGCCCGCCTATGTGTGCAGTTTGGGCATCTGTCTGCATTTGAAGCCTGCGCAAAGTGTGCATGACGTGCACCGTCTTGGTTGCGTTTATTGTTATACACCATTTAGTGGCCCAAGCAGACAAGACTTCGAGATACTCGTTCATTCGATTAACTGCATCTGTCTGCGTTCTGCCTACAGTTAGTATGACGGTATCGTCTGCATATGTTGCAAGCAATGTTTCTTTGCGGTACATATGCCTCACATATCCAGTTGTTGGACTTATTGGTCCCGGGATGGGCATGTCAGCTGTATATAGCGTATAAAGCACAGGACCAAGTACACTTCCTTGCGGCACTCCAGCCGCAATTCGCTTAGTGCTAGATCGGATTCCCCCGCTGCATTCTACCATGAATGTTCTCTCGGCGAGGTAGTGGCTAACTACATTGTATGTAGCATACGGCAGAATCATCCGTAGCTTATATCGTAGCCCATCATGCCATACTCGATCAAAGGCCTCTTGGATATCCATATATGTAGCAGCACAGTACTGGTTCCTTTCATATGCTTCGAGTATAAATTGCGTGACTCGGCCAATCTGCTGGTCTGCTCCGTGTTCGCTGCGAAAGCCAAATTGATGCTTTGGAATAGCATGTATAAAACCATCTGATTCGTACATTCGTCTAAGCAGCAAGTGCTCGAATATTTTTGAAAGACCTGATAGCAGACTTATTGGTCTGTATGAATTTAGTTGCTCTTGCGGCTTGCCAGGCTTAGGAATCATAATGACCACAGCACACTTCCATTTGCTAGGAAAGTAGCCCAAGCGCAGTATGCTATTATAAATGAGGCTAAGGTACTGGAGAGCAACTAACGGCAAGGCCTTTATAGTCCGGTTGTCAATTGTATCAAGCCCAGGAGACTTTTTACGTTTAAGCGCCTTGATTTCTGCTATTACCTCAGCATCTGTTATTGGCCGAAAATGCATCTCTGCGTGCGTTGGAGGTAGCTGTAGTTGACTCGAGATGTGCTCTCTGTCAGCTGTTGAGGCAGTAATAATAGGCTTGAATCTCTCTTCTAAATTTTGAGCAAACGCTTCCGCTTTTTCTTGCGTAGTTTTACACCACGCGTTGCTGTCTTCTGCGCTGCTGCCAGGTTGAATGAACTTTTTAACTGGCACATTTGGCGCAGGCTGCCGTTTAATGCCGTTTGTTAGTCGCCACAGCTTTTGAAAGTTGTAGCGGTCACTAGGATCTATAGATTCAAGCAAGCTATTCAGACGTCTCTCCTTGGCTTCTTTTAAAGTTCTTCTGACCTGGTTTGCGAGACTGTCATGAATTCTTTTGGCTAATGGGTGTCGGTTCACAAGAAAATGACGTTTGAGCAGTCTTTTGGCCTTGATCATTAATTCCAGAGACCTGCTGAGTGGGCACTGGTTTTGCGCTCGTTGGTGGTATTGAATTGCGTGAGAGTTTGTTGCATATTGTGCTGCTGCTCGAATATTACGCTCAAGAATATCTGTGGCATCCTCAATATCTGCAGCTGAGTGGATTTCTGTATCCAGCAGTACATGCTGGTTTAGCCAGGCTTGAAAGCGAGCAACACTCGCGTTAAGTGGTAGTAGATAGCACCTTGACTTGTTAAATGCCGGGGTTTCAAGAAGTTCGATTAATAGAGGGAGATGATCAGAGCCAAGGTCGTGTGTAGCGCTTATCTGTAGGAGTTCTCTCTGCAGTCCCTTATAGACAGCAAAGTCTATTGCTGACGGCGATTGTCTAGCATTGTACGGGAAGTGTGTTGAGGACCCAGTTGCAAGAATCTCACAATTATTTTGCTGTACATATCTGAGAAGATTACCACCTCGTCTGCAGGATCTAGCATTGCCCCACCAATGACTTTTCGCATTCCAATCTCCTGCAATGATGAACTTGTTGCCGAGCTCACGAAGAGCAGCAAACAGCTCATCTTCGAGTTCAATCAGGGGCGGGCAATATACTGCTGCGATGTTAATAGCAGACCCATTAAGCAGAGTGATTTTTGTTGCCGCGCACTGCATTGATATAGCGCTAGTGAGAGGAAGAGCGATATGCTGTAGACTGTGCTTGACCAGTATAGCTGCGCCTCCTCGTCGCGTATTAGATGGGTGATGTGCTTGATATGCATAGTAGCCGTCGATCTTGATTTCGTCTGTGCCGCGCAGGTGAGTTTCAACTATGATCATGATGTCAATATTGTTCTGATAGATGAATGCCTCCATTTCTAACATTTTGTTTCGCAACCCACATGCATTCCATGAGGCGATTTTGAGCCCGTTTGATCTGCGATTACTGCTATCTTGACGGACTGTGCTAGGTATATGGTTGTTAAACATTTTGTTTGCTAGTAACTTGCTCCTTTGCCATTAGGCAAGATGTCAAGTTGGTAAGTAAGTTCAGAAGTTTATCTAGCTTGTTTTCAATGTTGGAGTTGGCTCTCAAACGATCTTCAGTCATTAAAGTGATAAGAGTGTCCAGTTTTTGACCAATGTCGCAGTTTGTGTTTAAGTTAGTAGCGCTCCGTCGCGTACTGCAGCTGCGGCTTCTATTTTGCTGGCGTGCCAGCGTTTGTTGACCATCCATTTGCCTGCGAGTCGGGAGTTGTTGTTGCTTAGGGCGTGATTGGCGATGCTGCTGTTGGGCTGTCTGCCGCTTTAGCTTCTGTTGTTGTTGCTGCTTTTGCGAATGCATATCCGGCAAGCCAGAACGCAAGGCCGACGCATAAGAATTTGCAGCAAAGTTCACAGTTTGTTGTTGTTGTTGTTGTTGCTGCTGATCAATATGTACCCGTTGGCGCGACTTTGAGCGTTGACGTTGATCTTGCTGCTGTACCGATTTCAGCGGCTGCTGCTGTCGCTGTTGTGACCGTTTTCTTTGGCGACTACGCATAACTGGCAATGTTGGCTGTCCTAGCTGAGCAAGTAGGACATTGGCTTTGACCACGCTCTCAGACTCTTTTTGCTTGCAGGCATCCTTGAAGGACTGACACCCTTTGTAGCTAGCCGCATGTGGGCCTTCGCAATTAGCGCATTTTGGCCGATCGTTAGCCGTTATGCTGCACTCAGTAGAAGGATGTTTCCCGCTACATTTGACGCATACGAATGCACGCCTGCAATAATTCTTCGTATGCCCAAATTGTTGGCAGCGATGACATTGCACTATATCGGTAGTTCGTAGTGGTAGCTCAGCTTTGACCTTTTGGCCGCCGAGCATGTTGAGCCTTAAAATTTCGCTGTTATTTGCCTTGGGCTCCAATTCTATCTCAAACATGTCCATTGGCTCCCTAGTGAATCGTTTTTTAATAACACTAACGAATCGGGCTTTGTGCCCCAGGTCAGACAATTTAGTGCGAATCCAATCCGCCGGAGTAGAGCGATGTAAATGGCGCATGATAATTTTGAAGCCACGTTCGTGCTTCAGTTGGTATGTATGTGAAGCAATGGAGTTATCTTGGAAGTACTGTACTAGCTTTCGGTAAGAATCTACATCGTTGCAAAGCACTTGCAGGCCCTGACCAGCAGAAGGCTTAGTTGCATAGGTGCCCTCACCAATGACATCATTAATGCCTTCAATTAATGGCATTATTTCCGGAACAAAAGGTATGAAAAGTGGCGCTGGTTTGATTTTTTGTACCTTGGGTACTGGGGCTCTTACGTCAACACCAGCAGAATTTGCATGATTTACCGTAGTGTTGTTGTTTACATTTACATTAGTAATGTTTGGGGCAGGCGCATCGGTTACTGGATCAACAGCGTCAATCTGCATGTCTTCATCAGGATGGTCTGTAACCCAGAGTTCATGCTGTTGGCCGTTCCCAAGGAGATTTTCTAATTCTTCACTCAGGGCGGCATCATTAGCAGCAGCCTTGCTTATATCGGCTTCTAGCATCTTGATTCGCTTGGCGCTGTTATCTGGAATTGCATGGCGTTTAGAAACCTTACCCTTGAGTTTTTTATCACTAGCAATTTTGGTCAGCAAGTCAGCAAGAGTTGACTTCTTAGTAGTTGCGGCTGCGTCGGGGGCAACTTTATTAGCAGCAGCTAAGCCTGCGGCACGCGAGGTGCTGGGCGCATGATTTAGCTGCTCATTGTTATTTTGATTGGCATCAATTTGCATTGCAGGGATTTTCAACGCATTATTAGCTGAGAATGGACCGCGGCCAGCTTTGATTAGCTGAATTTCAATGTCCGAGTCTTCCTCATCAATCGGTGTCGTGATTTGTTTATTGTTATGTTGACGCTGTGCCATGTAAACAGTTTGAGAGGCATACGAGAAAGTAAGAAGTCTGGTCTCACTATTATTTAATAGATCATGTGATATCGATTCTTTCTGTTATTACATGTGTTTTATATCGTCCTATCGATAAGTTTTTATTTACAGCACTAGCACAAATACGGCTGGGCCTAGTGCCCTTTGCCCTTTGCTGCACCGAAAAATGTGCAATTTTCTATTTGATAGTTTTCAGACAAAATGTATGTGGTTTCACAATTTTTGATTTTTCACGTGCGCCGCGCACTCTCGCGGACACATTGCCACCACTTTAGTAATTTTCAATTTTTGATTTTTTTTTTTTTTTTTTTTTTTTGACTTTCCGTATGCTTTTGACTTTTTTTTGAATTTTGCATAGTCTGTATGCGATCGATTTGTGTTTGACTTGCAAGCGGTCCCCAGACGGGCAATGTATATTGCCAAATTGGCGCGATGAGTTGTTTATAAATTATAACTTTTGTTTTGAGGGGTAGTTTGCTTGTGCTATCAATCAGCCATTGCATTTTTTTAAACCTCGTTCTCAATTTGTTAATTACAGCAGATATGTGTCTATTAAATTGCAGCTGTGTATCCAATTTTACACCGAGGTAAGTGTGCACCGTTTGGTTGAGTAGCGCTTGCCCGCCTATGTGTGCAGTTTGGGCATCTGTCTGCATTTGAAGCCTGCGCAAAGTGTGCATGACGTGCTTTTTGACTTTCCGTATGCTCGTTGACACACGCACTAGACCAACATTCAAATTGCACCAATCCGCACCTGCATAGCAGGGGGGGGGGTGCAGCTAGTGTTGGTATTCTTTATTCAACATTAATATTTGACATATTTTAATTGAATTTTTTAGCGCCTACATTTTAACATTTCTGTTAACTTACAATTTAACATTATGTTATTTACAGGCACATATTAGCAAGTCCCATCACTAGGACAATTTAACATTAAAAAAGGTAAACAAGTTTTCCGCTGTTAACAGGCACAGCTTTTAGCTATTGTGTCTTTCAAAGGTAAGTTAAATTTGAATTTAATTTTAATAATCTTATATTTATGCTGCATGGTCTTCTTTTCAGGTTTCCTTCGTGCTGCATTTGTTGGAGAAGGTGGACGATGTGCATATTTGCACTCTTCAGAAGGCGCTAAACGATATAGCCAATTTGATCATAACGACTGCTTCGAAGTGTGAGTAGTTGATCTTTGTTTGAATTAGTGGATTATAAACATGCAATCCTTGCATCTCAGCCGTTGTTACCGGTCAGATAAGTAGCGGCTGCTACCACCATGTCGTCTGTTGGTCAACCAGCGGAATATATTTTGCAGCCTGATTAACTGGAGTCGCCATGTTGACCAGCGCTGATCTAGGTACCACAAATTCGAGTCCAAAGTTCGCAGGAGCAGCCGTCGCCAGATTGATCGCCACTGTGCTGGATATTGGAGTCTGAATTGCTGCAAACGTGCTAGCCGCTGTCGTCTGGTAGTATGCATCAGATAATAGCTTCTTGCAGCATATCTTCTGATTCTCAATCTTTGTTGCAGTTGCCGTTCGATCAGACGCCATTGACGTGGAAGCTGCTCTGGTCGAGTTGTCTGATTTGAGCGCTGAATGCACCTAAACGTAACCATGATAACGAGATCAGTAAATCCTTCGCCATTTTGCACATCTGGTATGCCGTCAATTGTGTGCCTCACAGACAAGCTGATAGCCGACGCCGTATTGGTTGCCTGTGCTGTTGTTGTGTTTGTGTGGGTGCTCGTCGTTGGAGAAATGCCCATTGCGCTGCGGTTGGCTGCTGCAGAGTTCGCTGGAAATATAAAAATACTCGTTATCGGCACGGCTTCTTGTTGGGCCGGTGGCATAGCGAAGTACGCTTGCCTTGCCAGACGTCTTGCTTGTAGTCGCTCTTCTAGCCGCTGTAGTGCCTGCTCTCTTTGCGCATATATTTGAGCATATATTTGTATCGACTCTTGATGTTCTCGAAGCATTTCCTGTCTATGTTGCTCTTCTCTTTGTTGCCTCTCTATTCTCCGCTGTGCGCGTTCTGCTTCTCGTTGTTCGGCGCGCTGTTGTTGATAGCTTCTTTGCCTACTAAGGCGCTCCAAAATGCTTTGCTGCAGAGCAGTTAGTGGCCGTTCAACAGATCTTCCGTGTATAGGTCGGTGTGCCTCAATTTCTGCCATTCGTTGTTGAGCTTCTAGCAGCTGCTGCTCTTGCTGTCGCTGCACATGGGGCATATGTCTTTGTAGCATTCGGCTGTACCTCTCCCTAGTTAGCCGCTGCGGTACATATGGGTTGATTGCTAGGTCTTTAGCCAGGCAGTTGCTGTGATTCAAAAGGCGCTGCACATATTTGCTACATGCCTCATTGTAGACGTCATCTACACTTGCAACTTCCAGATCATTGCTTATGGTGCTATTGCGCACGTACCATGGTGCACCTGCGATCGATCTGAGAATTTTATTTTGCATAGTCTGTATGCGATCGATTTGTGTTTGACTTGCAAGCGGTCCCCAGACGGGCAATGTATATTGCCAAATTGGCGCGATGAGTTGTTTATAAATTATAACTTTTGTTTTGAGGGGTAGTTTGCTTGTGCTATCAATCAGCCATTGCATTTTTTTAAACCTCGTTCTCAATTTGTTAATTACAGCAGATATGTGTCTATTAAATTGCAGCTGTGTATCCAATTTTACACCGAGGTAAGTGTGCACCGTTTGGTTGAGTAGCGCTTGCCCGCCTATGTGTGCAGTTTGGGCATCTGTCTGCATTTGAAGCCTGCGCAAAGTGTGCATGACGTGCACCGTCTTGGTTGCGTTTATTGTTATACACCATTTAGTGGCCCAAGCAGACAAGACTTCGAGATACTCGTTCATTCGATTAACTGCATCTGTCTGCGTTCTGCCTACAGTTAGTATGACGGTATCGTCTGCATATGTTGCAAGCAATGTTTCTTTGCGGTACATATGCCTCACATATCCAGTTGTTGGACTTATTGGTCCCGGGATGGGCATGTCAGCTGTATATAGCGTATAAAGCACAGGACCAAGTACACTTCCTTGCGGCACTCCAGCCGCAATTCGCTTAGTGCTAGATCGGATTCCCCCGCTGCATTCTACCATGAATGTTCTCTCGGCGAGGTAGTGGCTAACTACATTGTATGTAGCATACGGCAGAATCATCCGTAGCTTATATCGTAGCCCATCATGCCATACTCGATCAAAGGCCTCTTGGATATCCATATATGTAGCAGCACAGTACTGGTTCCTTTCATATGCTTCGAGTATAAATTGCGTGACTCGGCCAATCTGCTGGTCTGCTCCGTGTTCGCTGCGAAAGCCAAATTGATGCTTTGGAATAGCATGTATAAAACCATCTGATTCGTACATTCGTCTAAGCAGCAAGTGCTCGAATATTTTTGAAAGACCTGATAGCAGACTTATTGGTCTGTATGAATTTAGTTGCTCTTGCGGCTTGCCAGGCTTAGGAATCATAATGACCACAGCACACTTCCATTTGCTAGGAAAGTAGCCCAAGCGCAGTATGCTATTATAAATGAGGCTAAGGTACTGGAGAGCAGCTAACGGCAAGGCCTTTATAGTCCGGTTGTCAATTGTATCAAGCCCAGGAGACTTTTTACGTTTAAGCGCCTTGATTTCTGCTATTACCTCAGCATCTGTTATTGGCCGAAAATGCATCTCTGCGTGCGTTGGAGGTAGCTGTAGTTGACTCGAGATGTGCTCTCTGTCAGCTGTTGAGGCAGTAATAATAGGCTTGAATCTCTCTTCTAAATTTTGAGCAAACGCTTCCGCTTTTTCTTGCGTAGTTTTACACCACGCGTTGCTGTCTTCTGCGCTGCTGCCAGGTTGAATGAACTTTTTAACTGGCACATTTGGCGCAGGCTGCCGTTTAATGCCGTTTGTTAGTCGCCACAGCTTTTGAAAGTTGTAGCGGTCACTAGGATCTATAGATTCAAGCAAGCTATTCAGACGTCTCTCCTTGGCTTCTTTTAAAGTTCTTCTGACCTGGTTTGCGAGACTGTCATGAATTCTTTTGGCTAATGGGTGTCGGTTCACAAGAAAATGACGTTTGAGCAGTCTTTTGGCCTTGATCATTAATTCCAGAGACCTGCTGAGTGGGCACTGGTTTTGCGCTCGTTGGTGGTATTGAATTGCGTGAGAGTTTGTTGCATATTGTGCTGCTGCTCGAATATTACGCTCAAGAATATCTGTGGCATCCTCAATATCTGCAGCTGAGTGGATTTCTGTATCCAGCAGTACATGCTGGTTTAGCCAGGCTTGAAAGCGAGCAACACTCGCGTTAAGTGGTAGTAGATAGCACCTTGACTTGTTAAATGCCGGGGTTTCAAGAAGTTCGATTAATAGAGGGAGATGATCAGAGCCAAGGTCGTGTGTAGCGCTTATCTGTAGGAGTTCTCTCTGCAGTCCCTTATAGACAGCAAAGTCTATTGCTGACGGCGATTGTCTAGCATTGTACGGGAAGTGTGTTGAGGACCCAGTTGCAAGAATCTCACAATTATTTTGCTGTACATATCTGAGAAGATTACCACCTCGTCTGCAGGATCTAGCATTGCCCCACCAATGACTTTTCGCATTCCAATCTCCTGCAATGATGAACTTGTTGCCGAGCTCACGAAGAGCAGCAAACAGCTCATCTTCGAGTTCAATCAGGGGCGGGCAATATACTGCTGCGATGTTAATAGCAGACCCATTAAGCAGAGTGATTTTTGTTGCCGCGCACTGCATTGATATAGCGCTAGTGAGAGGAAGAGCGATATGCTGTAGACTGTGCTTGACCAGTATAGCTGCGCCTCCTCGTCGCGTATTAGATGGGTGATGTGCTTGATATGCATAGTAGCCGTCGATCTTGATTTCGTCTGTGCCGCGCAGGTGAGTTTCAACTATGATCATGATGTCAATATTGTTCTGATAGATGAATGCCTCCATTTCTAACATTTTGTTTCGCAACCCACATGCATTCCATGAGGCGATTTTGAGCCCGTTTGATCTGCGATTACTGCTATCTTGACGGACTGTGCTAGGTATATGGTTGTTAAACATTTTGTTTGCTAGTAACTTGCTCCTTTGCCATTAGGCAAGATGTCAAGTTGGTAAGTAAGTTCAGAAGTTTATCTAGCTTGTTTTCAATGTTGGAGTTGGCTCTCAAACGATCTTCAGTCATTAAAGTGATAAGAGTGTCCAGTTTTTGACCAATGTCGCAGTTTGTGTTTAAGTTAGTAGCGCTCCGTCGCGTACTGCAGCTGCGGCTTCTATTTTGCTGGCGTGCCAGCGTTTGTTGACCATCCATTTGCCTGCGAGTCGGGAGTTGTTGTTGCTTAGGGCGTGATTGGCGATGCTGCTGTTGGGCTGTCTGCCGCTTTAGCTTCTGTTGTTGTTGCTGCTTTTGCGAATGCATATCCGGCAAGCCAGAACGCAAGGCCGACGCATAAGAATTTGCAGCAAAGTTCACAGTTTGTTGTTGTTGTTGTTGTTGCTGCTGATCAATATGTACCCGTTGGCGCGACTTTGAGCGTTGACGTTGATCTTGCTGCTGTACCGATTTCAGCGGCTGCTGCTGTCGCTGTTGTGACCGTTTTCTTTGGCGACTACGCATAACTGGCAATGTTGGCTGTCCTAGCTGAGCAAGTAGGACATTGGCTTTGACCACGCTCTCAGACTCTTTTTGCTTGCAGGCATCCTTGAAGGACTGACACCCTTTGTAGCTAGCCGCATGTGGGCCTTCGCAATTAGCGCATTTTGGCCGATCGTTAGCCGTTATGCTGCACTCAGTAGAAGGATGTTTCCCGCTACATTTGACGCATACGAATGCACGCCTGCAATAATTCTTCGTATGCCCAAATTGTTGGCAGCGATGACATTGCACTATATCGGTAGTTCGTAGTGGTAGCTCAGCTTTGACCTTTTGGCCGCCGAGCATGTTGAGCCTTAAAATTTCGCTGTTATTTGCCTTGGGCTCCAATTCTATCTCAAACATGTCCATTGGCTCCCTAGTGAATCGTTTTTTAATAACACTAACGAATCGGGCTTTGTGCCCCAGGTCAGACAATTTAGTGCGAATCCAATCCGCCGGAGTAGAGCGATGTAAATGGCGCATGATAATTTTGAAGCCACGTTCGTGCTTCAGTTGGTATGTATGTGAAGCAATGGAGTTATCTTGGAAGTACTGTACTAGCTTTCGGTAAGAATCTACATCGTTGCAAAGCACTTGCAGGCCCTGACCAGCAGAAGGCTTAGTTGCATAGGTGCCCTCACCAATGACATCATTAATGCCTTCAATTAATGGCATTATTTCCGGAACAAAAGGTATGAAAAGTGGCGCTGGTTTGATTTTTTGTACCTTGGGTACTGGGGCTCTTACGTCAACACCAGCAGAATTTGCATGATTTACCGTAGTGTTGTTGTTTACATTTACATTAGTAATGTTTGGGGCAGGCGCATCGGTTACTGGATCAACAGCGTCAATCTGCATGTCTTCATCAGGATGGTCTGTAACCCAGAGTTCATGCTGTTGGCCGTTCCCAAGGAGATTTTCTAATTCTTCACTCAGGGCGGCATCATTAGCAGCAGCCTTGCTTATATCGGCTTCTAGCATCTTGATTCGCTTGGCGCTGTTATCTGGAATTGCATGGCGTTTAGAAACCTTACCCTTGAGTTTTTTATCACTAGCAATTTTGGTCAGCAAGTCAGCAAGAGTTGACTTCTTAGTAGTTGCGGCTGCGTCGGGGGCAACTTTATTAGCAGCAGCTAAGCCTGCGGCACGCGAGGTGCTGGGCGCATGATTTAGCTGCTCATTGTTATTTTGATTGGCATCAATTTGCATTGCAGGGATTTTCAACGCATTATTAGCTGAGAATGGACCGCGGCCAGCTTTGATTAGCTGAATTTCAATGTCCGAGTCTTCCTCATCAATCGGTGTCGTGATTTGTTTATTGTTATGTTGACGCTGTGCCATGTAAACAGTTTGAGAGGCATACGAGAAAGTAAGAAGTCTGGTCTCACTATTATTTAATAGATCATGTGATATCGATTCTTTCTGTTATTACATGTGTTTTATATCGTCCTATCGATAAGTTTTTATTTACAGCACTAGCACAAATACGGCTGGGCCTAGTGCCCTTTGCCCTTTGCTGCACCGAAAAATGTGCAATTTTCTATTTGATAGTTTTCAGACAAAATGTATGTGGTTTCACTTTGACTTTCCGTATGCTCGTTGACACACGCACTAGACCAACATTCAAATTGCACCAATCCGCACCTGCATAGCAGGGGGGGGGGTGCAGCTAGTGTTGGTATTCTTTATTCAACATTAATATTTGACATATTTTAATTGAATTTTTTAGCGCCTACATTTTAACATTTCTGTTAACTTACAATTTAACATTATGTTATTTACAGGCACATATTAGCAAGTCCCATCACTAGGACAATTTAACATTAAAAAAGGTAAACAAGTTTTCCGCTGTTAACAGGCACAGCTTTTAGCTATTGTGTCTTTCAAAGGTAAGTTAAATTTGAATTTAATTTTAATAATCTTATATTTATGCTGCATGGTCTTCTTTTCAGGTTTCCTTCGTGCTGCATTTGTTGGAGAAGGTGGACGATGTGCATATTTGCACTCTTCAGAAGGCGCTAAACGATATAGCCAATTTGATCATAACGACTGCTTCGAAGTGTGAGTAGTTGATCTTTGTTTGAATTAGTGGATTATAAACATGCAATCCTTGCATCTCAGCCGTTGTTACCGGTCAGATAAGTAGCGGCTGCTACCACCATGTCGTCTGTTGGTCAACCAGCGGAATATATTTTGCAGCCTGATTAACTGGAGTCGCCATGTTGACCAGCGCTGATCTAGGTACCACAAATTCGAGTCCAAAGTTCGCAGGAGCAGCCGTCGCCAGATTGATCGCCACTGTGCTGGATATTGGAGTCTGAATTGCTGCAAACGTGCTAGCCGCTGTCGTCTGGTAGTATGCATCAGATAATAGCTTCTTGCAGCATATCTTCTGATTCTCAATCTTTGTTGCAGTTGCCGTTCGATCAGACGCCATTGACGTGGAAGCTGCTCTGGTCGAGTTGTCTGATTTGAGCGCTGAATGCACCTAAACGTAACCATGATAACGAGATCAGTAAATCCTTCGCCATTTTGCACATCTGGTATGCCGTCAATTGTGTGCCTCACAGACAAGCTGATAGCCGACGCCGTATTGGTTGCCTGTGCTGTTGTTGTGTTTGTGTGGGTGCTCGTCGTTGGAGAAATGCCCATTGCGCTGCGGTTGGCTGCTGCAGAGTTCGCTGGAAATATAAAAATACTCGTTATCGGCACGGCTTCTTGTTGGGCCGGTGGCATAGCGAAGTACGCTTGCCTTGCCAGACGTCTTGCTTGTAGTCGCTCTTCTAGCCGCTGTAGTGCCTGCTCTCTTTGCGCATATATTTGAGCATATATTTGTATCGACTCTTGATGTTCTCGAAGCATTTCCTGTCTATGTTGCTCTTCTCTTTGTTGCCTCTCTATTCTCCGCTGTGCGCGTTCTGCTTCTCGTTGTTCGGCGCGCTGTTGTTGATAGCTTCTTTGCCTACTAAGGCGCTCCAAAATGCTTTGCTGCAGAGCAGTTAGTGGCCGTTCAACAGATCTTCCATGTATAGGTCGGTGTGCCTCAATTTCTGCCATTCGTTGTTGAGCTTCTAGCAGCTGCTGCTCTTGCTGTCGCTGCACATGGGGCATATGTCTTTGTAGCATTCGGCTGTACCTCTCCCTAGTTAGCCGCTGCGGTACATATGGGTTGATTGCTAGGTCTTTAGCCAGGCAGTTGCTGTGATTCAAAAGGCGCTGCACATATTTGCTACATGCCTCATTGTAGACGTCATCTACACTTGCAACTTCCAGATCATTGCTTATGGTGCTATTGCGCACGTACCATGGTGCACCTGCGATCGATCTGAGAATTTTATTTTGCATAGTCTGTATGCGATCGATTTGTGTTTGACTTGCAAGCGGTCCCCAGACGGGCAATGTATATTGCCAAATTGGCGCGATGAGTTGTTTATAAATTATAACTTTTGTTTTGAGGGGTAGTTTGCTTGTGCTATCAATCAGCCATTTTTGACTTTCCGTATGCTCGTTGACACACGCACTAGACCAACATTCAAATTGCACCAATCCGCACCTGCATAGCAGGGGGGGGGGGTGCAGCTAGTGTTGGTATTCTTTATTCAACATTAATATTTGACATATTTTAATTGAATTTTTTAGCGCCTACATTTTAACATTTCTGTTAACTTACAATTTAACATTATGTTATTTACAGGCACATATTAGCAAGTCCCATCACTAGGACAATTTAACATTAAAAAAGGTAAACAAGTTTTCCGCTGTTAACAGGCACAGCTTTTAGCTATTGTGTCTTTCAAAGGTAAGTTAAATTTGAATTTAATTTTAATAATCTTATATTTATGCTGCATGGTCTTCTTTTCAGGTTTCCTTCGTGCTGCATTTGTTGGAGAAGGTGGACGATGTGCATATTTGCACTCTTCAGAAGGCGCTAAACGATATAGCCAATTTGATCATAACGACTGCTTCGAAGTGTGAGTAGTTGATCTTTGTTTGAATTAGTGGATTATAAACATGCAATCCTTGCATCTCAGCCGTTGTTACCGGTCAGATAAGTAGCGGCTGCTACCACCATGTCGTCTGTTGGTCAACCAGCGGAATATATTTTGCAGCCTGATTAACTGGAGTCGCCATGTTGACCAGCGCTGATCTAGGTACCACAAATTCGAGTCCAAAGTTCGCAGGAGCAGCCGTCGCCAGATTGATCGCCACTGTGCTGGATATTGGAGTCTGAATTGCTGCAAACGTGCTAGCCGCTGTCGTCTGGTAGTATGCATCAGATAATAGCTTCTTGCAGCATATCTTCTGATTCTCAATCTTTGTTGCAGTTGCCGTTCGATCAGACGCCATTGACGTGGAAGCTGCTCTGGTCGAGTTGTCTGATTTGAGCGCTGAATGCACCTAAACGTAACCATGATAACGAGATCAGTAAATCCTTCGCCATTTTGCACATCTGGTATGCCGTCAATTGTGTGCCTCACAGACAAGCTGATAGCCGACGCCGTATTGGTTGCCTGTGCTGTTGTTGTGTTTGTGTGGGTGCTCGTCGTTGGAGAAATGCCCATTGCGCTGCGGTTGGCTGCTGCAGAGTTCGCTGGAAATATAAAAATACTCGTTATCGGCACGGCTTCTTGTTGGGCCGGTGGCATAGCGAAGTACGCTTGCCTTGCCAGACGTCTTGCTTGTAGTCGCTCTTCTAGCCGCTGTAGTGCCTGCTCTCTTTGCGCATATATTTGAGCATATATTTGTATCGACTCTTGATGTTCTCGAAGCATTTCCTGTCTATGTTGCTCTTCTCTTTGTTGCCTCTCTATTCTCCGCTGTGCGCGTTCTGCTTCTCGTTGTTCGGCGCGCTGTTGTTGATAGCTTCTTTGCCTACTAAGGCGCTCCAAAATGCTTTGCTGCAGAGCAGTTAGTGGCCGTTCAACAGATCTTCCATGTATAGGTCGGTGTGCCTCAATTTCTGCCATTCGTTGTTGAGCTTCTAGCAGCTGCTGCTCTTGCTGTCGCTGCACATGGGGCATATGTCTTTGTAGCATTCGGCTGTACCTCTCCCTAGTTAGCCGCTGCGGTACATATGGGTTGATTGCTAGGTCTTTAGCCAGGCAGTTGCTGTGATTCAAAAGGCGCTGCACATATTTGCTACATGCCTCATTGTAGACGTCATCTACACTTGCAACTTCCAGATCATTGCTTATGGTGCTATTGCGCACGTACCATGGTGCACCTGCGATCGATCTGAGAATTTTATTTTGCATAGTCTGTATGCGATCGATTTGTGTTTGACTTGCAAGCGGTCCCCAGACGGGCAATGTATATTGCCAAATTGGCGCGATGAGTTGTTTATAAATTATAACTTTTGTTTTGAGGGGTAGTTTGCTTGTGCTATCAATCAGCCATTGCATTTTTTTAAACCTCGTTCTCAATTTGTTAATTACAGCAGATATGTGTCTATTAAATTGCAGCTGTGTATCCAATTTTACACCGAGGTAAGTGTGCACCGTTTGGTTGAGTAGCGCTTGCCCGCCTATGTGTGCAGTTTGGGCATCTGTCTGCATTTGAAGCCTGCGCAAAGTGTGCATGACGTGCACCGTCTTGGTTGCGTTTATTGTTATACACCATTTAGTGGCCCAAGCAGACAAGACTTCGAGATACTCGTTCATTCGATTAACTGCATCTGTCTGCGTTCTGCCTACAGTTAGTATGACGGTATCGTCTGCATATGTTGCAAGCAATGTTTCTTTGCGGTACATATGCCTCACATATCCAGTTGTTGGACTTATTGGTCCCGGGATGGGCATGTCAGCTGTATATAGCGTATAAAGCACAGGACCAAGTACACTTCCTTGCGGCACTCCAGCCGCAATTCGCTTAGTGCTAGATCGGATTCCCCCGCTGCATTCTACCATGAATGTTCTCTCGGCGAGGTAGTGGCTAACTACATTGTATGTAGCATACGGCAGAATCATCCGTAGCTTATATCGTAGCCCATCATGCCATACTCGATCAAAGGCCTCTTGGATATCCATATATGTAGCAGCACAGTACTGGTTCCTTTCATATGCTTCGAGTATAAATTGCGTGACTCGGCCAATCTGCTGGTCTGCTCCGTGTTCGCTGCGAAAGCCAAATTGATGCTTTGGAATAGCATGTATAAAACCATCTGATTCGTACATTCGTCTAAGCAGCAAGTGCTCGAATATTTTTGAAAGACCTGATAGCAGACTTATTGGTCTGTATGAATTTAGTTGCTCTTGCGGCTTGCCAGGCTTAGGAATCATAATGACCACAGCACACTTCCATTTGCTAGGAAAGTAGCCCAAGCGCAGTATGCTATTATAAATGAGGCTAAGGTACTGGAGAGCAACTAACGGCAAGGCCTTTATAGTCCGGTTGTCAATTGTATCAAGCCCAGGAGACTTTTTACGTTTAAGCGCCTTGATTTCTGCTATTACCTCAGCATCTGTTATTGGCCGAAAATGCATCTCTGCGTGCGTTGGAGGTAGCTGTAGTTGACTCGAGATGTGCTCTCTGTCAGCTGTTGAGGCAGTAATAATAGGCTTGAATCTCTCTTCTAAATTTTGAGCAAACGCTTCCGCTTTTTCTTGCGTAGTTTTACACCACGCGTTGCTGTCTTCTGCGCTGCTGCCAGGTTGAATGAACTTTTTAACTGGCACATTTGGCGCAGGCTGCCGTTTAATGCCGTTTGTTAGTCGCCACAGCTTTTGAAAGTTGTAGCGGTCACTAGGATCTATAGATTCAAGCAAGCTATTCAGACGTCTCTCCTTGGCTTCTTTTAAAGTTCTTCTGACCTGGTTTGCGAGACTGTCATGAATTCTTTTGGCTAATGGGTGTCGGTTCACAAGAAAATGACGTTTGAGCAGTCTTTTGGCCTTGATCATTAATTCCAGAGACCTGCTGAGTGGGCACTGGTTTTGCGCTCGTTGGTGGTATTGAATTGCGTGAGAGTTTGTTGCATATTGTGCTGCTGCTCGAATATTACGCTCAAGAGTATCTGTGGCATCCTCAATATCTGCAGCTGAGTGGATTTCTGTATCCAGCAGTACATGCTGGTTTAGCCAGGCTTGAAAGCGAGCAACACTCGCGTTAAGTGGTAGTAGATAGCACCTTGACTTGTTAAATGCCGGGGTTTCAAGAAGTTCGATTAATAGAGGGAGATGATCAGAGCCAAGGTCGTGTGTAGCGCTTATCTGTAGGAGTTCTCTCTGCAGTCCCTTATAGACAGCAAAGTCTATTGCTGACGGCGATTGTCTAGCATTGTACGGGAAGTGTGTTGAGGACCCAGTTGCAAGAATCTCACAATTATTTTGCTGTACATATCTGAGAAGATTACCACCTCGTCTGCAGGATCTAGCATTGCCCCACCAATGACTTTTCGCATTCCAATCTCCTGCAATGATGAACTTGTTGCCGAGCTCACGAAGAGCAGCAAACAGCTCATCTTCGAGTTCAATCAGGGGCGGGCAATATACTGCTGCGATGTTAATAGCAGACCCATTAAGCAGAGTGATTTTTGTTGCCGCGCACTGCATTGATATAGCGCTAGTGAGAGGAAGAGCGATATGCTGTAGACTGTGCTTGACCAGTATAGCTGCGCCTCCTCGTCGCGTATTAGATGGGTGATGTGCTTGATATGCATAGTAGCCGTCGATCTTGATTTCGTCTGTGCCGCGCAGGTGAGTTTCAACTATGATCATGATGTCAATATTGTTCTGATAGATGAATGCCTCCATTTCTAACATTTTGTTTCGCAACCCACATGCATTCCATGAGGCGATTTTGAGCCCGTTTGATCTGCGATTACTGCTATCTTGACGGACTGTGCTAGGTATATGGTTGTTAAACATTTTGTTTGCTAGTAACTTGCTCCTTTGCCATTAGGCAAGATGTCAAGTTGGTAAGTAAGTTCAGAAGTTTATCTAGCTTGTTTTCAATGTTGGAGTTGGCTCTCAAACGATCTTCAGTCATTAAAGTGATAAGAGTGTCCAGTTTTTGACCAATGTCGCAGTTTGTGTTTAAGTTAGTAGCGCTCCGTCGCGTACTGCAGCTGCGGCTTCTATTTTGCTGGCGTGCCAGCGTTTGTTGACCATCCATTTGCCTGCGAGTCGGGAGTTGTTGTTGCTTAGGGCGTGATTGGCGATGCTGCTGTTGGGCTGTCTGCCGCTTTAGCTTCTGTTGTTGTTGCTGCTTTTGCGAATGCATATCCGGCAAGCCAGAACGCAAGGCCGACGCATAAGAATTTGCAGCAAAGTTCACAGTTTGTTGTTGTTGTTGTTGTTGCTGCTGATCAATATGTACCCGTTGGCGCGACTTTGAGCGTTGACGTTGATCTTGCTGCTGTACCGATTTCAGCGGCTGCTGCTGTCGCTGTTGTGACCGTTTTCTTTGGCGACTACGCATAACTGGCAATGTTGGCTGTCCTAGCTGAGCAAGTAGGACATTGGCTTTGACCACGCTCTCAGACTCTTTTTGCTTGCAGGCATCCTTGAAGGACTGACACCCTTTGTAGCTAGCCGCATGTGGGCCTTCGCAATTAGCGCATTTTGGCCGATCGTTAGCCGTTATGCTGCACTCAGTAGAAGGATGTTTCCCGCTACATTTGACGCATACGAATGCACGCCTGCAATAATTCTTCGTATGCCCAAATTGTTGGCAGCGATGACATTGCACTATATCGGTAGTTCGTAGTGGTAGCTCAGCTTTGACCTTTTGGCCGCCGAGCATGTTGAGCCTTAAAATTTCGCTGTTATTTGCCTTGGGCTCCAATTCTATCTCAAACATGTCCATTGGCTCCCTAGTGAATCGTTTTTTAATAACACTAACGAATCGGGCTTTGTGCCCCAGGTCAGACAATTTAGTGCGAATCCAATCCGCCGGAGTAGAGCGATGTAAATGGCGCATGATAATTTTGAAGCCACGTTCGTGCTTCAGTTGGTATGTATGTGAAGCAATGGAGTTATCTTGGAAGTACTGTACTAGCTTTCGGTAAGAATCTACATCGTTGCAAAGCACTTGCAGGCCCTGACCAGCAGAAGGCTTAGTTGCATAGGTGCCCTCACCAATGACATCATTAATGCCTTCAATTAATGGCATTATTTCCGGAACAAAAGGTATGAAAAGTGGCGCTGGTTTGATTTTTTGTACCTTGGGTACTGGGGCTCTTACGTCAACACCAGCAGAATTTGCATGATTTACCGTAGTGTTGTTGTTTACATTTACATTAGTAATGTTTGGGGCAGGCGCATCGGTTACTGGATCAACAGCGTCAATCTGCATGTCTTCATCAGGATGGTCTGTAACCCAGAGTTCATGCTGTTGGCCGTTCCCAAGGAGATTTTCTAATTCTTCACTCAGGGCGGCATCATTAGCAGCAGCCTTGCTTATATCGGCTTCTAGCATCTTGATTCGCTTGGCGCTGTTATCTGGAATTGCATGGCGTTTAGAAACCTTACCCTTGAGTTTTTTATCACTAGCAATTTTGGTCAGCAAGTCAGCAAGAGTTGACTTCTTAGTAGTTGCGGCTGCGTCGGGGGCAACTTTATTAGCAGCAGCTAAGCCTGCGGCACGCGAGGTGCTGGGCGCATGATTTAGCTGCTCATTGTTATTTTGATTGGCATCAATTTGCATTGCAGGGATTTTCAACGCATTATTAGCTGAGAATGGACCGCGGCCAGCTTTGATTAGCTGAATTTCAATGTCCGAGTCTTCCTCATCAATCGGTGTCGTGATTTGTTTATTGTTATGTTGACGCTGTGCCATGTAAACAGTTTGAGAGGCATACGAGAAAGTAAGAAGTCTGGTCTCACTATTATTTAATAGATCATGTGATATCGATTCTTTCTGTTATTACATGTGTTTTATATCGTCCTATCGATAAGTTTTTATTTACAGCACTAGCACAAATACGGCTGGGCCTAGTGCCCTTTGCCCTTTGCTGCACCGAAAAATGTGCAATTTTCTATTTGATAGTTTTCAGACAAAATGTATGTGGTTTCACAATTTTTGATTTTTCACGTGCGCCGCGCACTCTCGCGGACACATTGCCACCACTTTAGTAATTTTCAATTTTTGATTTTTTTTTTTGACTTTCCGTATGCTCGTTGACACACGCACTAGACCAACATTCAAATTGCACCAATCCGCACCTGCATAGCAGGGGGGGGGGTGCAGCTAGTGTTGGTATTCTTTATTCAACATTAATATTTGACATATTTTAATTGAATTTTTTAGCGCCTACATTTTAACATTTCTGTTAACTTACAATTTAACATTATGTTATTTACAGGCACATATTAGCAAGTCCCATCACTAGGACAATTTAACATTAAAAAAGGTAAACAAGTTTTCCGCTGTTAACAGGCACAGCTTTTAGCTATTGTGTCTTTCAAAGGTAAGTTAAATTTGAATTTAATTTTAATAATCTTATATTTATGCTGCATGGTCTTCTTTTCAGGTTTCCTTCGTGCTGCATTTGTTGGAGAAGGTGGACGATGTGCATATTTGCACTCTTCAGAAGGCGCTAAACGATATAGCCAATTTGATCATAACGACTGCTTCGAAGTGTGAGTAGTTGATCTTTGTTTGAATTAGTGGATTATAAACATGCAATCCTTGCATCTCAGCCGTTGTTACCGGTCAGATAAGTAGCGGCTGCTACCACCATGTCGTCTGTTGGTCAACCAGCGGAATATATTTTGCAGCCTGATTAACTGGAGTCGCCATGTTGACCAGCGCTGATCTAGGTACCACAAATTCGAGTCCAAAGTTCGCAGGAGCAGCCGTCGCCAGATTGATCGCCACTGTGCTGGATATTGGAGTCTGAATTGCTGCAAACGTGCTAGCCGCTGTCGTCTGGTAGTATGCATCAGATAATAGCTTCTTGCAGCATATCTTCTGATTCTCAATCTTTGTTGCAGTTGCCGTTCGATCAGACGCCATTGACGTGGAAGCTGCTCTGGTCGAGTTGTCTGATTTGAGCGCTGAATGCACCTAAACGTAACCATGATAACGAGATCAGTAAATCCTTCGCCATTTTGCACATCTGGTATGCCGTCAATTGTGTGCCTCACAGACAAGCTGATAGCCGACGCCGTATTGGTTGCCTGTGCTGTTGTTGTGTTTGTGTGGGTGCTCGTCGTTGGAGAAATGCCCATTGCGCTGCGGTTGGCTGCTGCAGAGTTCGCTGGAAATATAAAAATACTCGTTATCGGCACGGCTTCTTGTTGGGCCGGTGGCATAGCGAAGTACGCTTGCCTTGCCAGACGTCTTGCTTGTAGTCGCTCTTCTAGCCGCTGTAGTGCCTGCTCTCTTTGCGCATATATTTGAGCATATATTTGTATCGACTCTTGATGTTCTCGAAGCATTTCCTGTCTATTTGACTTTCCGTATGCTCGTTGACACACGCACTAGACCAACATTCAAATTGCACCAATCCGCACCTGCATAGCAGGGGGGGGGGTGCAGCTAGTGTTGGTATTCTTTATTCAACATTAATATTTGACATATTTTAATTGAATTTTTTAGCGCCTACATTTTAACATTTCTGTTAACTTACAATTTAACATTATGTTATTTACAGGCACATATTAGCAAGTCCCATCACTAGGACAATTTAACATTAAAAAAGGTAAACAAGTTTTCCGCTGTTAACAGGCACAGCTTTTAGCTATTGTGTCTTTCAAAGGTAAGTTAAATTTGAATTTAATTTTAATAATCTTATATTTATGCTGCATGGTCTTCTTTTCAGGTTTCCTTCGTGCTGCATTTGTTGGAGAAGGTGGACGATGTGCATATTTGCACTCTTCAGAAGGCGCTAAACGATATAGCCAATTTGATCATAACGACTGCTTCGAAGTGTGAGTAGTTGATCTTTGTTTGAATTAGTGGATTATAAACATGCAATCCTTGCATCTCAGCCGTTGTTACCGGTCAGATAAGTAGCGGCTGCTACCACCATGTCGTCTGTTGGTCAACCAGCGGAATATATTTTGCAGCCTGATTAACTGGAGTCGCCATGTTGACCAGCGCTGATCTAGGTACCACAAATTCGAGTCCAAAGTTCGCAGGAGCAGCCGTCGCCAGATTGATCGCCACTGTGCTGGATATTGGAGTCTGAATTGCTGCAAACGTGCTAGCCGCTGTCGTCTGGTAGTATGCATCAGATAATAGCTTCTTGCAGCATATCTTCTGATTCTCAATCTTTGTTGCAGTTGCCGTTCGATCAGACGCCATTGACGTGGAAGCTGCTCTGGTCGAGTTGTCTGATTTGAGCGCTGAATGCACCTAAACGTAACCATGATAACGAGATCAGTAAATCCTTCGCCATTTTGCACATCTGGTATGCCGTCAATTGTGTGCCTCACAGACAAGCTGATAGCCGACGCCGTATTGGTTGCCTGTGCTGTTGTTGTGTTTGTGTGGGTGCTCGTCGTTGGAGAAATGCCCATTGCGCTGCGGTTGGCTGCTGCAGAGTTCGCTGGAAATATAAAAATACTCGTTATCGGCACGGCTTCTTGTTGGGCCGGTGGCATAGCGAAGTACGCTTGCCTTGCCAGACGTCTTGCTTGTAGTCGCTCTTCTAGCCGCTGTAGTGCCTGCTCTCTTTGCGCATATATTTGAGCATATATTTGTATCGACTCTTGATGTTCTCGAAGCATTTCCTGTCTATGTTGCTCTTCTCTTTGTTGCCTCTCTATTCTCCGCTGTGCGCGTTCTGCTTCTCGTTGTTCGGCGCGCTGTTGTTGATAGCTTCTTTGCCTACTAAGGCGCTCCAAAATGCTTTGCTGCAGAGCAGTTAGTGGCCGTTCAACAGATCTTCCATGTATAGGTCGGTGTGCCTCAATTTCTGCCATTCGTTGTTGAGCTTCTAGCAGCTGCTGCTCTTGCTGTCGCTGCACATGGGGCATATGTCTTTGTAGCATTCGGCTGTACCTCTCCCTAGTTAGCCGCTGCGGTACATATGGGTTGATTGCTAGGTCTTTAGCCAGGCAGTTGCTGTGATTCAAAAGGCGCTGCACATATTTGCTACATGCCTCATTGTAGACGTCATCTACACTTGCAACTTCCAGATCATTGCTTATGGTGCTATTGCGCACGTACCATGGTGCACCTGCGATCGATCTGAGAATTTTATTTTGCATAGTCTGTATGCGATCGATTTGTGTTTGACTTGCAAGCGGTCCCCAGACGGGCAATGTATATTGCCAAATTGGCGCGATGAGTTGTTTATAAATTATAACTTTTGTTTTGAGGGGTAGTTTGCTTGTGCTATCAATCAGCCATTGCATTTTTTTAAACCTCGTTCTCAATTTGTTAATTACAGCAGATATGTGTCTATTAAATTGCAGCTGTGTATCCAATTTTACACCGAGGTAAGTGTGCACCGTTTGGTTGAGTAGCGCTTGCCCGCCTATGTGTGCAGTTTGGGCATCTGTCTGCATTTGAAGCCTGCGCAAAGTGTGCATGACGTGCACCGTCTTGGTTGCGTTTATTGTTATACACCATTTAGTGGCCCAAGCAGACAAGACTTCGAGATACTCGTTCATTCGATTAACTGCATCTGTCTGCGTTCTGCCTACAGTTAGTATGACGGTATCGTCTGCATATGTTGCAAGCAATGTTTCTTTGCGGTACATATGCCTCACATATCCAGTTGTTGGACTTATTGGTCCCGGGATGGGCATGTCAGCTGTATATAGCGTATAAAGCACAGGACCAAGTACACTTCCTTGCGGCACTCCAGCCGCAATTCGCTTAGTGCTAGATCGGATTCCCCCGCTGCATTCTACCATGAATGTTCTCTCGGCGAGGTAGTGGCTAACTACATTGTATGTAGCATACGGCAGAATCATCCGTAGCTTATATCGTAGCCCATCATGCCATACTCGATCAAAGGCCTCTTGGATATCCATATATGTAGCAGCACAGTACTGGTTCCTTTCATATGCTTCGAGTATAAATTGCGTGACTCGGCCAATCTGCTGGTCTGCTCCGTGTTCGCTGCGAAAGCCAAATTGATGCTTTGGAATAGCATGTATAAAACCATCTGATTCGTACATTCGTCTAAGCAGCAAGTGCTCGAATATTTTTGAAAGACCTGATAGCAGACTTATTGGTCTGTATGAATTTAGTTGCTCTTGCGGCTTGCCAGGCTTAGGAATCATAATGACCACAGCACACTTCCATTTGCTAGGAAAGTAGCCCAAGCGCAGTATGCTATTATAAATGAGGCTAAGGTACTGGAGAGCAACTAACGGCAAGGCCTTTATAGTCCGGTTGTCAATTGTATCAAGCCCAGGAGACTTTTTACGTTTAAGCGCCTTGATTTCTGCTATTACCTCAGCATCTGTTATTGGCCGAAAATGCATCTCTGCGTGCGTTGGAGGTAGCTGTAGTTGACTCGAGATGTGCTCTCTGTCAGCTGTTGAGGCAGTAATAATAGGCTTGAATCTCTCTTCTAAATTTTGAGCAAACGCTTCCGCTTTTTCTTGCGTAGTTTTACACCACGCGTTGCTGTCTTCTGCGCTGCTGCCAGGTTGAATGAACTTTTTAACTGGCACATTTGGCGCAGGCTGCCGTTTAATGCCGTTTGTTAGTCGCCACAGCTTTTGAAAGTTGTAGCGGTCACTAGGATCTATAGATTCAAGCAAGCTATTCAGACGTCTCTCCTTGGCTTCTTTTAAAGTTCTTCTGACCTGGTTTGCGAGACTGTCATGAATTCTTTTGGCTAATGGGTGTCGGTTCACAAGAAAATGACGTTTGAGCAGTCTTTTGGCCTTGATCATTAATTCCAGAGACCTGCTGAGTGGGCACTGGTTTTGCGCTCGTTGGTGGTATTGAATTGCGTGAGAGTTTGTTGCATATTGTGCTGCTGCTCGAATATTACGCTCAAGAATATCTGTGGCATCCTCAATATCTGCAGCTGAGTGGATTTCTGTATCCAGCAGTACATGCTGGTTTAGCCAGGCTTGAAAGCGAGCAACACTCGCGTTAAGTGGTAGTAGATAGCACCTTGACTTGTTAAATGCCGGGGTTTCAAGAAGTTCGATTAATAGAGGGAGATGATCAGAGCCAAGGTCGTGTGTAGCGCTTATCTGTAGGAGTTCTCTCTGCAGTCCCTTATAGACAGCAAAGTCTATTGCTGACGGCGATTGTCTAGCATTGTACGGGAAGTGTGTTGAGGACCCAGTTGCAAGAATCTCACAATTATTTTGCTGTACATATCTGAGAAGATTACCACCTCGTCTGCAGGATCTAGCATTGCCCCACCAATGACTTTTCGCATTCCAATCTCCTGCAATGATGAACTTGTTGCCGAGCTCACGAAGAGCAGCAAACAGCTCATCTTCGAGTTCAATCAGGGGCGGGCAATATACTGCTGCGATGTTAATAGCAGACCCATTAAGCAGAGTGATTTTTGTTGCCGCGCACTGCATTGATATAGCGCTAGTGAGAGGAAGAGCGATATGCTGTAGACTGTGCTTGACCAGTATAGCTGCGCCTCCTCGTCGCGTATTAGATGGGTGATGTGCTTGATATGCATAGTAGCCGTCGATCTTGATTTCGTCTGTGCCGCGCAGGTGAGTTTCAACTATGATCATGATGTCAATATTGTTCTGATAGATGAATGCCTCCATTTCTAACATTTTGTTTCGCAACCCACATGCATTCCATGAGGCGATTTTGAGCCCGTTTGATCTGCGATTACTGCTATCTTGACGGACTGTGCTAGGTATATGGTTGTTAAACATTTTGTTTGCTAGTAACTTGCTCCTTTGCCATTAGGCAAGATGTCAAGTTGGTAAGTAAGTTCAGAAGTTTATCTAGCTTGTTTTCAATGTTGGAGTTGGCTCTCAAACGATCTTCAGTCATTAAAGTGATAAGAGTGTCCAGTTTTTGACCAATGTCGCAGTTTGTGTTTAAGTTAGTAGCGCTCCGTCGCGTACTGCAGCTGCGGCTTCTATTTTGCTGGCGTGCCAGCGTGTGTTGACCATCCATTTGCCTGCGAGTCGGGAGTTGTTGTTGCTTAGGGCGTGATTGGCGATGCTGCTGTTGGGCTGTCTGCCGCTTTAGCTTCTGTTGTTGTTGCTGCTTTTGCGAATGCATATCCGGCAAGCCAGAACGCAAGGCCGACGCATAAGAATTTGCAGCAAAGTTCACAGTTTGTTGTTGTTGTTGTTGTTGCTGCTGATCAATATGTACCCGTTGGCGCGACTTTGAGCGTTGACGTTGATCTTGCTGCTGTACCGATTTCAGCGGCTGCTGCTGTCGCTGTTGTGACCGTTTTCTTTGGCGACTACGCATAACTGGCAATGTTGGCTGTCCTAGCTGAGCAAGTAGGACATTGGCTTTGACCACGCTCTCAGACTCTTTTTGCTTGCAGGCATCCTTGAAGGACTGACACCCTTTGTAGCTAGCCGCATGTGGGCCTTTTGACTTTCCGTATGCTCGTTGACACACGCACTAGACCAACATTCAAATTGCACCAATCCGCACCTGCATAGCAGGGGGGGGGGTGCAGCTAGTGTTGGTATTCTTTATTCAACATTAATATTTGACATATTTTAATTGAATTTTTTAGCGCCTACATTTTAACATTTCTGTTAACTTACAATTTAACATTATGTTATTTACAGGCACATATTAGCAAGTCCCATCACTAGGACAATTTAACATTAAAAAAGGTAAACAAGTTTTCCGCTGTTAACAGGCACAGCTTTTAGCTATTGTGTCTTTCAAAGGTAAGTTAAATTTGAATTTAATTTTAATAATCTTATATTTATGCTGCATGGTCTTCTTTTCAGGTTTCCTTCGTGCTGCATTTGTTGGAGAAGGTGGACGATGTGCATATTTGCACTCTTCAGAAGGCGCTAAACGATATAGCCAATTTGATCATAACGACTGCTTCGAAGTGTGAGTAGTTGATCTTTGTTTGAATTAGTGGATTATAAACATGCAATCCTTGCATCTCAGCCGTTGTTACCGGTCAGATAAGTAGCGGCTGCTACCACCATGTCGTCTGTTGGTCAACCAGCGGAATATATTTTGCAGCCTGATTAACTGGAGTCGCCATGTTGACCAGCGCTGATCTAGGTACCACAAATTCGAGTCCAAAGTTCGCAGGAGCAGCCGTCGCCAGATTGATCGCCACTGTGCTGGATATTGGAGTCTGAATTGCTGCAAACGTGCTAGCCGCTGTCGTCTGGTAGTATGCATCAGATAATAGCTTCTTGCAGCATATCTTCTGATTCTCAATCTTTGTTGCAGTTGCCGTTCGATCAGACGCCATTGACGTGGAAGCTGCTCTGGTCGAGTTGTCTGATTTGAGCGCTGAATGCACCTAAACGTAACCATGATAACGAGATCAGTAAATCCTTCGCCATTTTGCACATCTGGTATGCCGTCAATTGTGTGCCTCACAGACAAGCTGATAGCCGACGCCGTATTGGTTGCCTGTGCTGTTGTTGTGTTTGTGTGGGTGCTCGTCGTTGGAGAAATGCCCATTGCGCTGCGGTTGGCTGCTGCAGAGTTCGCTGGAAATATAAAAATACTCGTTATCGGCACGGCTTCTTGTTGGGCCGGTGGCATAGCGAAGTACGCTTGCCTTGCCAGACGTCTTGCTTGTAGTCGCTCTTCTAGCCGCTGTAGTGCCTGCTCTCTTTGCGCATATATTTGAGCATATATTTGTATCGACTCTTGATGTTCTCGAAGCATTTCCTGTCTATGTTGCTCTTCTCTTTGTTGCCTCTCTATTCTCCGCTGTGCGCGTTCTGCTTCTCGTTGTTCGGCGCGCTGTTGTTGATAGCTTCTTTGCCTACTAAGGCGCTCCAAAATGCTTTGCTGCAGAGCAGTTAGTGGCCGTTCAACAGATCTTCCATGTATAGGTCGGTGTGCCTCAATTTCTGCCATTCGTTGTTGAGCTTCTAGCAGCTGCTGCTCTTGCTGTCGCTGCACATGGGGCATATGTCTTTGTAGCATTCGGCTGTACCTCTCCCTAGTTAGCCGCTGCGGTACATATGGGTTGATTGCTAGGTCTTTAGCCAGGCAGTTGCTGTGATTCAAAAGGCGCTGCACATATTTGCTACATGCCTCATTGTAGACGTCATCTACACTTGCAACTTCCAGATCATTGCTTATGGTGCTATTGCGCACGTACCATGGTGCACCTGCGATCGATCTGAGAATTTTATTTTGCATAGTCTGTATGCGATCGATTTGTGTTTGACTTGCAAGCGGTCCCCAGACGGGCAATGTATATTGCCAAATTGGCGCGATGAGTTGTTTATAAATTATAACTTTTGTTTTGAGGGGTAGTTTGCTTGTGCTATCAATCAGCCATTGCATTTTTTTAAACCTCGTTCTCAATTTGTTAATTACAGCAGATATGTGTCTATTAAATTGCAGCTGTGTATCCAATTTTACACCGAGGTAAGTGTGCACCGTTTGGTTGAGTAGCGCTTGCCCGCCTATGTGTGCAGTTTGGGCATCTATCTGCATTTGAAGCCTGCGCAAAGTGTGCATGACGTGCACCGTCTTGGTTGCGTTTATTGTTATACACCATTTAGTGGCCCAAGCAGACAAGACTTCGAGATACTCGTTCATTCGATTAACTGCATCTGTCTGCGTTCTGCCTACAGTTAGTATGACGGTATCGTCTGCATATGTTGCAAGCAATGTTTCTTTGCGGTACATATGCCTCACATATCCAGTTGTTGGACTTATTGGTCCCGGGATGGGCATGTCAGCTGTATATAGCGTATAAAGCACAGGACCAAGTACACTTCCTTGCGGCACTCCAGCCGCAATTCGCTTAGTGCTAGATCGGATTCCCCCGCTGCATTCTACCATGAATGTTCTCTCGGCGAGGTAGTGGCTAACTACATTGTATGTAGCATACGGCAGAATCATCCGTAGCTTATATCGTAGCCCATCATGCCATACTCGATCAAAGGCCTCTTGGATATCCATATATGTAGCAGCACAGTACTGGTTCCTTTCATATGCTTCGAGTATAAATTGCGTGACTCGGCCAATCTGCTGGTCTGCTCCGTGTTCGCTGCGAAAGCCAAATTGATGCTTTGGAATAGCATGTATAAAACCATCTGATTCGTACATTCGTCTAAGCAGCAAGTGCTCGAATATTTTTGAAAGACCTGATAGCAGACTTATTGGTCTGTATGAATTTAGTTGCTCTTGCGGCTTGCCAGGCTTAGGAATCATAATGACCACAGCACACTTCCATTTGCTAGGAAAGTAGCCCAAGCGCAGTATGCTATTATAAATGAGGCTAAGGTACTGGAGAGCAACTAACGGCGAGGCCTTTATAGTCCGGTTGTCAATTGTATCAAGCCCAGGAGACTTTTTACGTTTAAGCGCCTTGATTTCTGCTATTACCTCAGCATCTGTTATTGGCCGAAAATGCATCTCTGCGTGCGTTGGAGGTAGCTGTAGTTGACTCGAGATGTGCTCTCTGTCAGCTGTTGAGGCAGTAATAATAGGCTTGAATCTCTCTTCTAAATTTTGAGCAAACGCTTCCGCTTTTTCTTGCGTAGTTTTACACCACGCGTTGCTGTCTTCTGCGCTGCTGCCAGGTTGAATGAACTTTTTAACTGGCACATTTGGCGCAGGCTGCCGTTTAATGCCGTTTGTTAGTCGCCACAGCTTTTGAAAGTTGTAGCGGTCACTAGGATCTATAGATTCAAGCAAGCTATTCAGACGTCTCTCCTTGGCTTCTTTTAAAGTTCTTCTGACCTGGTTTGCGAGACTGTCATGAATTCTTTTGGCTAATGGGTGTCGGTTCACAAGAAAATGACGTTTGAGCAGTCTTTTGGCCTTGATCATTAATTCCAGAGACCTGCTGAGTGGGCACTGGTTTTGCGCTCGTTGGTGGTATTGAATTGCGTGAGAGTTTGTTGCATATTGTGCTGCTGCTCGAATATTACGCTCAAGAATATCTGTGGCATCCTCAATATCTGCAGCTGAGTGGATTTCTGTATCCAGCAGTACATGCTGGTTTAGCCAGGCTTGAAAGCGAGCAACACTCGCGTTAAGTGGTAGTAGATAGCACCTTGACTTGTTAAATGCCGGGGTTTCAAGAAGTTCGATTAATAGAGGGAGATGATCAGAGCCAAGGTCGTGTGTAGCGCTTATCTGTAGGAGTTCTCTCTGCAGTCCCTTATAGACAGCAAAGTCTATTGCTGACGGCGATTGTCTAGCATTGTACGGGAAGTGTGTTGAGGACCCAGTTGCAAGAATCTCACAATTATTTTGCTGTACATATCTGAGAAGATTACCACCTCGTCTGCAGGATCTAGCATTGCCCCACCAATGACTTTTCGCATTCCAATCTCCTGCAATGATGAACTTGTTGCCGAGCTCACGAAGAGCAGCAAACAGCTCATCTTCGAGTTCAATCAGGGGCGGGCAATATACTGCTGCGATGTTAATAGCAGACCCATTAAGCAGAGTGATTTTTGTTGCCGCGCACTGCATTGATATAGCGCTAGTGAGAGGAAGAGCGATATGCTGTAGACTGTGCTTGACCAGTATAGCTGCGCCTCCTCGTCGCGTATTAGATGGGTGATGTGCTTGATATGCATAGTAGCCGTCGATCTTGATTTCGTCTGTGCCGCGCAGGTGAGTTTCAACTATGATCATGATGTCAATATTGTTCTGATAGATGAATGCCTCCATTTCTAACATTTTGTTTCGCAACCCACATGCATTCCATGAGGCGATTTTGAGCCCGTTTGATCTGCGATTACTGCTATCTTGACGGACTGTGCTAGGTATATGGTTGTTAAACATTTTGTTTGCTAGTAACTTGCTCCTTTGCCATTAGGCAAGATGTCAAGTTGGTAAGTAAGTTCAGAAGTTTATCTAGCTTGTTTTCAATGTTGGAGTTGGCTCTCAAACGATCTTCAGTCATTAAAGTGATAAGAGTGTCCAGTTTTTGACCAATGTCGCAGTTTGTGTTTAAGTTAGTAGCGCTCCGTCGCGTACTGCAGCTGCGGCTTCTATTTTGCTGGCGTGCCAGCGTTTGTTGACCATCCATTTGCCTGCGAGTCGGGAGTTGTTGTTGCTTAGGGCGTGATTGGCGATGCTGCTGTTGGGCTGTCTGCCGCTTTAGCTTCTGTTGTTGTTGCTGCTTTTGCGAATGCATATCCGGCAAGCCAGAACGCAAGGCCGACGCATAAGAATTTGCAGCAAAGTTCACAGTTTGTTGTTGTTGTTGTTGTTGCTGCTGATCAATATGTACCCGTTGGCGCGACTTTGAGCGTTGACGTTGATCTTGCTGCTGTACCGATTTCAGCGGCTGCTGCTGTCGCTGTTGTGACCGTTTTCTTTGGCGACTACGCATAACTGGCAATGTTGGCTGTCCTAGCTGAGCAAGTAGGACATTGGCTTTGACCACGCTCTCAGACTCTTTTTGCTTGCAGGCATCCTTGAAGGACTGACACCCTTTGTAGCTAGCCGCATGTGGGCCTTCGCAATTAGCGCATTTTGGCCGATCGTTAGCCGTTATGCTGCACTCAGTAGAAGGATGTTTCCCGCTACATTTGACGCATACGAATGCACGCCTGCAATAATTCTTCGTATGCCCAAATTGTTGGCAGCGATGACATTGCACTATATCGGTAGTTCGTAGTGGTAGCTCAGCTTTGACCTTTTGGCCGCCGAGCATGTTGAGCCTTAAAATTTCGCTGTTATTTGCCTTGGGCTCCAATTCTATCTCAAACATGTTTTTTTTTAGTTGAGTGCATCCGAGCACAATATATGTCAGCAGTGGAATGAAATTCCTCCGTGACTTGTTTTATTCTTTTCCATTACTTTCACTTTAGCAACATATAAGAACATTATTTGGCAACATTGTATCCTAACTCTATAAACATGTTGTTAGACACATAGAATGTGTCTGTATTGAACTTACGTACTAAATACAATAAATACTTATACTAAAATACTAAAAGACTAAAAGTACTAATTCCCTAATAATACTAAATTGCTTTAACAACTTAAAACTGTCAGTGTGGCAACACTGCATAGGTGGCAACGCTACGCAATATACAGTTAGATTTGACTACATGTGCTCTGCATATACATTTTTTTTTTTTTCCCGTCGCAACGTGGAAATCGAAAACTTTTTAACAGAGGTAAGTCGCATTTTTGCAAAAATTAATTTCTTAACATATAACTAATTATAAATATTTCTTTTTACAGATTTATGTCGAAATTGCTATCAGATTTGATAATTGCGCTCAGAGGTCGCGCTTTTCTATGCGCCAGGCGCCGCCAGCCATGTACAGGCCGCCACACAGGCGCCGACGCATTCATTTGCTGATGCGCAATAAGCCTCGCATGGGCATTTGACCGCATCCGACGACGCCTCCGCTGGCTTATTGGATTGTGCTGCCGCTTCTTATGGACACCACTATGCAGACAGGAGTCGCTGCATATAAAAGTGTCGTGCACATGGTGTGCATTTTGGATTCCATATGGGCCACGCTCAGTCGGCCAGTTTGGACTTCTTCGAGGCCGGAGCATGGCCATTGACCATTGCAGCTCCGTCTGCAGGGGCGCCCGCACGAGTTCCGCGTGTGCTGGGAGGCAGGTACGTGCTTTTTTCCTACATTGCGGAGTCCGTCTAAATTGCCTTTTTCGTTTTTCAGGTATGGCTGCTGTGAAAAACATCGGATATGGCCCAGCCACAGCCAGTGCCTCCTGGCCGATACGCTGCTGCTGCCACTGCCGCTTGTCAGGCAGCAGCTCATCTTGGAGCGGCCCTTGCAGTCGCCTCCGAATTGACGCCATTTGGTAAGTGCATCTACGTTTTGCAGGCAGCATTAAATTCTCAACCTTTCGCTTTACAGGCGTCGATTGTCGTTGCTGCAAATCATGCTCGGTCATCGATGGCGGCCGTGATGACCCAGGCTGCCCCCGCACAGGCACCAGCTGCATTTCCAGCTTCTCAGGGGGGCCAGGCTCCATCAGCTGCTGCGTCGTTGGACATCTGTCAACCAGGCGCTCCACAATGAGCCCAGGCAAATCCAGTGGCAACTGCTCGGAATTTGTATTGTTTTGCCGCCGCTCAGGAAGCGAATCAGGCTGCAGTTGCTGCTGCATCGTTGGATGGACATAGTTATGCCACCGCGGAGAAAGCGGGCCGGGCTCAGTCTCAGGCTGCAACGAGGGATGTAGATCGTTTTGCCGCCGCAGGGAGAGCGGGCCAGGCTGTACTATATAGACCAGCGAGGGATATAAGTTATTTTGCCGCCGCATGGAGAGCGGGCCAGGCTGTACTGAGTGTACCAACGAGGGATTCAATTCAGCCTTCTTCTGCAGGTAAGTTGACAAGAACAATTCAAATTCATCATTATCAAAATCACTATCATTATCATTGTTTACATTGTTAGTATTAGTAGCATTTGTATTGTTAGTGCTGCTGCCGCATAGCCGTTGGCCATGCTGCATTTGCAGCTCATTTGTATTCAGCTGCACTGACTCATTGTCTGCGAGCCGCTGCTGCATTTCAATTTGAATATTATTTCCTGCAATAATGAGCGCTTCATCCATCTCCTGTCCCAGTGCCTGCTCCAACATATCAAGGCTGCGCTCTAGTTGCAATTCATCGGTATCTATAGCCGATTGTATTATGGCCCCTGGGGCCGGCTCTGCCGTCCGTATTAGTTCCTGATGCTGCCGCTGCAGGTGTTCGTGCTGCAGCTCAGGTAGAATTAGCCATTGTATCTGTGGTGGCTGGTTGTCGATTAGCAGCATTAAGTTTTCGCGAGTTATTGTGCCCGCTTTAAGTTTGCGACGAAGCATGTTTATTGTGCATTCATCAAAGCGTTTTGGTGGCCCCATAGCTCGCCTCTGTTCCCACTCGGCAAGCATAGCGGCCCTCCTTTCAGCCTCTTGCTCATCTTCTTCTAGCTGCAGCAGCGTTGGCAACCTCTCCTCAGCTACCTCTCTCTGCTGTGTTAACTGCTGCTGCCGTAGTGGCGCCATGCATCTATCCAATTGCTCCGTGTACCTGGGCCTTAGTAGCCGCACTGGTATAAATGGCTCTAGTATCAGTTTCCGAGCTTCAATGTTCGGATGACAGCTTAGTGACTTCGCAAATCTATCGCTAGCCAACTGATATACTTCATCTACGCTTTTTATCCCATACGTATCCCTCAACGTCTGATTCCTTGTATACCAACTGGCATTCATGCATGCCCGCAAGATTTTATTCTGCATTGTTTCTATCCTTTTTATTTGCGAATTTGATACCAGTGCTCCCCATACAGGAAGCGCATATTGCCATATAGGTGCGATCAGCTGCTTATATACCACAGCCTTGCAATTTCTAGCTAGCCTACTATTTTTTCCCAGCAACCAGTCCAGCTTTTTGTGTACTCCACGCAGCCTTATGCAAAGCTGAGTTATGTGTATATTCAGTGTCAGTTTTCTATCCAATACTAAGCCCAAGTATCGGTGCCGCCCGTTATTTTCGATCGTTTGTCCATTTATCATTGGACACAGCCTTACTAGTGTTGCATCCAGCCTCCGCGTGCTAAACATTACATGCGCTGTTTTGCTACTATTTATCTTTATGCACCATTTCTCTGTCCAACGCATCAAATGTATTAAGTATTTTTCATTTAGATTCACTGCCTCCAATATATTTTGGGATGCACACATAACTATTGTGTCATCAGCATATGTTGATAGCTGCATCTTATTGGGTTCGAACGATGCATATTCTTTCATTACAAGTCTAGGTAGTGGCATGTCTGAAGAAAATATTGTATATAGTATAGGCCCGAGCACACTGCCCTGGGGTACGCCTGCACACACTTTTCCAGGCCTTGACTTTATGCCGTCGTTGCATTTTACAATAAATATTCGCTCAGCCAAGTAGCTTTCCAGCACGTTGTACAGTGCAAGTGGTAGCAATTTTATTAATTTTACTAATAGCCCAGCGTGCCATACACGGTCAAACGCTTCGCTGATATCAATAAATACAGCCGAGCAATATTGTCGCTTCTCGTAAGCATTCAATATATATTGAGTCACACGGGCCAGCTGCTGCTCGGTACCATGGTCTTTTCTGAACCCAAATTGGTGGCTTGGTATAGCATTTGCAAACTCTTTGCATTCGAATAGCCTATTCAGCAGCAGTTTCTCAAACAATTTTGAGAAACCTGCTAGTAGACTAATTGGTCTATATGACGATATCTCTCCTGTACTTTTACCAGGCTTTAATATCATACTGATCTCTGCACATTTCCATTGCCTAGGAAAAAACCCATACCTCAATATACAATTGAATATAAGTACTAAGTATATAACCGCCTTCTCAGGCAACGATTTAATAACCCTATTGTCAATATTGTCCATGCCAGGAGACTTATTTAACTCTAGCATATCTATCTCTAGCATAGTCTCGCTAACACTTATCGGACGAAATGGCAGAACGGACATACTATCTGTATTCTCTTCGAATTGCTCCAGCTTTTTTCGCTTTAGCTCTAATAGCTCATCTGCAATCAGGTTACGCACAACCTGTGTATTTGTCAGATTTGGTGTGAAGCGTTTCTCCAAATGACATGCAAACGCTTCAGCCTTCTCCTCATTACTTCGTGTCCACGTTATATTGCCGTTTCTCCTACAACTACTGCCACTAGCTATCTCTAACTTTAGCGGCCAATTTGGTTGCGGCTGCCTTTTCAAATTATTTGTTAGCCTCCATAATTTTTGCATTTTATAGCGATCCTGAACATCAATCTGCTTCAATAACTCATTCATAGTATTCACTTTTGACAGACATAGCTCTTTCTTTAGCCGATTTTGTACTTGTCTATACATTTTTCTTGCATTCGGACAACGCAAAAGCATTAATTGCCTTTTATATACCTGCTTCATCTTTATCAGTCCTCGTAAGTGCCCATTAAGCCTATATTGTCCGCTATTCGTTCGTCGGTACAGTTTATCCTGCCCATGCCGTTGTTCTCGTATTGAGTCTGCTGCTGCCTCATATATATTCTTATTTAGGATGTCAACAGCGTCCTCTATATCGGCGCCTGATCTTATCTCAATGTTTAGCAATATGCGTCGATTTAAGTACTCTTGGAACTTTTTTATGTTCGCATTCACTGGCAGCAATATTTTACGATTTCCTTTCATCATATTAGCAACATTTAGCCCTTCTATGCCCATTTCAATATGAACAGGCAAGTGGTCCGAATCTAAGTCTGTCGTCGTATACGTTCTTAGTCGCGCATTTTGTAGTCCGCCATATACGGCAAAGTCAATTGCCGACGGCATTTTCCGCCTGTCATATGGATAGTGAGTGGCACCGCCGGTAGCTAGGATATTATAGCGCCTATTCTTGTGTACGCTATCCATTAGCGCCTTCCCGCGTTTGCATCCTCGTATATTGCCCCACCAGGTATGCTTAGCGTTCCAATCCCTACATAGCATAAAGCCAGATGAGCCATTGCATCCATCGTCTATGTGTTTGAATAGCCTGCTAAATTGCTCTGAAGACCATTTAGGCTGTGGTGGGCAGTATATAGCTGCAATTATTATTCTATTTTTATTCCTCTCGCTACTCATCAAGGCAATTGGAGCACACTGCATAAAATTTTCCGATATTGGCTGCAAAGCGATATGCTTAATATCATTTTTAACTAAGATTGCTACACCTCCACTTTTGTAGTTATCTGGATGGGTAGCAAAGTATGTGAGGTACCCATTAATCTTCAAAACATTCGAGCTAATAATTGTATTTGCGCTAGTATTAATACGAGTCTCTATTATCATCATTATATCAATTTTGTGGCGTTGGATAAACAGTTCTAATTCTAGTAACTTATTCCCCACCCCTGCAGCATTCCAGTAGGCAATCCTAAAGGGGCTGCCTACCTGATTGCCGCTATATGCATCTAAGTTGCTATTAGTGGTAGAAGTTGTATTCAAATTATTAGGGCTACTATTCAGATTATTCATTATTATTCGTGTCATTGGCTTCATACATAGTGTGGCTGCCTGCCATTTGACAATCGCTATCAATAGGTCTATTTTCTACAATGGTACTATTCTGTATAGGCATGGGCATATGTAATGGTTGGGCATTTTTAAACGTATTGGCGACAAATTTAAATAATACATTTAGTAAATTATCAATCTTTTTACCCATCTCCTCGACGATATTGGCGTTCCGCTCCAACGCTCTCATAAGCGGACAATCAATCTGCGGAGTTTGGTGTTGCTGCTGTTGTTGTGATTGCTCGTTGTGTGTTGGCACCTGTACAATTCGCGTGGGCTGTTGTTGTTGTTGTTGGGTTTGTTGACTTGGGAAGCGCTGCTGTTGGTTTTGGATACGCTGCTGCTGGTTTTGGTTGCGCTGCTGCTGCTGAGGATGGCGCTGCTCTTGATGGCGCTGCTGGATTTGGCGATAGTGTTCCTGTTGCTGCCACGGATGTTGTTGTTGCTGCCGTTTTTGCTGCTGCTCCGTACGAAGCTGCTCCTGTAGCTTTTCAAGATGCCTTGATGCAGGATTACGGATTTTAACACCACCAACACCACGGGCTACTTGGCTGTATGTCCTACTTTTTGTGTTTGGATTTGTATTCGGGTTTGATATCTGCTGAGACGCCTGCTGCCGTATTGGAGACTCCGGCTGACGTTGCTGCTGCTTTGGAGGCTTTTGTTGCACCGTACCGTTGACTTGCATATTGTTCGGCAGCCGTTGCTGTTGTACGTTTCGTTGTCGCTGTATGTTATCATCGTTGCATTGCTGTTGTTGCTGATTTACTACTTGTTGCCGTTGTTGTTGTTGCTGTTGCTGCTGTTGCTGTACGAGCATATTGACTGTATTTCGTTGCTGCTGCTGTTGCTGCTTTTTTTGTTGCCGGCCACGAATACGATTTATGTTTATTAAACTTTGCGCATGTTTGAATACAGCGCATCCTTTGTAACTGGCAATGTGCCCCTCTCCACAGTTGGCGCATTTAGCAATTGTGTCCCTATCCTTGGCACACATTGTTGTTGGGTGCTCACCGGCACATTTAAGGCAGACAAATGGCCGACGGCAATAGTTTTTGCTGTGACCAAATGCCTGACACCTATGACACTGTACTGGGTCAGCACTTTTATGTTGTCTTTCCACAGCGACATGCTGATTACCTAATTCGTTTAATTTACATATTTTTGTATGACCACCATCCACTCTTGGCTCAATCTCTATTTCAAATATGTTCAATGGCTTGCCACTAAATCGATGCTTCATGACGTTAACGTATCTGACAACATAACCCAATTCTCCCAATTGGGTACGCAACCAGTCGCATGGAGTCGAACTGTGCAAATGTTTTAATATAACCCTGTAGCCACGCTCACTTCTCGGCTGGTGTGTGTGCATAGGTATATTTTCTGTATTTAATAAGCCCAATATGGCGTTATATGTGCTGAAATCTTTACATTGTACTCTAATCCCATCACCCTGGGTACATTTTGTTGTAAATTTATTGACGCCCTGTGCGTTATTTAATTTCTCCATTAGTGGCTGAATTTCTTTTACATTGGGCACAAAAAGTGTTGGAATTTTAATACTTTGACCTAACTGCGGTTGCGCTTCCTGAACTTCACTAGCTACCTGCTTGCCGCCTATTTGCTGCTCTGTTGCTTCATCATCCGAAATAATTACCTCCGAATATCCATCACTACTGGTGTTGGCATCAATGTCCATGTTCATGTTGCCTTCCTCCCCACCGGGCATGGCATTTTTGGCTAAATTATTTTTTGGTCTTGCAATATTGTATAATCTAACAATAGGCTGCAAGTTAGATTGCATTGCATTTTGCAAATTATTAGGGCCAAGAGAGCTAGCAGCGCGCATTACTTTACGCTGCTGCTTCATTGGCATAGTCACTCTACGCTTAGCGCCATTTATTTTTGCCGCCATTGTCACCTTAGCAGCATCACGCAAGCGACCACTTGTTGTTCCTGTTGCACATTCACTTAGCGTTGGCGCCAATTTTTGCGCGTCACCTGTGTTGGTATTGGTTGCTATTGTCAGCGTAGGCGTTGACATTTGCAAAGATGGCGGAACATTGCCTTCTAGGTTAGCTATGACATTTGCGCTAGTGGTTGTTCTTGTACTTGTTGTAGTTGCTGCCCCTGTTGACTCAGGCAGAAATGGCGGATCATTTAGCGGCACTTCTGCCGCGAGAATTGGCGTCTGTTGCTGTTGTTGCACTTGCTGGCAAGTAGATCCTGTAGTTGTTGTTGCTGCTCCCACCGCTCTTCTCTCAATTCCAACTATAGCATTTGTCCAGTTAGTGTCCTCATCGCTATCACAGAACATATGAGAAAGCGCCGTCTCAGAGAATGCTGAGGTAGCACTTTCGCAAGTTAAGATAGTCTCATCAGAAATATCACCCTGTATTTCACTTCTCTCTGTTGTGCGCTTCACATTTTCACCTGCACTTGTATTAGTGACGCCAGCGGCTGCCATATTTGCCGGCACATAACCAAGACGTTTGGCCTCATTATGCACACGATTTATATCCTCAGATTGCACCTGCACAATCCCAGGATCTCTATTTAGCCACTCCTCAGAGGGCTTTCCACTTTTATTTGCATTGTGTTCCATATTTACTAGTTGATTCGATAGCGCATTTCCATTTTATATGCGCACAATATATATTTTATATGCCGAGTATGTGTGTTTGTGTGCCACATAAATTGCACTTGCACTGTACGAGCGCAATGTCTTTATTTGATTTTAATTTCTTTTTGGTTTGGTTTTGGTTTAATTGACTTTTTATTTATTTATTTTATTTTATTTTATTTATTTTTTTTTTTTGTTTTAAATAGATGAGTGCGTCCGAGCGCAATCAAGCCTTTCGGTTTTTTTTATTTAAGTTTTTTAAGTTGATTTTTTAAGTTGTTTTTAAGTTTTAAGTTTAAGTTGAGTTTTTTTTTTAAGTTGATTTTTAAGTTTAAGTTTTTAAGTTGTTTAGTTTATTAGTTGAGTGCATCCGAGCACAATATATGTCAGCAGTGGAATGAAATTCCTCCGTGACTTGTTTTATTCTTTTCCATTACTTTCACTTTAGCAACATATAAGAACATTATTTGGCAACATTGTATCCTAACTCTATAAACATGTTGTTAGACACATAGAATGTGTCTGTATTGAACTTACGTACTAAATACAATAAATACTTATACTAAAATACTAAAAGACTAAAAGTACTAATTCCCTAATAATACTAAATTGCTTTAACAACTTAAAACTGTCAGTGTGGCAACACTGCATAGGTGGCAACGCTACGCAATATACAGTTAGATTTGACTACATGTGCTCTGCATATACATTTTTTTTTTTTCCCGTCGCAACGTGGAAATCGAAAACTTTTTAACAGAGGTAAGTCGCATTTTTGCAAAAATTAATTTCTTAACATATAACTAATTATAAATATTTCTTTTTACAGATTTATGTCGAAATTGCTATCAGATTTGATAATTGCGCTCAGAGGTCGCGCTTTTCTATGCGCCAGGCGCCGCCAGCCATGTACAGGCCGCCACACAGGCGCCGACGCATTCATTTGCTGATGCGCAATAAGCCTCGCATGGGCATTTGACCGCATCCGACGACGCCTCCGCTGGCTTATTGGATTGTGCTGCCGCTTCTTATGGACACCACTATGCAGACAGGAGTCGCTGCATATAAAAGTGTCGTGCACATGGTGTGCATTTTGGATTCCATATGGGCCACGCTCAGTCGGCCAGTTTGGACTTCTTCGAGGCCGGAGCATGGCCATTGACCATTGCAGCTCCGTCTGCAGGGGCGCCCGCACGAGTTCCGCGTGTGCTGGGAGGCAGGTACGTGCTTTTTTCCTACATTGCGGAGTCCGTCTAAATTGCCTTTTTCGTTTTTCAGGTATGGCTGCTGTGAAAAACATCGGATATGGCCCAGCCACAGCCAGTGCCTCCTGGCCGATACGCTGCTGCTGCCACTGCCGCTTGTCAGGCAGCAGCTCATCTTGGAGCGGCCCTTGCAGTCGCCTCCGAATTGACGCCATTTGGTAAGTGCATCTACGTTTTGCAGGCAGCATTAAATTCTCAACCTTTCGCTTTACAGGCGTCGATTGTCGTTGCTGCAAATCATGCTCGGTCATCGATGGCGGCCGTGATGACCCAGGCTGCCCCCGCACAGGCACCAGCTGCATTTCCAGCTTCTCAGGGGGGCCAGGCTCCATCAGCTGCTGCGTCGTTGGACATCTGTCAACCAGGCGCTCCACAATGAGCCCAGGCAAATCCAGTGGCAACTGCTCGGAATTTGTATTGTTTTGCCGCCGCTCAGGAAGCGAATCAGGCTGCAGTTGCTGCTGCATCGTTGGATGGACATAGTTATGCCACCGCGGAGAAAGCGGGCCGGGCTCAGTCTCAGGCTGCAACGAGGGATGTAGATCGTTTTGCCGCCGCAGGGAGAGCGGGCCAGGCTGTACTATATAGACCAGCGAGGGATATAAGTTATTTTGCCGCCGCATGGAGAGCGGGCCAGGCTGTACTGAGTGTACCAACGAGGGATTCAATTCAGCCTTCTTCTGCAGGTAAGTTGACAAGAACAATTCAAATTCATCATTATCAAAATCACTATCATTATCATTGTTTACATTGTTAGTATTAGTAGCATTTGTGTTGTTAGTGCTGCTGCCGCATAGCCGTTGGCCATGCTGCATTTGCAGCTCATTTGTATTCAGCTGCACTGACTCATTGTCTGCGAGCCGCTGCTGCATTTCAATTTGAATATTATTTCCTGCAATAATGAGCGCTTCATCCATCTCCTGTCCCAGTGCCTGCTCCAACATATCAAGGCTGCGCTCTAGTTGCAATTCATCGGTATCTATAGCCGATTGTATTATGGCCCCTGGGGCCGGCTCTGCCGTCCGTATTAGTTCCTGATGCTGCCGCTGCAGGTGTTCGTGCTGCAGCTCAGGTAGAATTAGCCATTGTATCTGTGGTGGCTGGTTGTCGATTAGCAGCATTAAGTTTTCGCGAGTTATTGTGCCCGCTTTAAGTTTGCGACGAAGCATGTTTATTGTGCATTCATCAAAGCGTTTTGGTGGCCCCATAGCTCGCCTCTGTTCCCACTCGGCAAGCATAGCGGCCCTCCTTTCAGCCTCTTGCTCATCTTCTTCTAGCTGCAGCAGCGTTGGCAACCTCTCCTCAGCTACCTCTCTCTGCTGTGTTAACTGCTGCTGCCGTAGTGGCGCCATGCATCTATCCAATTGCTCCGTGTACCTGGGCCTTAGTAGCCGCACTGGTATAAATGGCTCTAGTATCAGTTTCCGAGCTTCAATGTTCGGATGACAGCTTAGTGACTTCGCAAGTCTATCGCTAGCCAACTGATATACTTCATCTACGCTTTTTATCCCATACGTATCCCTCAACGTCTGATTCCTTGTATACCAACTGGCATTCATGCATGCCCGCAAGATTTTATTCTGCATTGTTTCTATCCTTTTTATTTGCGAATTTGATACCAGTGCTTCCCATACAGGAAGCGCATATTGCCATATAGGTGCGATCAGCTGCTTATATACCACAGCCTTGCAATTTCTAGCTAGCCTACTATTTTTTCCCAGCAACCAGTCCAGCTTTTTGTGTACTCCACGCAGCCTTATGCAAAGCTGAGTTATGTGTATATTCAGTGTCAGTTTTCTATCCAATACTAAGCCCAAGTATCGGTGCCGCCCGTTATTTTCGATCGTTTGTCCATTTATCATTGGACACAGCCTTACTAGTGTTGCATCCAGCCTCCGCGTGCTAAACATTACATGCGCTGTTTTGCTACTATTTATCTTTATGCACCATTTCTCTGCCCAACGCATCAAATGTATTAAGTATTTTTCATTTAGATTCACTGCCTCCAATATATTTTGGGATGCACACATAACTATTGTGTCATCAGCATATGTTGATAGCTGCATCTTATTGGGTTCGAACGATGCATATTCTTTCATTACAAGTCTAGGTAGTGGCATGTCTGAAGAAAATATTGTATATAGTATAGGCCCGAGCACACTGCCCTGGGGTACGCCTGCACACACTTTTCCAGGCCTTGACTTTATGCCGTCGTTGCATTTTACAATAAATATTCGCTCAGCCAAGTAGCTTTCCAGCACGTTGTACAGTGCAAGTGGTAGCAATTTTATTAATTTTACTAATAGCCCAGCGTGCCATACACGGTCAAACGCTTCGCTGATATCAATAAATACAGCCGAGCAATATTGTCGCTTCTCGTAAGCATTCAATATATATTGAGTCACACGGGCCAGCTGCTGCTCGGTACCATGGTCTTTTCTGAACCCAAATTGGTGGCTTGGTATAGCATTTGCAAACTCTTTGCATTCGAATAGCCTATTCAGCAGCAGTTTCTCAAACAATTTTGAGAAACCTGCTAGTAGACTAATTGGTCTATATGACGATATCTCTCCTGTACTTTTACCAGGCTTTAATATCATACTGATCTCTGCACATTTCCATTGCCTAGGAAAAAACCCATACCTCAATATACAATTGAATATAAGTACTAAGTATATAACCGCCTTCTCAGGCAACGATTTAATAACCCTATTGTCAATATTGTCCATGCCAGGAGACTTATTTAACTCTAGCATATCTATCTCTAGCATAGTCTCGCTAACACTTATCGGACGAAATGGCAGAACGGACATACTATCTGTATTCTCTTCGAATTGCTCCAGCTTTTTTCGCTTTAGCTCTAATAGCTCATCTGCAATCAGGTTACGCACAACCTGTGTATTTGTCAGATTTGGTGTGAAGCGTTTCTCCAAATGACATGCAAACGCTTCAGCCTTCTCCTCATTACTTCGTGTCCACGTTATATTGCCGTTTCTCCTACAACTACTGCCACTAGCTATCTCTAACTTTAGCGGCCAATTTGGTTGCGGCTGCCTTTTCAAATTATTTGTTAGCCTCCATAATTTTTGCATTTTATAGCGATCCTGAACATCAATCTGCTTCAATAACTCATTCATAGTATTCACTTTTGACAGACATAGCTCTTTCTTTAGCCGATTTTGTACTTGTCTATACATTTTTCTTGCATTCGGACAACGCAAAAGCATTAATTGCCTTTTATATACCTGCTTCATCTTTATCAGTCCTCGTAAGTGCCCATTAAGCCTATATTGTCCGCTATTCGTTCGTCGGTACAGTTTATCCTGCCCATGCCGTTGTTCTCGTATTGAGTCTGCTGCTGCCTCATATATATTCTTATTTAGGATGTCAACAGCGTCCTCTATATCGGCGCCTGATCTTATCTCAATGTTTAGCAATATGCGTCGATTTAAGTACTCTTGGAACTTTTTTATGTTCGCATTCACTGGCAGCAATATTTTACGATTTCCTTTCATCATATTAGCAACATTTAGCCCTTCTATGCCCATTTCAATATGAACAGGCAAGTGGTCCGAATCTAAGTCTGTCGTCGTATACGTTCTTAGTCGCGCATTTTGTAGTCCGCCATATACGGCAAAGTCAATTGCCGACGGCATTTTCCGCCTGTCATATGGATAGTGAGTGGCACCGCCGGTAGCTAGGATATTATAGCGCCTATTCTTGTGTACGCTATCCATTAGCGCCTTCCCGCGTTTGCATCCTCGTATATTGCCCCACCAGGTATGCTTAGCGTTCCAATCCCCACATAGCATAAAGCCAGATGAGCCATTGCATCCATCGTCTATGTGTTTGAATAGCCTGCTAAATTGCTCTGAAGACCATTTAGGCTGTGGTGGGCAGTATATAGCTGCAATTATTATTCTATTTTTATTCCTCTCGCTACTCATCAAGGCAATTGGAGCACACTGCATAAAATTTTCCGATATTGGCTGCAAAGCGATATGCTTAATATCATTTTTAACTAAGATTGCTACACCTCCACTTTTGTAGTTATCTGGATGGGTAGCAAAGTATGTGAGGTACCCATTAATCTTCAAAACATTCGAGCTAATAATTGTATTTGCGCTAGTATTAATACGAGTCTCTATTATCATCATTATATCAATTTTGTGGCGTTGGATAAACAGTTCTAATTCTAGTAACTTATTCCCCACCCCTGCAGCATTCCAGTAGGCAATCCTAAAGGGGCTGCCTACCTGATTGCCGCTATATGCATCTAAGTTGCTATTAGTGGTAGAAGTTGTATTCAAATTATTAGGGCTACTATTCAGATTATTCATTATTATTCGTGTCATTGGCTTCATACATAGTGTGGCTGCCTGCCATTTGACAATCGCTATCAATAGGTCTATTTTCTACAATGGTACTATTCTGTATAGGCATGGGCATATGTAATGGTTGGGCATTTTTAAACGTATTGGCGACAAATTTAAATAATACATTTAGTAAATTATCAATCTTTTTACCCATCTCCTCGACGATATTGGCGTTCCGCTCCAACGCTCTCATAAGCGGACAATCAATCTGCGGAGTTTGGTGTTGCTGCTGTTGTTGTGATTGCTCGTTGTGTGTTGGCACCTGTACAATTCGCGTGGGCTGTTGTTGTTGTTGTTGGGTTTGTTGACTTGGGAAGCGCTGCTGTTGGTTTTGGATACGCTGCTGCTGGTTTTGGTTGCGCTGCTGCTGCTGAGGATGGCGCTGCTCTTGATGGCGCTGCTGGATTTGGCGATAGTGTTCCTGTTGCTGCCACGGATGTTGTTGTTGCTGCCGTTTTTGCTGCTGCTCCGTACGAAGCTGCTCCTGTAGCTTTTCAAGATGCCTTGATGCAGGATTACGGATTTTAACACCACCAACACCACGGGCTACTTGGCTGTATGTCCTACTTTTTGTGTTTGGATTTGTATTCGGGTTTGATATCTGCTGAGACGCCTGCTGCCGTATTGGAGACTCCGGCTGACGTTGCTGCTGCTTTGGAGGCTTTTGTTGCACCGTACCGTTGACTTGCATATTGTTCGGCAGCCGTTGCTGTTGTACGTTTCGTTGTCGCTGTATGTTATCATCGTTGCATTGCTGTTGTTGCTGATTTACTACTTGTTGCCGTTGTTGTTGTTGCTGTTGCTGCTGTTGCTGTACGAGCATATTGACTGTATTTCGTTGCTGCTGCTGTTGCTGCTTTTTTTGTTGCCGGCCACGAATACGATTTATGTTTATTAAACTTTGCGCATGTTTGAATACAGCGCATCCTTTGTAACTGGCAATGTGCCCCTCTCCACAGTTGGCGCATTTAGCAATTGTGTCCCTATCCTTGGCACACATTGTTGTTGGGTGCTCACCGGCACATTTAAGGCAGACAAATGGCCGACGGCAATAGTTTTTGCTGTGACCAAATGCCTGACACCTATGACACTGTACTGGGTCAGCACTTTTATGTTGTCTTTCCACAGCGACATGCTGATTACCTAATTCGTTTAATTTACATATTTTTGTATGACCACCATCCACTCTTGGCTCAATCTCTATTTCAAATATGTTCAATGGCTTGCCACTAAATCGATGCTTCATGACGTTAACGTATCTGACAACATAACCCAATTCTCCCAATTGGGTACGCAACCAGTCGCATGGAGTCGAACTGTGCAAATGTTTTAATATAACCCTGTAGCCACGCTCACTTCTCGGCTGGTGTGTGTGCATAGGTATATTTTCTGTATTTAATAAGCCCAATATGGCGTTATATGTGCTGAAATCTTTACATTGTACTCTAATCCCATCACCCTGGGTACATTTTGTTGTAAATTTATTGACGCCCTGTGCGTTATTTAATTTCTCCATTAGTGGCTGAATTTCTTTTACATTGGGCACAAAAAGTGTTGGAATTTTAATACTTTGACCTAACTGCGGTTGCGCTTCCTGAACTTCACTAGCTACCTGCTTGCCGCCTATTTGCTGCTCTGTTGCTTCATCATCCGAAATAATTACCTCCGAATATCCATCACTACTGGTGTTGGCATCAATGTCCATGTTCATGTTGCCTTCCTCCCCACCGGGCATGGCATTTTTGGCTAAATTATTTTTTGGTCTTGCAATATTGTATAATCTAACAATAGGCTGCAAGTTAGATTGCATTGCATTTTGCAAATTATTAGGGCCAAGAGAGCTAGCAGCGCGCATTACTTTACGCTGCTGCTTCATTGGCATAGTCACTCTACGCTTAGCGCCATTTATTTTTGCCGCCATTGTCACCTTAGCAGCATCACGCAAGCGACCACTTGTTGTTCCTGTTGCACATTCACTTAGCGTTGGCGCCAATTTTTGCGCGTCACCTGTGTTGGTATTGGTTGCTATTGTCAGCGTAGGCGTTGACATTTGCAAAGATGGCGGAACATTGCCTTCTAGGTTAGCTATGACATTTGCGCTAGTGGTTGTTCTTGTACTTGTTGTAGTTGCTGCCCCTGTTGACTCAGGCAGAAATGGCGGATCATTTAGCGGCACTTCTGCCGCGAGAATTGGCGTCTGTTGCTGTTGTTGCACTTGCTGGCAAGTAGATCCTGTAGTTGTTGTTGCTGCTCCCACCGCTCTTCTCTCAATTCCAACTATAGCATTTGTCCAGTTAGTGTCCTCATCGCTATCACAGAACATATGAGAAAGCGCCGTCTCAGAGAATGCTGAGGTAGCACTTTCGCAAGTTAAGATAGTCTCATCAGAAATATCACCCTGTATTTCACTTCTCTCTGTTGTGCGCTTCACATTTTCACCTGCACTTGTATTAGTGACGCCAGCGGCTGCCATATTTGCCGGCACATAACCAAGACGTTTGGCCTCATTATGCACACGATTTATATCCTCAGATTGCACCTGCACAATCCCAGGATCTCTATTTAGCCACTCCTCAGAGGGCTTTCCACTTTTATTTGCATTGTGTTCCATATTTACTAGTTGATTCGATAGCGCATTTCCATTTTATATGCGCACAATATATATTTTATATGCCGAGTATGTGTGTTTGTGTGCCACATAAATTGCACTTGCACTGTACGAGCGCAATGTCTTTATTTGATTTTAATTTCTTTTTGGTTTGGTTTTGGTTTAATTGACTTTTTATTTATTTATTTTATTTTATTTTATTTATTTTTTTTTTTTTTTTTTTTGTTTTAAATAGATGAGTGCGTCCGAGCGCAATCAAGCCTTTCGGTTTTTTTTATTTAAGTTTTTTTTTAAGTTTAAGTTGAGTTTTAGTTTTAGTTTTTTTAGTTGATTTTTTTTTTAGTTGAGTGCATCCGAGCACAATATATGTCAGCAGTGGAATGAAATTCCTCCGTGACTTGTTTTTTAGTTTTTTTTTAGTTTTTTTTAAGTTGAGTGCATCCGAGCACAATATATGTCAGCAGTGGAATGAAATTCCTCCGTGACTTGTTTTATTCTTTTCCATTACTTTCACTTTAGCAACATATAAGAACATTATTTGGCAACATTGTATCCTAACTCTATAAACATGTTGTTAGACACATAGAATGTGTCTGTATTGAACTTACGTACTAAATACAATAAATACTTATACTAAAATACTAAAAGACTAAAAGTACTAATTCCCTAATAATACTAAATTGCTTTAACAACTTAAAACTGTCAGTGTGGCAACACTGCATAGGTGGCAACGCTACGCAATATACAGTTAGATTTGACTACATGTGCTCTGCATATACATTTTTTTTTTTTCCGTCGCAACGTGGAAATCGAAAACTTTTTAACAGAGGTAAGTCGCATTTTTGCAAAAATTAATTTCTTAACATATAACTAATTATAAATATTTCTTTTTACAGATTTATGTCGAAATTGCTATCAGATTTGATAATTGCGCTCAGAGGTCGCGCTTTTCTATGCGCCAGGCGCCGCCAGCCATGTACAGGCCGCCACACAGGCGCCGACGCATTCATTTGCTGATGCGCAATAAGCCTCGCATGGGCATTTGACCGCATCCGACGACGCCTCCGCTGGCTTATTGGATTGTGCTGCCGCTTCTTATGGACACCACTATGCAGACAGGAGTCGCTGCATATAAAAGTGTCGTGCACATGGTGTGCATTTTGGATTCCATATGGGCCACGCTCAGCCGGCCAGTTTGGACTTCTTCGAGGCCGGAGCATGGCCATTGACCATTGCAGCTCCGTCTGCAGGGGCGCCCGCACGAGTTCCGCGTGTGCTGGGAGGCAGGTACGTGCTTTTTTCCTACATTGCGGAGTCCGTCTAAATTGCCTTTTTCGTTTTTCAGGTATGGCTGCTGTGAAAAACATCGGATATGGCCCAGCCACAGCCAGTGCCTCCTGGCCGATACGCTGCTGCTGCCACTGCCGCTTGTCAGGCAGCAGCTCATCTTGGAGCGGCCCTTGCAGTCGCCTCCGAATTGACGCCATTTGGTAAGTGCATCTACGTTTTGCAGGCAGCATTAAATTCTCAACCTTTCGCTTTACAGGCGTCGATTGTCGTTGCTGCAAATCATGCTCGGTCATCGAAGGCGGCCGTGATGGCCCAGGCTGCCCCCGCACAGGCACCAGCTGCATTTCCAGCTTCTCAGGGGGGGCCAGGCTCCATCAGCTGCTGCGTCGTTGGACATCTGTCAACCAGGCGCTCCACAATGAGCCCAGGCATATCCAGTGGCAACTGCTCGGAATTTGTATTGTTTTGCCGCCGCTCAGGAAGCGAATCAGGCTGCAGTTGCTGCTGCATCGTTGGATGGACATAGTTATGCCACCGCGGAGAAAGCGGGCCGGGCTCAGTCTCAGGCTGCAACGAGGGATGTAGATCGTTTTGCCGCCGCAGGGAGAGCGGGCCAGGCTGTACTATATAGACCAGCGAGGGATATAAGTTATTTTGCCGCCGCATGGAGAGCGGGCCAGGCTGTACTGAGTGTACCAACGAGGGATTCAATTCAGCCTTCTTCTGCAGGTAAGTTGACAAGAACAATTCAAATTCATCATTATCAAAATCACTATCATTATCATTGTTTACATTGTTAGTATTAGTAGCATTTGTATTGTTAGTGCTGCTGCCGCATAGCCGTTGGCCATGCTGCATTTGCAGCTCATTTGTATTCAGCTGCACTGACTCATTGTCTGCGAGCCGCTGCTGCATTTCAATTTGAATATTATTTCCTGCAATAATGAGCGCTTCATCCATCTCCTGTCCCAGTGCCTGCTCCAACATATCAAGGCTGCGCTCTAGTTGCAATTCATCGGTATCTATAGCCGATTGTATTATGGCCCCTGGGGCCGGCTCTGCCGTCCGTATTAGTTCCTGATGCTGCCGCTGCAGGTGTTCGTGTTGCAGCTCAGGTAGAATTAGCCATTGTATCTGTGGTGGCTGGTTGTCGATTAGCAGCATTAAGTTTTCGCGAGTTATTGTGCCCGCTTTAAGTTTGCGACGAAGCATGTTTATTGTGCATTCATCAAAGCGTTTTGGTGGCCCCATAGCTCGCCTCTGTTCCCACTCGGCAAGCATAGCGGCCCTCCTTTCAGCCTCTTGCTCATCTTCTTCTAGCTGCAGCAGCGTTGGCAACCTCTCCTCAGCTACCTCTCTCTGCTGTGTTAACTGCTGCTGCCGTAGTGGCGCCATGCATCTATCCAATTGCTCCGTGTACCTGGGCCTTAGTAGCCGCACTGGTATAAATGGCTCTAGTATCAGTTTCCGAGCTTCAATGTTCGGATGACAGCTTAGTGACTTCGCAAATCTATCGCTAGCCAACTGATATACTTCATCTACGCTTTTTATCCCATACGTATCCCTCAACGTCTGATTCCTTGTATACCAACTGGCATTCATGCATGCCCGCAAGATTTTATTCTGCATTGTTTCTATCCTTTTTATTTGCGAATTTGATACCAGTGCTCCCCATACAGGAAGCGCATATTGCCATATAGGTGCGATCAGCTGCTTATATACCACAGCCTTGCAATTTCTAGCTAGCCTACTATTTTTTCCCAGCAACCAGTCCAGCTTTTTGTGTACTCCACGCAGCCTTATGCAAAGCTGAGTTATGTGTATATTCAGTGTCAGTTTTCTATCCAATACTAAGCCCAAGTATCGGTGCCGCCCGTTATTTTCGATCGTTTGTCCATTTATCATTGGACACAGCCTTACTAGTGTTGCATCCAGCCTCCGCGTGCTAAACATTACATGCGCTGTTTTGCTACTATTTATCTTTATGCACCATTTCTCTGCCCAACGCATCAAATGTATTAAGTATTTTTCATTTAGATTCACTGCCTCCAATATATTTTGGGATGCACACATAACTATTGTGTCATCAGCATATGTTGACAGCTGCATCTTATTGGGTTCGAACGATGCATATTCTTTCATTACAAGTCTAGGTAGTGGCATGTCTGAAGAAAATATTGTATATAGTATAGGCCCGAGCACACTGCCCTGGGGTACGCCTGCACACACTTTTCCAGGCCTTGACTTTATGCCGTCGTTGCATTTTACAATAAATATTCGCTCAGCCAAGTAGCTTTCCAGCACGTTGTACAGTGCAAGTGGTAGCAATTTTATTAATTTTACTAATAGCCCAGCGTGCCATACACGGTCAAACGCTTCGCTGATATCAATAAATACAGCCGAGCAATATTGTCGCTTCTCGTAAGCATTCAATATATATTGAGTCACACGGGCCAGCTGCTGCTCGGTACCATGGTCTTTTCTGAACCCAAATTGGTGGCTTGGTATAGCATTTGCAAACTCTTTGCATTCGAATAGCCTATTCAGCAGCAGTTTCTCAAACAATTTTGAGAAACCTGCTAGTAGACTAATTGGTCTATATGACGATATCTCTCCTGTACTTTTACCAGGCTTTAATATCATACTGATCTCTGCACATTTCCATTGCCTAGGAAAAAACCCATACCTCAATATACAATTGAATATAAGTACTAAGTATATAACCGCCTTCTCAGGCAACGATTTAATAACCCTATTGTCAATATTGTCCATGCCAGGAGACTTATTTAACTCTAGCATATCTATCTCTAGCATAGTCTCGCTAACACTTATCGGACGAAATGGCAGAACGGACATACTATCTGTATTCTCTTCGAATTGCTCCAGCTTTTTTCGCTTTAGCTCTAATAGCTCATCTGCAATCAGGTTACGCACAACCTGTGTATTTGTCAGATTTGGTGTGAAGCGTTTCTCCAAATGACATGCAAACGCTTCAGCCTTCTCCTCATTACTTCGTGTCCACGTTATATTGCCGTTTCTCCTACAACTACTGCCACTAGCTATCTCTAACTTTAGCGGCCAATTTGGTTGCGGCTGCCTTTTCAAATTATTTGTTAGCCTCCATAATTTTTGCATTTTATAGCGATCCTGAACATCAATCTGCTTCAATAACTCATTCATAGTATTCACTTTTGACAGACATAGCTCTTTCTTTAGCCGATTTTGTACTTGTCTATACATTTTTCTTGCATTCGGACAACGCAAAAGCATTAATTGCCTTTTATATACCTGCTTCATCTTTATCAGCCCTCGTAAGTGCCCATTAAGCCTATATTGTCCGCTATTCGTTCGTCGGTACAGTTTATCCTGCCCATGCCGTTGTTCTCGTATTGAGTCTGCTGCTGCCTCATATATATTCTTATTTAAGATGTCAACAGCGTCCTCTATATCGGCGCCTGATCTTATCTCAATGTTTAGCAATATGCGTCGATTTAAGTACTCTTGGAACTTTTTTATGTTCGCATTCACTGGCAGCAATATTTTACGATTTCCTTTCATCATATTAGCAACATTTAGCCCTTCTATGCCCATTTCAATATGAACAGGCAAGTGGTCCGAATCTAAGTCTGTCGTCGTATACGTTCTTAGTCGCGCATTTTGTAGTCCGCCATATACGGCAAAGTCAATTGCCGACGGCATTTTCCGCCTGTCATATGGATAGTGAGTGGCACCGCCGGTAGCTAGGATATTATAGCGCCTATTCTTGTGTACGCTATCCATTAGCGCCTTCCCGCGTTTGCATCCTCGTATATTGCCCCACCAGGTATGCTTAGCGTTCCAATCCCCACATAGCATAAAGCCAGATGAGCCATTGCATCCATCGTCTATGTGTTTGAATAGCCTGCTAAATTGCTCTGAAGACCATTTAGGCTGTGGTGGGCAGTATATAGCTGCAATTATTATTCTATTTTTATTCCTCTCGCTACTCATCAAGGCAATTGGAGCACACTGCATAAAATTTTCCGATATTGGCTGCAAAGCGATATGCTTAATATCATTTTTAACTAAGATTGCTACACCTCCACTTTTGTAGTTATCTGGATGGGTAGCAAAGTATGTGAGGTACCCATTAATCTTCAAAACATTCGAGCTAATAATTGTATTTGCGCTAGTATTAATACGAGTCTCTATTATCATCATTATATCAATTTTGTGGCGTTGGATAAACAGTTCTAATTCTAGTAACTTATTCCCCACCCCTGCAGCATTCCAGTAGGCAATCCTAAAGGGGCTGCCTACCTGATTGCCGCTATATGCATCTAAGTTGCTATTAGTGGTAGAAGTTGTATTCAAATTATTAGGGCTACTATTCAGATTATTCATTATTATTCGTGTCATTGGCTTCATACATAGTGTGGCTGCCTGCCATTTGACAATCGCTATCAATAGGTCTATTTTCTACAATGGTACTATTCTGTATAGGCATGGGCATATGTAATGGTTGGGCATTTTTAAACGTATTGGCGACAAATTTAAATAATACATTTAGTAAATTATCAATCTTTTTACCCATCTCCTCGACGATATTGGCGTTCCGCTCCAACGCTCTCATAAGCGGACAATCAATCTGCGGAGTTTGGTGTTGCTGCTGTTGTTGTGATTGCTCGTTGTGTGTTGGCACCTGTACAATTCGCGTGGGCTGTTGTTGTTGTTGTTGGGTTTGTTGACTTGGGAAGCGCTGCTGTTGGTTTTGGATACGCTGCTGCTGGTTTTGGTTGCGCTGCTGCTGCTGAGGATGGCGCTGCTCTTGATGGCGCTGCTGGATTTGGCGATAGTGTTCCTGTTGCTGCCACGGATGTTGTTGTTGCTGCCGTTTTTGCTGCTGCTCCATACGAAGCTGCTCCTGTAGCTTTTCAAGATGCCTTGATGCAGGATTACGGATTTTAACACCACCAACACCACGGGCTACTTGGCTGTATGTCATACTTTTTGTGTTTGGATTTGTATTCGGGTTTGATCTCTGCTGAGACGCCTGCTGCCGTATTGGAGACTCCGGCTGACGTTGCTGCTGCTTTGGAGGCTTTTGTTGCACCGTACCGTTGACTTGCATATTGTTCGGCAGCCGTTGCTGTTGTACGTTTCGTTGTCGCTGTGTGTTATCATCGTTGCATTGCTGTTGTTGCTGATTTACTACTTGTTGCCGTTGTTGTTGTTGCTGTTGCTGCTGCTGCTGTACGAGCATATTGACTGTATTTCGTTGCTGCTGCTGTTGCTGCTTTTTTTGTTGCCGGCCACGAATACGATTTATGTTTATTAAACTTTGCGCATGTTTGAATACAGCGCATCCTTTGTAACTGGCAATGTGCCCCTCTCCACAGTTGGCGCATTTAGCAATTGTGTCCCTATCCTTGGCACACATTGTTGTTGGGTGCTCACCGGCACATTTAAGGCAGACAAATGGCCGACGGCAATAGTTTTTGCTGTGACCAAATGCCTGACACCTATGACACTGTACTGGGTCAGCACTTTTATGTTGTCTTTCCACAGCGACATGCTGATTACCTAATTCGTTTAATTTACATATTTTTGTATGACTACCATCCACTCTTGGCTCAATCTCTATTTCAAATATGTTCAATGGCTTGCCACTAAATCGATGCTTCATGACGTTAACGTATCTGACAACATAACCCAATTCTCCCAATTGGGTACGCAACCAGTCGCATGGAGTCGAACTGTGCAAATGTTTTAATATAACCCTGTAGCCACGCTCACTTCTCGGCTGGTGTGTGTGCATAGGTATATTTTCTGTATTTAATAAGCCCAATATGGCGTTATATGTGCTGAAATCTTTACATTGTACTCTAATCCCATCACCCTGGGTACATTTTGTTGTAAATTTATTGACGCCCTGTGCGTTATTTAATTTCTCCATTAGTGGCTGAATTTCTTTTACATTGGGCACAAAAAGTGTTGGAATTTTAATACTTTGACCTAACTGCGGTTGCGCTTCCTGAACTTCACTAGCTACCTGCTTGCCGCCTATTTGCTGCTCTGTTGCTTCATCATCCGAAATAATTACCTCCGAATATCCATCACTACTGGTGTTGGCATCAATGTCCATGTTCATGTTGCCTTCCTCCCCACCGGGCATGGCATTTTTGGCTAAATTATTTTTTGGTCTTGCAATATTGTATAATCTAACAATAGGCTGCAAGTTAGATTGCATTGCATTTTGCAAATTATTAGGGCCATTACTTTACGCTGCTGCTTCATTGGCATAGTCACTCTACGCTTAGCGCCATTTATTTTTGCCGCCATTGTCACCTTAGCAGCATCACGCAAGCGACCACTTGTTGTTCCTGTTGCACATTCACTTAGCGTTGGCGCCAATTTTTGCGCGTCACCTGTGTTGGTATTGGTTGCTATTGTCAGCGTAGGCGTTGACATTTGCAAAGATGGCGGAACATTGCCTTCTAGGTTAGCTATGACATTTGCGCTAGTGGTTGTTCTTGTACTTGTTGTAGTTGCTGCCCCTGTTGACTCAGGCAGAAATGGCGGATCATTTAGCGGCACTTCTGCCGCGAGAATTGGCGTCTGTTGCTGTTGTTGCACTTGCTGGCAAGTAGATCCTGTAGTTGTTGTTGCTGCTCCCACCGCTCTTCTCTCAATTCCAACTATAGCATTTGTCCAGTTAGTGTCCTCATCGCTATCACAGAACATATGAGAAAGCGCCGTCTCAGAGAATGCTGAGGTAGCACTTTCGCAAGTTAAGATAGTCTCATCAGAAATATCACCCTGTATTTCACTTCTCTCTGTTGTGCGCTTCACATTTTCACCTGCACTTGTATTAGTGACGCCAGCGGCTGCCATATTTGCCGGCACATAACCAAGACGTTTGGCCTCATTATGCACACGATTTATATCCTCAGATTGCACCTGCACAATCCCAGGATCTCTATTTAGCCACTCCTCAGAGGGCTTTCCACTTTTATTTGCATTGTGTTCCATATTTACTAGTTGATTCGATAGCGCATTTCCATTTTATATGCGCACAATATATATTTTATATGCCGAGTATGTGTGTTTGTGTGCCACATAAATTGCACTTGCACTGTACGAGCGCAATGTCTTTATTTGATTTTAATTTCTTTTTGGTTTGGTTTTGGTTTAATTGACTTTTTATTTATTTATTTTATTTTATTTTATTTATTTTTTTTTTTGTTTTAAATAGATGAGTGCGTCCGAGCGCAATCAAGCCTTTCGGTTTTTTTTTATTTATTTAAGTTTTTTAAGTTTTTTTAAGTTGAGTGCATCCGAGCTTTTTAAGTTGAGTGCATCCGAGCACAATATATGTCAGCAGTGGAATGAAATTCCTCCGTGACTTGTTTTATTCTTTTCCATTACTTTCACTTTAGCAACATATAAGAACATTATTTGGCAACATTGTATCCTAACTCTATAAACATGTTGTTAGACACATAGAATGTGTCTGTATTGAACTTACGTACTAAATACAATAAATACTTATACTAAAATACTAAAAGACTAAAAGTACTAATTCCCTAATAATACTAAATTGCTTTAACAACTTAAAACTGTCAGTGTGGCAACACTGCATAGGTGGCAACGCTACGCAATATACAGTTAGATTTGACTACATGTGCTCTGCATATACATTTTTTTTTTTTTCCCGTCGCAACGTGGAAATCGAAAATTTTTTAACAGAGGTAAGTCGCATTTTTGCAAAAATTAATTTCTTAACATATAACTAATTATAAATATTTCTTTTTACAGATTTATGTCGAAATTGCTATCAGATTTGATAATTGCGCTCAGAGGTCGCGCTTTTCTATGCGCCAGGCGCCGCCAGCCATGTACAGGCCGCCACACAGGCGCCGACGCATTCATTTGCTGATGCGCAATAAGCCTCGCATGGGCATTTGACCGCATCCGACGACGCCTCCGCTGGCTTATTGGATTGTGCTGCCACTTCTTATGGACACCACTATGCAGACAGGAGTCGCTGCATATAAAAGTGTCGTGCACATGGTGTGCATTTTGGATTCCATATGGGCCACGCTCAGTCGGCCAGTTTGGACTTCTTCGAGGCCGGAGCATGGCCATTGACCATTGCAGCTCCGTCTGCAGGGGCGCCCGCACGAGTTCCGCGTGTGCTGGGAGGCAGGTACGTGCTTTTTTCCTACATTGCGGAGTCCGTCTAAATTGCCTTTTTCGTTTTTCAGGTATGGCTGCTGTGAAAAACATCGGATATGGCCCAGCCACAGCCAGTGCCTCCTGGCCGATACGCTGCTGCTGCCACTGCCGCTTGTCAGGCAGCAGCTCATCTTGGAGCGGCCCTTGCAGTCGCCTCCGAATTGACGCCATTTGGTAAGTGCATCTACGTTTTGCAGGCAGCATTAAATTCTCAACCTTTCGCTTTACAGGCGTCGATTGTCGTTGCTGCAAATCATGCTCGGTCATCGATGGCGGCCGTGATGGCCCAGGCTGCCCCCGCACAGGCACCAGCTGCATTTCCAGCTTCTCAGGGGGGCCAGGCTCCATCAGCTGCTGCGTCGTTGGACATCTGTCAACCAGGCGCTCCACAATGAGCCCAGGCAAATCCAGTGGCAACTGCACGGAATTTGTATTGTTTTGCCGCCGCTCAGGAAGCGAATCAGGCTGCAGTTGCTGCTGCATCGTTGGATGGACATAGTTATGCCACCGCGGAGAAAGCGGGCCGGGCTCAGTCTCAGGCTGCAACGAGGGATGTAGATCGTTTTGCCGCCGCAGGGAGAGCGGGCCAGGCTGTACTATATAGACCAGCGAGGGATATAAGTTATTTTGCCGCCGCATGGAGAGCGGGCCAGGCTGTACTGAGTGTACCAACGAGGGATTCAATTCAGCCTTCTTCTGCAGGTAAGTTGACAAGAACAATTCAAATTCATCATTATCAAAATCACTATCATTATCATTGTTTACATTGTTAGTATTAGTAGCATTTGTATTGTTAGTGCTGCTGCCGCATAGCCGTTGGCCATGCTGCATTTGCAGCTCATTTGTATTCAGCTGCACTGACTCATTGTCTGCGAGCCGCTGCTGCATTTCAATTTGAATATTATTTCCTGCAATAATGAGCGCTTCATCCATCTCCTGTCCCAGTGCCTGCTCCAACATATCAAGGCTGCGCTCTAGTTGCAATTCATCGGTATCTATAGCCGATTGTATTATGGCCCCTGGGGCCGGCTCTGCCGTCCGTATTAGTTCCTGATGCTGCCGCTGCAGGTGTTCGTGCTGCAGCTCAGGTAGAATTAGCCATTGTATCTGTGGTGGCTGGTTGTCGATTAGCAGCATTAAGTTTTCGCGAGTTATTGTGCCCGCTTTTTAGTTGAGTGCATCCGAGCACAATATATGTCAGCAGTGGAATGAAATTCCTCCGTGACTTGTTTTATTCTTTTCCATTACTTTCACTTTAGCAACATATAAGAACATTATTTGGCAACATTGTATCCTAACTCTATAAACATGTTGTTAGACACATAGAATGTGTCTGTATTGAACTTACGTACTAAATACAATAAATACTTATACTAAAATACTAAAAGACTAAAAGTACTAATTCCCTAATAATACTAAATTGCTTTAACAACTTAAAACTGTCAGTGTGGCAACACTGCATAGGTGGCAACGCTACGCAATATACAGTTAGATTTGACTACATGTGCTCTGCATATACATTTTTTTTTTTTTCCCGTCGCAACGTGGAAATCGAAAACTTTTTAACAGAGGTAAGTCGCATTTTTGCAAAAATTAATTTCTTAACATATAACTAATTATAAATATTTCTTTTTACAGATTTATGTCGAAATTGCTATCAGATTTGATAATTGCGCTCAGAGGTCGCGCTTTTCTATGCGCCAGGCGCCGCCAGCCATGTACAGGCCGCCACACAGGCGCCGACGCATTCATTTGCTGATGCGCAATAAGCCTCGCATGGGCATTTGACCGCATCCGACGACGCCTCCGCTGGCTTATTGGATTGTGCTGCCGCTTCTTATGGACACCACTATGCAGACAGGAGTCGCTGCATATAAAAGTGTCGTGCACATGGTGTGCATTTTGGATTCCATATGGGCCACGCTCAGTCGGCCAGTTTGGACTTCTTCGAGGCCGGAGCATGGCCATTGACCATTGCAGCTCCGTCTGCAGGGGCGCCCGCACGAGTTCCGCGTGTGCTGGGAGGCAGGTACGTGCTTTTTTCCTACATTGCGGAGTCCGTCTAAATTGCCTTTTTCGTTTTTCAGGTATGGCTGCTGTGAAAAACATCGGATATGGCCCAGCCACAGCCAGTGCCTCCTGGCCGATACGCTGCTGCTGCCACTGCCGCTTGTCAGGCAGCAGCTCATCTTGGAGCGGCCCTTGCAGTCGCCTCCGAATTGACGCCATTTGGTAAGTGCATCTACGTTTTGCAGGCAGCATTAAATTCTCAACCTTTCGCTTTACAGGCGTCGATTGTCGTTGCTGCAAATCATGCTCGGTCATCGATGGCGGCCGTGATGACCCAGGCTGCCCCCGCACAGGCACCAGCTGCATTTCCAGCTTCTCAGGGGGGCCAGGCTCCATCAGCTGCTGCGTCGTTGGACATCTGTCAACCAGGCGCTCCACAATGAGCCCAGGCAAATCCAGTGGCAACTGCTCGGAATTTGTATTGTTTTGCCGCCGCTCAGGAAGCGAATCAGGCTGCAGTTGCTGCTGCATCGTTGGATGGACATAGTTATGCCACCGCGGAGAAAGCGGGCCGGGCTCAGTCTCAGGCTGCAACGAGGGATGTAGATCGTTTTGCCGCCGCAGGGAGAGCGGGCCAGGCTGTACTATATAGACCAGCGAGGGATATAAGTTATTTTGCCGCCGCATGGAGAGCGGGCCAGGCTGTACTGAGTGTACCAACGAGGGATTCAATTCAGCCTTCTTCTGCAGGTAAGTTGACAAGAACAATTCAAATTCATCATTATCAAAATCACTATCATTATCATTGTTTACATTGTTAGTATTAGTAGCATTTGTGTTGTTAGTGCTGCTGCCGCATAGCCGTTGGCCATGCTGCATTTGCAGCTCATTTGTATTCAGCTGCACTGACTCATTGTCTGCGAGCCGCTGCTGCATTTCAATTTGAATATTATTTCCTGCAATAATGAGCGCTTCATCCATCTCCTGTCCCAGTGCCTGCTCCAACATATCAAGGCTGCGCTCTAGTTGCAATTCATCGGTATCTATAGCCGATTGTATTATGGCCCCTGGGGCCGGCTCTGCCGTCCGTATTAGTTCCTGATGCTGCCGCTGCAGGTGTTCGTGCTGCAGCTCAGGTAGAATTAGCCATTGTATCTGTGGTGGCTGGTTGTCGATTAGCAGCATTAAGTTTTCGCGAGTTATTGTGCCCGCTTTAAGTTTGCGACGAAGCATGTTTATTGTTTTAAGTTGAGTGCATCCGAGCACAATATATGTCAGCAGTGGAATGAAATTCCTCCGTGACTTGTTTTATTCTTTTCCATTACTTTCACTTTAGCAACATATAAGAACATTATTTGGCAACATTGTATCCTAACTCTATAAACATGTTGTTAGACACATAGAATGTGTCTGTATTGAACTTACGTACTAAATACAATAAATACTTATACTAAAATACTAAAAGACTAAAAGTACTAATTCCCTAATAATACTAAATTGCTTTAACAACTTAAAACTGTCAGTGTGGCAACACTGCATAGGTGGCAACGCTACGCAATATACAGTTAGATTTGACTACATGTGCTCTGCATATACATTTTTTTTTTTTTTTCCCGTCGCAACGTGGAAATCGAAAACTTTTTAACAGAGGTAAGTCGCATTTTTGCAAAAATTAATTTCTTAACATATAACTAATTATAAATATTTCTTTTTACAGATTTATGTCGAAATTGCTATCAGATTTGATAATTGCGCTCAGAGGTCGCGCTTTTCTATGCGCCAGGCGCCGCCAGCCATGTACAGGCCGCCACACAGGCGCCGACGCATTCATTTGCTGATGCGCAATAAGCCTCGCATGGGCATTTGACCGCATCCGACGACGCCTCCGCTGGCTTATTGGATTGTGCTGCCGCTTCTTATGGACACCACTATGCAGACAGGAGTCGCTGCATATAAAAGTGTCGTGCACATGGTGTGCATTTTGGATTCCATATGGGCCACGCTCAGTCGGCCAGTTTGGACTTCTTCGAGGCCGGAGCATGGCCATTGACCATTGCAGCTCCGTCTGCAGGGGCGCCCGCACGAGTTCCGCGTGTGCTGGGAGGCAGGTACGTGCTTTTTTCCTACATTGCGGAGTCCGTCTAAATTGCCTTTTTCGTTTTTCAGGTATGGCTGCTGTGAAAAACATCGGATATGGCCCAGCCACAGCCAGTGCCTCCTGGCCGATACGCTGCTGCTGCCACTGCCGCTTGTCAGGCAGCAGCTCATCTTGGAGCGGCCCTTGCAGTCGCCTCCGAATTGACGCCATTTGGTAAGTGCATCTACGTTTTGCAGGCAGCATTAAATTCTCAACCTTTCGCTTTACAGGCGTCGATTGTCGTTGCTGCAAATCATGCTCGGTCATCGATGGCGGCCGTGATGGCCCAGGCTGCCCCCGCACAGGCACCAGCTGCATTTCCAGCTTCTCAGGGGGGCCAGGCTCCATCAGCTGCTGCGTCGTTGGACATCTGTCAACCAGGCGCTCCACAATGAGCCCAGGCAAATCCAGTGGCAACTGCTCGGAATTTGTATTGTTTTGCCGCCGCTCAGGAAGCGAATCAGGCTGCAGTTGCTGCTGCATCGTTGGATGGACATAGTTATGCCACCGCGGAGAAAGCGGGCCGGGCTCAGTCTCAGGCTGCAACGAGGGATGTAGATCGTTTTGCCGCCGCAGGGAGAGCGGGCCAGGCTGTACTATATAGACCAGCGAGGGATATAAGTTATTTTGCCGCCGCATGGAGAGCGGGCCAGGCTGTACTGAGTGTACCAACGAGGGATTCAATTCAGCCTTCTTCTGCAGGTAAGTTGACAAGAACAATTCAAATTCATCATTATCAAAATCACTATCATTATCATTGTTTACATTGTTAGTATTAGTAGCATTTGTGTTGTTAGTGCTGCTGCCGCATAGCCGTTGGCCATGCTGCATTTGCAGCTCATTTGTATTCAGCTGCACTGACTCATTGTCTGCGAGCCGCTGCTGCATTTCAATTTGAATATTATTTCCTGCAATAATAAGCGCTTCATCCATCTCCTGTCCCAGTGCCTGCTCCAACATATCAAGGCTGCGCTCTAGTTGCAATTCATCGGTATCTATAGCCGATTGTATTATGGCCCCTGGGGCCGGCTCTGCCGTCCGTATTAGTTCCTGATGCTGCCGCTGCAGGTGTTCGTGCTGCAGCTCAGGTAGAATTAGCCATTGTATCTGTGGTGGCTGGTTGTCGATTAGCAGCATTAAGTTTTCGCGAGTTATTGTGCCCGCTTTAAGTTTGCGACGAAGCATGTTTATTGTGCATTCATCAAAGCGTTTTGGTGGCCCCATAGCTCGCCTCTGTTCCCACTCGGCAAGCATAGCGGCCCTCCTTTCAGCCTCTTGCTCATCTTCTTCTAGCTGCAGCAGCGTTGGCAACCTCTCCTCAGCTACCTCTCTCTGCGGTGTTAACTGCTGCTGCCGTAGTGGCGCCATGCATCTATCCAATTGCTCCGTGTACCTGGGCCTTAGTAGCCGCACTGGTATAAATGGCTCTAGTATCAGTTTCCGAGCTTCAATGTTCGGATGACAGCTTAGTGACTTCGCAAATCTATCGCTAGCCAACTGATATACTTCATCTACGCTTTTTATCCCATACGTATCCCTCAACGTCTGATTCCTTGTATACCAACTGGCATTCATGCATGCCCGCAAGATTTTATTCTGCATTGTTTCTATCCTTTTTATTTGCGAATTTGATACCAGTGCTCCCCATACAGGAAGCGCATATTGCCATATAGGTGCGATCAGCTGCTTATATACCACAGCCTTGCAATTTCTAGCTAGCCTACTATTTTTTCCCAGCAACCAGTCCAGCTTTTTGTGTACTCCACGCAGCCTTATGCAAAGCTGAGTTATGTGTATATTCAGTGTCAGTTTTCTATCCAATACTAAGCCCAAGTATCGGTGCCGCCCGTTATTTTCGATCGTTTGTCCATTTATCATTGGACACAGCCTTACTAGTGTTGCATCCAGCCTCCGCGTGCTAAACATTACATGCGCTGTTTTGCTACTATTTATCTTTATGCACCATTTCTCTGCCCAACGCATCAAATGTATTAAGTATTTTTTCATTTAGATTCACTGCCTCCAATATATTTTGGGATGCACACATAACTATTGTGTCATCAGCATATGTTGATAGCTGCATCTTATTGGGTTCGAACGATGCATATTCTTTCATTACAAGTCTAGGTAGTGGCATGTCTGAAGAAAATATTGTATATAGTATAGGCCCGAGCACACTGCCCTGGGGTACGCCTGCACACACTTTTCCAGGCCTTGACTTTATGCCGTCGTTGCATTTTACAATAAATATTCGCTCAGCCAAGTAGCTTTCCAGCACGTTGTACAGTGCAAGTGGTAGCAATTTTATTAATTTTACTAATAGCCCAGCGTGCCATACACGGTCAAACGCTTCGCTGATATCAATAAATACAGCCGAGCAATATTGTCGCTTCTCGTAAGCATTCAATATATATTGAGTCACACGGGCCAGCTGCTGCTCGGTACCATGGTCTTTTCTGAACCCAAATTGGTGGCTTGGTATAGCATTTGCAAACTCTTTGCATTCGAATAGCCTATTCAGCAGCAGTTTCTCAAACAATTTTGAGAAACCTGCTAGTAGACTAATTGGTCTATATGACGATATCTCTCCTGTACTTTTACCAGGCTTTAATATCATACTGATCTCTGCACATTTCCATTGCCTAGGAAAAAACCCATACCTCAATATACAATTGAATATAAGTACTAAGTATATAACCGCCTTCTCAGGCAACGATTTAATAACCCTATTGTCAATATTGTCCATGCCAGGAGACTTATTTAACTCTAGCATATCTATCTCTAGCATAGTCTCGCTAACACTTATCGGACGAAATGGCAGAACGGACATACTATCTGTATTCTCTTCGAATTGCTCCAGCTTTTTTCGCTTTAGCTCTAATAGCTCATCTGCAATCAGGTTACGCACAACCTGTGTATTTGTCAGATTTGGTGTGAAGCGTTTCTCCAAATGACATGCAAACGCTTCAGCCTTCTCCTCATTACTTCGTGTCCACGTTATATTGCCGTTTCTCCTACAACTACTGCCACTAGCTATCTCTAACTTTAGCGGCCAATTTGGTTGCGGCTGCCTTTTCAAATTATTTGTTAGCCTCCATAATTTTTGCATTTTATAGCGATCCTGAACATCAATCTGCTTCAATAACTCATTCATAGTATTCACTTTTGACAGACATAGCTCTTTCTTTAGCCGGTTTTGTACTTGTCTATACATTTTTCTTTCATTCGGACAACGCAAAAGCATTAATTGCCTTTTATATACCTGCTTCATCTTTATCAGTCCTCGTAAGTGCCCATTAAGCCTATATTGTCCGCTATTCGTTCGTCGGTACAGTTTATCCTGCCCATGCCGTTGTTCTCGTATTGAGTCTGCTGCTGCCTCATATATATTCTTATTTAGGATGTCAACAGCGTCCTCTATATCGGCGCCTGATCTTATCTCAATGTTTAGCAATATGCGTCGATTTAAGTACTCTTGGAACTTTTTTATGTTCGCATTCACTGGCAGCAATATTTTACGATTTCCTTTCATCATATTAGCAACATTTAGCCCTTCTATGCCCATTTCAATATGAACAGGCAAGTGGTCCGAATCTAAGTCTGTCGTCGTATACGTTCTTAGTCGCGCATTTTGTAGTCCGCCATATACGGCAAAGTCAATTGCCGACGGCATTTTCCGCCTGTCATATGGATAGTGAGTGGCACCGCCGGTAGCTAGGATATTATAGCGCCTATTCTTGTGTACGCTATCCATTAGCGCCTTCCCGCGTTTGCATCCTCGTATATTGCCCCACCAGGTATGCTTAGCGTTCCAATCCCCACATAGCATAAAGCCAGATGAGCCATTGCATCCATCGTCTATGTGTTTGAATAGCCTGCTAAATTGCTCTGAAGACCATTTAGGCTGTGGTGGGCAGTATATAGCTGCAATTATTATTCTATTTTTATTCCTCTCGCTACTCATCAAGGCAATTGGAGCACACTGCATAAAATTTTCCGATATTGGCTGCAAAGCGATATGCTTAATATCATTTTTAACTAAGATTGCTACACCTCCACTTTTGTAGTTATCTGGATGGGTAGCAAAGTATGTGAGGTACCCATTAATCTTCAAAACATTCGAGCTAATAATTGTATTTGCGCTAGTATTAATACGAGTCTCTATTATCATCATTATATCAATTTTGTGGCGTTGGATAAACAGTTCTAATTCTAGTAACTTATTCCCCACCCCTGCAGCATTCCAGTAGGCAATCCTAAAGGGGCTGCCTACCTGATTGCCGCTATATGCATCTAAGTTGCTATTAGTGGTAGAAGTTGTATTCAAATTATTAGGGCTACTATTCAGATTATTCATTATTATTCGTGTCATTGGCTTCATACATAGTGTGGCTGCCTGCCATTTGACAATCGCTATCAATAGGTCTATTTTCTACAATGGTACTATTCTGTATAGGCATGGGCATATGTAATGGTTGGGCATTTTTAAACGTATTGGCGACAAATTTAAATAATACATTTAGTAAATTATCAATCTTTTTACCCATCTCCTCGACGATATTGGCGTTCCGCTCCAACGCTCTCATAAGCGGACAATCAATCTGCGGAGTTTGGTGTTGCTGCTGTTGTTGTGATTGCTCGTTGTGTGTTGGCACCTGTACAATTCGCGTGGGCTGTTGTTGTTGTTGTTGGGTTTGTTGACTTGGGAAGCGCTGCTGTTGGTTTTGGATACGCTGCTGCTGGTTTTGGTTGCGCTGCTGCTGCTGAGGATGGCGCTGCTCTTGATGGCGCTGCTGGATTTGGCGATAGTGTTCCTGTTGCTGCCACGGATGTTGTTGTTGCTGCCGTTTTTGCTGCTGCTCCGTACGAAGCTGCTCCTGTAGCTTTTCAAGATGCCTTGATGCAGGATTACGGATTTTAACACCACCAACACCACGGGCTACTTGGCTGTATGTCCTACTTTTTGTGTTTGGATTTGTATTCGGGTTTGATATCTGCTGAGACGCCTGCTGCCGTATTGGAGACTCCGGCTGACGTTGCTGCTGCTTTGGAGGCTTTTGTTGCACCGTACCGTTGACTTGCATATTGTTCGGCAGCCGTTGCTGTTGTACGTTTCGTTGTCGCTGTATGTTATCATCGTTGCATTGCTGTTGTTGCTGATTTACTACTTGTTGCCGTTGTTGTTGTTGCTGTTGCTGCTGTTGCTGTACGAGCATATTGACTGTATTTCGTTGCTGCTGCTGTTGCTGCTTTTTTTGTTGCCGGCCACGAATACGATTTATGTTTATTAAACTTTGCGCATGTTTGAATACAGCGCATCCTTTGTAACTGGCAATGTGCCCCTCTCCACAGTTGGCGCATTTAGCAATTGTGTCCCTATCCTTGGCACACATTGTTGTTGGGTGCTCACCGGCACATTTAAGGCAGACAAATGGCCGACGGCAATAGTTTTTGCTGTGACCAAATGCCTGACACCTATGACACTGTACTGGGTCAGCACTTTTATGTTGTCTTTCCACAGCGACATGCTGATTACCTAATTCGTTTAATTTACATATTTTTGTATGACCACCATCCACTCTTGGCTCAATCTCTATTTCAAATATGTTCAATGGCTTGCCACTAAATCGATGCTTCATGACGTTAACGTATCTGACAACATAACCCAATTCTCCCAATTGGGTACGCAACCAGTCGCATGGAGTCGAACTGTGCAAATGTTTTAATATAACCCTGTAGCCACGCTCACTTCTCGGCTGGTGTGTGTGCATAGGTATATTTTCTGTATTTAATAAGCCCAATATGGCGTTATATGTGCTGAAATCTTTACATTGTACTCTAATCCCATCACCCTGGGTACATTTTGTTGTAAATTTATTGACGCCCTGTGCGTTATTTAATTTCTCCATTAGTGGCTGAATTTCTTTTACATTGGGCACAAAAAGTGTTGGAATTTTAATACTTTGACCTAACTGCGGTTGCGCTTCCTGAACTTCACTAGCTACCTGCTTGCCGCCTATTTGCTGCTCTGTTGCTTCATCATCCGAAATAATTACCTCCGAATATCCATCACTACTGGTGTTGGCATCAATGTCCATGTTCATGTTGCCTTCCTCCCCACCGGGCATGGCATTTTTGGCTAAATTATTTTTTGGTCTTGCAATATTGTATAATCTAACAATAGGCTGCAAGTTAGATTGCATTGCATTTTGCAAATTATTAGGGCCAAGAGAGCTAGCAGCGCGCATTACTTTACGCTGCTGCTTCATTGGCATAGTCACTCTACACTTAGCGCCATTTATTTTTGCCGCCATTGTCACCTTAGCAGCATCACGCAAGCGACCACTTGTTGTTCCTGTTGCACATTCACTTAGCGTTGGCGCCAATTTTTGCGCGTCACCTGTGTTGGTATTGGTTGCTATTGTCAGCGTAGGCGTTGACATTTGCAAAGATGGCGGAACATTGCCTTCTAGGTTAGCTATGACATTTGCGCTAGTGGTTGTTCTTGTACTTGTTGTAGTTGCTGCCCCTGTTGACTCAGGCAGAAATGGCGGATCATTTAGCGGCACTTCTGCCGCGAGAATTGGCGTCTGTTGCTGTTGTTGCACTTGCTGGCAAGTAGATCCTGTAGTTGTTGTTGCTGCTCCCACCGCTCTTCTCTCAATTCCAACTATAGCATTTGTCCAGTTAGTGTCCTCATCGCTATCACAGAACATATGAGAAAGCGCCGTCTCAGAGAATGCTGAGGTAGCACTTTCGCAAGTTAAGATAGTCTCATCAGAAATATCACCCTGTATTTCACTTCTCTCTGTTGTGCGCTTCACATTTTCACCTGCACTTGTATTAGTGACGCCAGCGGCTGCCATATTTGCCGGCACATAACCAAGACGTTTGGCCTCATTATGCACACGATTTATATCCTCAGATTGCACCTGCACAATCCCAGGATCTCTATTTAGCCACTCCTCAGAGGGCTTTCCACTTTTATTTGCATTGTGTTCCATATTTACTAGTTGATTCGATAGCGCATTTCCATTTTATATGCGCACAATATATATTTTATATGCCGAGTATGTGTGTTTGTGTGCCACATAAATTGCACTTGCACTGTACGAGCGCAATGTCTTTATTTGATTTTAATTTCTTTTTGGTTTGGTTTTGGTTTAATTGACTTTTTATTTATTTATTTTATTTTATTTTATTTATTTTTTTTTTTTTGTTTTAAATAGATGAGTGCGTCCGAGCGCAATCAAGCCTTTCGGTTTTTTTTATTTAGGTTTTTTAAGTTTTTTAAGTTGATTTTTTTAAGTTTTTAAGTTTTTAAGTTTTTTTAGTTGAGTGCATCCGAGCACAATATATGTCAGCAGTGGAATGAAATTCCTCCGTGACTTGTTTTATTCTTTTCCATTACTTTCACTTTAGCAACATATAAGAACATTATTTGGCAACATTGTATCCTAACTCTATAAACATGTTGTTAGACACATAGAATGTGTCTGTATTGAACTTACGTACTAAATACAATAAATACTTATACTAAAATACTAAAAGACTAAAAGTACTAATTCCCTAATAATACTAAATTGCTTTAACAACTTAAAACTGTCAGTGTGGCAACACTGCATAGGTGGCAACGCTACGCAATATACAGTTAGATTTGACTACATGTGCTCTGCATATACATTTTTTTTTTTCCGTCGCAACGTGGAAATCGAAAACTTTTTAACAGAGGTAAGTCGCATTTTTGCAAAAATTAATTTCTTAACATATAACTAATTATAAATATTTCTTTTTACAGATTTATGTCGAAATTGCTATCAGATTTGATAATTGCGCTCAGAGGTCGCGCTTTTCTATGCGCCAGGCGCCGCCAGCCATGTACAGGCCGCCACACAGGCGCCGACGCATTCATTTGCTGATGCGCAATAAGCCTCGCATGGGCATTTGACCGCATCCGACGACGCCTCCGCTGGCTTATTGGATTGTGCTGCCGCTTCTTATGGACACCACTATGCAGACAGGAGTCGCTGCATATAAAAGTGTCGTGCACATGGTGTGCATTTTGGATTCCATATGGGCCACGCTCAGCCGGCCAGTTTGGACTTCTTCGAGGCCGGAGCATGGCCATTGACCATTGCAGCTCCGTCTGCAGGGGCGCCCGCACGAGTTCCGCGTGTGCTGGGAGGCAGGTACGTGCTTTTTTCCTACATTGCGGAGTCCGTCTAAATTGCCTTTTTCGTTTTTCAGGTATGGCTGCTGTGAAAAACATCGGATATGGCCCAGCCACAGCCAGTGCCTCCTGGCCGATACGCTGCTGCTGCCACTGCCGCTTGTCAGGCAGCAGCTCATCTTGGAGCGGCCCTTGCAGTCGCCTCCGAATTGACGCCATTTGGTAAGTGCATCTACGTTTTGCAGGCAGCATTAAATTCTCAACCTTTCGCTTTACAGGCGTCGATTGTCGTTGCTGCAAATCATGCTCGGTCATCGAAGGCGGCCGTGATGGCCCAGGCTGCCCCCGCACAGGCACCAGCTGCATTTCCAGCTTCTCAGGGGGGGCCAGGCTCCATCAGCTGCTGCGTCGTTGGACATCTGTCAACCAGGCGCTCCACAATGAGCCCAGGCATATCCAGTGGCAACTGCTCGGAATTTGTATTGTTTTGCCGCCGCTCAGGAAGCGAATCAGGCTGCAGTTGCTGCTGCATCGTTGGATGGACATAGTTATGCCACCGCGGAGAAAGCGGGCCGGGCTCAGTCTCAGGCTGCAACGAGGGATGTAGATCGTTTTGCCGCCGCAGGGAGAGCGGGCCAGGCTGTACTATATAGACCAGCGAGGGATATAAGTTATTTTGCCGCCGCATGGAGAGCGGGCCAGGCTGTACTGAGTGTACCAACGAGGGATTCAATTCAGCCTTCTTCTGCAGGTAAGTTGACAAGAACAATTCAAATTCATCATTATCAAAATCACTATCATTATCATTGTTTACATTGTTAGTATTAGTAGCATTTGTATTGTTAGTGCTGCTGCCGCATAGCCGTTGGCCATGCTGCATTTGCAGCTCATTTGTATTCAGCTGCACTGACTCATTGTCTGCGAGCCGCTGCTGCATTTCAATTTGAATATTATTTCCTGCAATAATGAGCGCTTCATCCATCTCCTGTCCCAGTGCCTGCTCCAACATATCAAGGCTGCGCTCTAGTTGCAATTCATCGGTATCTATAGCCGATTGTATTATGGCCCCTGGGGCCGGCTCTGCCGTCCGTATTAGTTCCTGATGCTGCCGCTGCAGGTGTTCGTGTTGCAGCTCAGGTAGAATTAGCCATTGTATCTGTGGTGGCTGGTTGTCGATTAGCAGCATTAAGTTTTCGCGAGTTATTGTGCCCGCTTTAAGTTTGCGACGAAGCATGTTTATTGTGCATTCATCAAAGCGTTTTGGTGGCCCCATAGCTCGCCTCTGTTCCCACTCGGCAAGCATAGCGGCCCTCCTTTCAGCCTCTTGCTCATCTTCTTCTAGCTGCAGCAGCGTTGGCAACCTCTCCTCAGCTACCTCTCTCTGCTGTGTTAACTGCTGCTGCCGTAGTGGCGCCATGCATCTATCCAATTGCTCCGTGTACCTGGGCCTTAGTAGCCGCACTGGTATAAATGGCTCTAGTATCAGTTTCCGAGCTTCAATGTTCGGATGACAGCTTAGTGACTTCGCAAATCTATCGCTAGCCAACTGATATACTTCATCTACGCTTTTTATCCCATACGTATCCCTCAACGTCTGATTCCTTGTATACCAACTGGCATTCATGCATGCCCGCAAGATTTTATTCTGCATTGTTTCTATCCTTTTTATTTGCGAATTTGATACCAGTGCTCCCCATACAGGAAGCGCATATTGCCATATAGGTGCGATCAGCTGCTTATATACCACAGCCTTGCAATTTCTAGCTAGCCTACTATTTTTTCCCAGCAACCAGTCCAGCTTTTTGTGTACTCCACGCAGCCTTATGCAAAGCTGAGTTATGTGTATATTCAGTGTCAGTTTTCTATCCAATACTAAGCCCAAGTATCGGTGCCGCCCGTTATTTTCGATCGTTTGTCCATTTATCATTGGACACAGCCTTACTAGTGTTGCATCCAGCCTCCGCGTGCTAAACATTACATGCGCTGTTTTGCTACTATTTATCTTTATGCACCATTTCTCTGCCCAACGCATCAAATGTATTAAGTATTTTTCATTTAGATTCACTGCCTCCAATATATTTTGGGATGCACACATAACTATTGTGTCATCAGCATATGTTGACAGCTGCATCTTATTGGGTTCGAACGATGCATATTCTTTCATTACAAGTCTAGGTAGTGGCATGTCTGAAGAAAATATTGTATATAGTATAGGCCCGAGCACACTGCCCTGGGGTACGCCTGCACACACTTTTCCAGGCCTTGACTTTATGCCGTCGTTGCATTTTACAATAAATATTCGCTCAGCCAAGTAGCTTTCCAGCACGTTGTACAGTGCAAGTGGTAGCAATTTTATTAATTTTACTAATAGCCCAGCGTGCCATACACGGTCAAACGCTTCGCTGATATCAATAAATACAGCCGAGCAATATTGTCGCTTCTCGTAAGCATTCAATATATATTGAGTCACACGGGCCAGCTGCTGCTCGGTACCATGGTCTTTTCTGAACCCAAATTGGTGGCTTGGTATAGCATTTGCAAACTCTTTGCATTCGAATAGCCTATTCAGCAGCAGTTTCTCAAACAATTTTGAGAAACCTGCTAGTAGACTAATTGGTCTATATGACGATATCTCTCCTGTACTTTTACCAGGCTTTAATATCATACTGATCTCTGCACATTTCCATTGCCTAGGAAAAAACCCATACCTCAATATACAATTGAATATAAGTACTAAGTATATAACCGCCTTCTCAGGCAACGATTTAATAACCCTATTGTCAATATTGTCCATGCCAGGAGACTTATTTAACTCTAGCATATCTATCTCTAGCATAGTCTCGCTAACACTTATCGGACGAAATGGCAGAACGGACATACTATCTGTATTCTCTTCGAATTGCTCCAGCTTTTTTCGCTTTAGCTCTAATAGCTCATCTGCAATCAGGTTACGCACAACCTGTGTATTTGTCAGATTTGGTGTGAAGCGTTTCTCCAAATGACATGCAAACGCTTCAGCCTTCTCCTCATTACTTCGTGTCCACGTTATATTGCCGTTTCTCCTACAACTACTGCCACTAGCTATCTCTAACTTTAGCGGCCAATTTGGTTGCGGCTGCCTTTTCAAATTATTTGTTAGCCTCCATAATTTTTGCATTTTATAGCGATCCTGAACATCAATCTGCTTCAATAACTCATTCATAGTATTCACTTTTGACAGACATAGCTCTTTCTTTAGCCGATTTTGTACTTGTCTATACATTTTTCTTGCATTCGGACAACGCAAAAGCATTAATTGCCTTTTATATACCTGCTTCATCTTTATCAGCCCTCGTAAGTGCCCATTAAGCCTATATTGTCCGCTATTCGTTCGTCGGTACAGTTTATCCTGCCCATGCCGTTGTTCTCGTATTGAGTCTGCTGCTGCCTCATATATATTCTTATTTAAGATGTCAACAGCGTCCTCTATATCGGCGCCTGATCTTATCTCAATGTTTAGCAATATGCGTCGATTTAAGTACTCTTGGAACTTTTTTATGTTCGCATTCACTGGCAGCAATATTTTACGATTTCCTTTCATCATATTAGCAACATTTAGCCCTTCTATGCCCATTTCAATATGAACAGGCAAGTGGTCCGAATCTAAGTCTGTCGTCGTATACGTTCTTAGTCGCGCATTTTGTAGTCCGCCATATACGGCAAAGTCAATTGCCGACGGCATTTTCCGCCTGTCATATGGATAGTGAGTGGCACCGCCGGTAGCTAGGATATTATAGCGCCTATTCTTGTGTACGCTATCCATTAGCGCCTTCCCGCGTTTGCATCCTCGTATATTGCCCCACCAGGTATGCTTAGCGTTCCAATCCCCACATAGCATAAAGCCAGATGAGCCATTGCATCCATCGTCTATGTGTTTGAATAGCCTGCTAAATTGCTCTGAAGACCATTTAGGCTGTGGTGGGCAGTATATAGCTGCAATTATTATTCTATTTTTATTCCTCTCGCTACTCATCAAGGCAATTGGAGCACACTGCATAAAATTTTCCGATATTGGCTGCAAAGCGATATGCTTAATATCATTTTTAACTAAGATTGCTACACCTCCACTTTTGTAGTTATCTGGATGGGTAGCAAAGTATGTGAGGTACCCATTAATCTTCAAAACATTCGAGCTAATAATTGTATTTGCGCTAGTATTAATACGAGTCTCTATTATCATCATTATATCAATTTTGTGGCGTTGGATAAACAGTTCTAATTCTAGTAACTTATTCCCCACCCCTGCAGCATTCCAGTAGGCAATCCTAAAGGGGCTGCCTACCTGATTGCCGCTATATGCATCTAAGTTGCTATTAGTGGTAGAAGTTGTATTCAAATTATTAGGGCTACTATTCAGATTATTCATTATTATTCGTGTCATTGGCTTCATACATAGTGTGGCTGCCTGCCATTTGACAATCGCTATCAATAGGTCTATTTTCTACAATGGTACTATTCTGTATAGGCATGGGCATATGTAATGGTTGGGCATTTTTAAACGTATTGGCGACAAATTTAAATAATACATTTAGTAAATTATCAATCTTTTTACCCATCTCCTCGACGATATTGGCGTTCCGCTCCAACGCTCTCATAAGCGGACAATCAATCTGCGGAGTTTGGTGTTGCTGCTGTTGTTGTGATTGCTCGTTGTGTGTTGGCACCTGTACAATTCGCGTGGGCTGTTGTTGTTGTTGTTGGGTTTGTTGACTTGGGAAGCGCTGCTGTTGGTTTTGGATACGCTGCTGCTGGTTTTGGTTGCGCTGCTGCTGCTGAGGATGGCGCTGCTCTTGATGGCGCTGCTGGATTTGGCGATAGTGTTCCTGTTGCTGCCACGGATGTTGTTGTTGCTGCCGTTTTTGCTGCTGCTCCATACGAAGCTGCTCCTGTAGCTTTTCAAGATGCCTTGATGCAGGATTACGGATTTTAACACCACCAACACCACGGGCTACTTGGCTGTATGTCATACTTTTTGTGTTTGGATTTGTATTCGGGTTTGATCTCTGCTGAGACGCCTGCTGCCGTATTGGAGACTCCGGCTGACGTTGCTGCTGCTTTGGAGGCTTTTGTTGCACCGTACCGTTGACTTGCATATTGTTCGGCAGCCGTTGCTGTTGTACGTTTCGTTGTCGCTGTGTGTTATCATCGTTGCATTGCTGTTGTTGCTGATTTACTACTTGTTGCCGTTGTTGTTGTTGCTGTTGCTGCTGCTGCTGTACGAGCATATTGACTGTATTTCGTTGCTGCTGCTGTTGCTGCTTTTTTTGTTGCCGGCCACGAATACGATTTATGTTTATTAAACTTTGCGCATGTTTGAATACAGCGCATCCTTTGTAACTGGCAATGTGCCCCTCTCCACAGTTGGCGCATTTAGCAATTGTGTCCCTATCCTTGGCACACATTGTTGTTGGGTGCTCACCGGCACATTTAAGGCAGACAAATGGCCGACGGCAATAGTTTTTGCTGTGACCAAATGCCTGACACCTATGACACTGTACTGGGTCAGCACTTTTATGTTGTCTTTCCACAGCGACATGCTGATTACCTAATTCGTTTAATTTACATATTTTTGTATGACTACCATCCACTCTTGGCTCAATCTCTATTTCAAATATGTTCAATGGCTTGCCACTAAATCGATGCTTCATGACGTTAACGTATCTGACAACATAACCCAATTCTCCCAATTGGGTACGCAACCAGTCGCATGGAGTCGAACTGTGCAAATGTTTTAATATAACCCTGTAGCCACGCTCACTTCTCGGCTGGTGTGTGTGCATAGGTATATTTTCTGTATTTAATAAGCCCAATATGGCGTTATATGTGCTGAAATCTTTACATTGTACTCTAATCCCATCACCCTGGGTACATTTTGTTGTAAATTTATTGACGCCCTGTGCGTTATTTAATTTCTCCATTAGTGGCTGAATTTCTTTTACATTGGGCACAAAAAGTGTTGGAATTTTAATACTTTGACCTAACTGCGGTTGCGCTTCCTGAACTTCACTAGCTACCTGCTTGCCGCCTATTTGCTGCTCTGTTGCTTCATCATCCGAAATAATTACCTCCGAATATCCATCACTACTGGTGTTGGCATCAATGTCCATGTTCATGTTGCCTTCCTCCCCACCGGGCATGGCATTTTTGGCTAAATTATTTTTTGGTCTTGCAATATTGTATAATCTAACAATAGGCTGCAAGTTAGATTGCATTGCATTTTGCAAATTATTAGGGCCAAGAGAGCTAGCAGCGCGCATTACTTTACGCTGCTGCTTCATTGGCATAGTCACTCTACGCTTAGCGCCATTTATTTTTGCCGCCATTGTCACCTTAGCAGCATCACGCAAGCGACCACTTGTTGTTCCTGTTGCACATTCACTTAGCGTTGGCGCCAATTTTTGCGCGTCACCTGTGTTGGTATTGGTTGCTATTGTCAGCGTAGGCGTTGACATTTGCAAAGATGGCGGAACATTGCCTTCTAGGTTAGCTATGACATTTGCGCTAGTGGTTGTTCTTGTACTTGTTGTAGTTGCTGCCCCTGTTGACTCAGGCAGAAATGGCGGATCATTTAGCGGCACTTCTGCCGCGAGAATTGGCGTCTGTTGCTGTTGTTGCACTTGCTGGCAAGTAGATCCTGTAGTTGTTGTTGCTGCTCCCACCGCTCTTCTCTCAATTCCAACTATAGCATTTGTCCAGTTAGTGTCCTCATCGCTATCACAGAACATATGAGAAAGCGCCGTCTCAGAGAATGCTGAGGTAGCACTTTCGCAAGTTAAGATAGTCTCATCAGAAATATCACCCTGTATTTCACTTCTCTCTGTTGTGCGCTTCACATTTTCACCTGCACTTGTATTAGTGACGCCAGCGGCTGCCATATTTGCCGGCACATAACCAAGACGTTTGGCCTCATTATGCACACGATTTATATCCTCAGATTGCACCTGCACAATCCCAGGATCTCTATTTAGCCACTCCTCAGAGGGCTTTCCACTTTTATTTGCATTGTGTTCCATATTTACTAGTTGATTCGATAGCGCATTTCCATTTTATATGCGCACAATATATATTTTATATGCCGAGTATGTGTGTTTGTGTGCCACATAAATTGCACTTGCACTGTACGAGCGCAATGTCTTTATTTGATTTTAATTTCTTTTTGGTTTGGTTTTGGTTTAATTGACTTTTTATTTATTTATTTTATTTTATTTTATTTATTTTTTTTTTTGTTTTAAATAGATGAGTGCGTCCGAGCGCAATCAAGCCTTTCGGTTTTTTTTTATTTATTTAAGTTTTTTAAGTTTTTTTAAGTTGAGTGCATCCGAGCACTTTTTTTTTTTTAAGTTGAGTGCATCCGAGCACAATATATGTCAGCAGTGGAATGAAATTCCTCCGTGACTTGTTTTATTCTTTTCCATTACTTTCACTTTAGCAACATATAAGAACATTATTTGGCAACATTGTATCCTAACTCTATAAACATGTTGTTAGACACATAGAATGTGTCTGTATTGAACTTACGTACTAAATACAATAAATACTTATACTAAAATACTAAAAGACTAAAAGTACTAATTCCCTAATAATACTAAATTGCTTTAACAACTTAAAACTGTCAGTGTGGCAACACTGCATAGGTGGCAACGCTACGCAATATACAGTTAGATTTGACTACATGTGCTCTGCATATACATTTTTTTTTTTTCCCGTCGCAACGTGGAAATCGAAAATTTTTTAACAGAGGTAAGTCGCATTTTTGCAAAAATTAATTTCTTAACATATAACTAATTATAAATATTTCTTTTTACAGATTTATGTCGAAATTGCTATCAGATTTGATAATTGCGCTCAGAGGTCGCGCTTTTCTATGCGCCAGGCGCCGCCAGCCATGTACAGGCCGCCACACAGGCGCCGACGCATTCATTTGCTGATGCGCAATAAGCCTCGCATGGGCATTTGACCGCATCCGACGACGCCTCCGCTGGCTTATTGGATTGTGCTGCCACTTCTTATGGACACCACTATGCAGACAGGAGTCGCTGCATATAAAAGTGTCGTGCACATGGTGTGCATTTTGGATTCCATATGGGCCACGCTCAGTCGGCCAGTTTGGACTTCTTCGAGGCCGGAGCATGGCCATTGACCATTGCAGCTCCGTCTGCAGGGGCGCCCGCACGAGTTCCGCGTGTGCTGGGAGGCAGGTACGTGCTTTTTTCCTACATTGCGGAGTCCGTCTAAATTGCCTTTTTCGTTTTTCAGGTATGGCTGCTGTGAAAAACATCGGATATGGCCCAGCCACAGCCAGTGCCTCCTGGCCGATACGCTGCTGCTGCCACTGCCGCTTGTCAGGCAGCAGCTCATCTTGGAGCGGCCCTTGCAGTCGCCTCCGAATTGACGCCATTTGGTAAGTGCATCTACGTTTTTGCAGGCAGCATTAAATTCTCAACCTTTCGCTTTACAGGCGTCGATTGTCGTTGCTGCAAATCATGCTCGGTCATCGATGGCGGCCGTGATGGCCCAGGCTGCCCCCGCACAGGCACCAGCTGCATTTCCAGCTTCTCAGGGGGGCCAGGCTCCATCAGCTGCTGCGTCGTTGGACTATCGTCAACCAGGCGCTCCACAATGAGCCAGGCAATCCAGTGGCAACTGCACGGAATTTGTATTGTTTTGCCGCCGCTCAGGAAGCGAATCAGGCTGCAGTTGCTGCTGCAATCGTTGGATGGACATAGTTATGCCACCGCGGAGAAAGCGGGCCGGGCTCAGTCTCAGGCTGCAACGAGGGATGTAGATCGTTTTTGCCGCCGCAGGGAGAGCGGGCCAGGCTGTACTATATAGACCAGCGAGGGATATAAGTTATTTTGCCGCCGCATGGAGAGCGGGCCAGGCTGTACTGAGTGTACCAACGAGGGATTCAATTCAGCCTTCTTCTGCAGGTAAGTTGACAAGAACAATTCAAATTCATCATTATCAAAATCACTATCATTATCATTGTTTACATTGTTAGTATTAGTAGCATTTGTATTGTTAGTGCTGCTGGCCGCATAGCCGTTGGCCATGCTGCATTTGCAGCTCATTTGTATTCAGCTGCACTGACTCATTGTCTGCGAGCCGCTGCTGCATTTCAATTTGAATATTATTTCCTGCAATAATGAGCGCTTCATCCATCTCCTGTCCCAGTGCCTGCTCCAACATATCAAGGCTGCGCTCTAGTTGCAATTCATCGGTATCTATAGCCGATTGTATTATGGCCCTGGGGCCGGCTCTGCCGTCCGTATTAGTTCCTGATGCTGCCGCTGCAGGTGTTCGTGCTGCAGCTCAGGTAGAATTAGCCATTGTATCTGTGGTGGCTGGTTGTCGATTAGCAGCATTAAGTTTTCGCGAGTTATTGTGCCCGCTTTAAGTTTGCGACGAAGCATGTTTATTGTGCATTCATCAAAGCGTTTTGGTGGCCCATAGCTCGCCTCTGTTCCCACTCGGCAAGCATAGCGGCCCTCCTTTCAGCCTCTTGCTCATCTTCTTCTAGCTGCAGCAGCGTTGGCAACCTCTCCTCAGCTACCTCTCTCTGCTGTGTTAACTGCTTGCTGCCGTAGTGGCGCCATGCATCTATCCAATTGCTCCGTGTACCTGGGCCTTAGTAGCCGCACTGGTAATAAATGGCTCTAGTATCAGTTTCCGAGCTTCAATGTTCGGATGAACAGCTTAGTGACTTCGCAAATCTATCGCTAGCCAACTGATATACTTCATCTACGCTTTTTATCCCATACGTATCCCTCAACGTCTGATTCCTTGTATACCAACTGGCATTCATGCATGCCCGCAAGATTTTATTCTGCATTGTTTCTATCCTTTTTATTTGCGAATTTGATACCAGTGCTCCCCATACAGGAAGCGCATATTGCCATATAGGTGCGATCAGCTGCTTATATACCACAGCCTTGCAATTTCTAGCTAGCCTACTATTTTTTCCCAGCAACCAGTCAGCTTTTTGTGTACTCCACGCAGCCTTATGCAAAGCTGAGTTATGTGTATATTCAGTGTCAGTTTTCTATCCAATACTAAGCCCAAGTATCGGTGCCGCCCGTTATTTTCGATCGTTTGTCCATTTATCATTGGACACAGCCTTACTAGTGTTGCATCCAGCCTCCGCGTGCTAAACATTACATGCGCTGTTTTGCTACTATTTATCTTTATGCACCATTTCTCTGCCCAACGCATCAAATGTATTAAGTATTTTTCATTTAGATTCACTGCCTCCAATATATTTTGGGATGCACACATACTATTGTGTCATCAGCATATGTTGATAGCTGCATCTTATTGGGTTCGAACGATGCATATCTTTCATTACAAGTCTAGGTAGTGGCATGTCTGAAGAAAATTTGTATATAGTATAGGCCCGAGCACACTGCCCTGGGGTACGCCTGACACACACTTTTCCAGGCCTTGACTTTATGCCGTCGTTGCATTTTACAATAAATATTCGCTCAGCCAGTAAGCTTTCCAGCACGTTGTACAGTGCAAGTGGTAGCAATTTTATTAATTTTACTATAGCCCAGCGTGCCATACACGGTCAAACGCTTCGCTGATATCAATAAATACAGCCGAGCAATATTGTCGCTTCTCGTAGCATTCAATATATATTGAGTCACACGGGCCAGCTGCTGCTCGGTACCATGGTCTTTTCTGAACCCAAATTGGTGGCTTGGTATAGCATTTGCAAACTCTTTGCATTCGAATAGCCTATTCAGCAGCAGTTTCTTCTCAAACAATTTTGAGAAACCTGCTAGTAGACTAATTGGTCTATATGACGATATCTCTCCTGTACTTTTACCAGGCTTTAATATCATACTGATCTCTGCACATTTCCATTGCCTAGGAAAAACCCATACCTCAATATACAATTGAATATAAGTACTAAGTATATAACCGCCTTCTCAGGCAACGATTTAATAACCCTATTGTCAATATTGTCCATGCCAGGAGACTTATTTAACTCTAGCATATCTATCTCTAGCATAGTCCTCGCTAACACTTATCGGACGAAATGGCAGAACGGACATACTATCTGTATTCTCTTCGAATTGCTCCAGCTTTTTTCGCTTTAGCTCTAATAGCTCATCTGCAATCAGGTTACGCACAACCTGTGTATTTGTCAGATTTGGTGTGAAGCGTTTTTCTCCAAATGACATGCAAACGCTTCAGCCTTCTCCTCATTACTTCGTGTCCACGTTATATTGCCGTTTCTCCTACAACTACTGCCACTAGCTATCTCTAACTTTAGCGGCCAATTTGGTTGCGGCTGCCTTTTCAAATTATTTGTTAGCCTCCATAATTTTTGCATTTTATAGCGATCCTGAACATCAATCTGCTTCAATAACTCATTCATAGTATTCACTTTTGACAGACATAGCTCTTTCTTTAGCCGATTTTTGTACTTGTCTATACATTTTTCTTGCATTCGGACAACGCAAAAGCATTATTTGCCTTTTATATACCTGCTTCATCTTTATCATCCTCGTAAGTGCCCATTAAGCCTATTTGTCCGCTATTCGTTCGTCGGTACAGTTTATCCTGCCCATGCCGTTGTTCTCGTATTGAGTCTGCTGCTGCCTCATATATATTCTTATTTAGGATGTCAACAGCGTCCTCTATATCGGCGCTGATCTTATCTCAATGTTTAGCAATATGCGTCGATTTAAGTACTCTTGGAACTTTTTTATGTTCGCATTCACTGGCAGCAATATTTTTACGATTTCCTTTCATCATATTAGCAACATTTAGCCCTTCTATGCCCATTTCAATATGAACAGGCAAGTGGTCCGAATCTAAGTCTGTCGTCGTATACGTTCTTAGTCGCTTTTTTTTCTGTTTTAGTTGAGCAGGAGACCGGGTCGGATGAGACGAATGGGAAACGGGATCGAGGACACCGAGCACTCGCTCGCCCATTCCTTCGGGGAGAGAATGAGTGAGAAAAGTGAGTGTGTGAGAGATACCTTAGATAGATGAGTGTATAGTACGAGGGTGAGCGTGTGTGTGAGTACGGGAGTAAGCGAGTCGTAGTGTGACGGCATTGTGGCGCCAACTCAATTTAAATCTAACTACTCTCATATCCATACCCCCTGTCACAACACACTGGTCTCACGCAGGACACCAAATATCAGAGATACCTCCCTCACAAACTCAGCTAGTCCATCCGCAATTCACACAGCCCCATACCGAACCTGACCCTACTCCAGAGTTTATTGATATACTCTTAATTCTATACATTATAAATTTTCTGTGAGTTTTGATTAAAAGTTAATGTGTGTATATACATGTTTAAAGGATTAGTGTTGTGTGTGTTTGACAAATATAAATGCATGAATTTGCCAATTAATTCATAATCTTATTATGCAGATGACACTTATTGAAAAAGTTTATTTAATGATTATTCTTTTTGTCTCTGACTAGTAAAGTTAATTTAAATGTATAGTAAGAGTACAATTGGAGTAATGTGCGGCGTCAGCATGTATGTGTATGCCATTAGCCAGCATTATTGATAATAGCCGAGTGATTGACGTGAGAGAAATTTGTTTAATGGTGTTCAAAGGATTTTTCGTTATGATTTATCTGTGTTTGATGTACGAAATAAGGAGAATGTTTTCTTGTTTCTTATTGATGGAGAATTGGATTCGGCATATGAATATACAGTGTGTGTGTGTTCCCGATTTTGCAAAGTGTGTCTGTATTGCCCGAGACAAAAGATGAATAGATGGCAACGGGACAGATCACGCTTGGGCCACTCCACAATTCACAACTGCGATTTTTCATGTCCGTCCTGTGTTGAATGTTTAATGTTTTATTTTCCCAGATTAAAAAATTCTCCCCATCCCTATGTTGGATCCACACATCAAGAGCAGATAAATAATATCGCATTTGATAAGAAGATTGATGTTGTTTTCGCCAAGTACCTTCTCTCGCTTAGCACTGGCTGTTATCAGATGCAAATTGGCATAATTTAAATATCTGCGTTGCGGGAAAGGGAATGAAAAAGAATATTGGGAAATAATAGCGAATTGGCAAATTCGTGTATGAGAGGAGGCAACAGTAAGCGCATTGTGTTTGTTTTGTTGCTTTCTCGATATGGCTTTGTGTGTGTGTATGATTTGATTGTGTGTGTTTTCTTATTGTTGGCTGAATTAAGATGATAGTTGAAGCTGCTGGAGGTAGTCCGTGGTGAATAAGAGATTGCCCCCCCCTCCCCATAATGGCCGTTTTTTGCATTTAAAAATGCAAATAGCAGTAGCTTTTGCCATTGGCCATGGGGTGGGCAAGGATTTTGGCTGTGACTAGCCGGGCAATATCGCATAGACATCTTGTCAGTGGTGTCCGTGTGAGCGCCAGCGCATGGACGAAGACGTGTACTCGTGTGTGTGCATGTGCTCACGTCATTCCAGCAATGAAAAGTTCCAGGGTGTCGCGAGCGAGCAGACACAGCGGCGCACACAGCGGCACATGGCTGGCAGTTTGTTTTGATAACTTGTTGATTGCAGTTTCTGTTGGTTGCGTTGTTGATTATGCTATTTAATGTTTGCATTGAGAAATGCAATTTGTGATGAGGTAAGTATATTTCAGGAAAAAAAACAGTGGCAAAAGGAGGATAAAGTAAAAAAGGTAAGTAAATGAGGTAGGTAAAATAATAAAGAGGTAAGTGAGAGGTAAGTACAAAAGGAAAAGAAAAAAGCATTTTTTAGTGAGCTAGAGGTAAGTAAAATTTGTCAGTTTTTTTCCGAAATTTTTTGTTTGGATTAGCAGTGAATGTGTCAATGAAGCCGGGCATCTGAACAGTTTATTGATTTGAGTTGTTGCAGGTTTTGGCGGGCATTGTGGAGTTATCGTCGTGGCGAAATAGTTCCTGCAATTGTCGCTGCATCAGCGACATTGAGCCCGTTAGCCTATCTAGCTGCTCCTGCTTCTTTTGGGCCATTTGAAATAGTATCTGATTATTGGGATCGTTTGGAGGATAGGTGTTGTTTGGCTGTTGTTTTTGTTGCGGCTGCTGCTCAACATCCATCTGCATAGGCAGTGGCTGCCCTTGCGGGACGGTTGTTGGTCAGTGGCAACTTGCCGTTTTGATAAGTTTTCAAGCAGCTGGCGTTGTATTGAAACGATCTGTTCTCTGCTCTGAACAGAGTGAGGTCGCTCGAGTTGACGCAGCTGCTGCTGTTGTTTTTGTAATCTTTGGATCCGCGCCCATCTAGAGCGTGGATCCAAAGAGTTGGATGCGGGAACGGTTGGGGGATTGAAATTATTGGCATTGTTTGCCGTATTGATGTTGTCTGAATTTGATGGTGTGACAGATGTGATGGAAACCGCGGATGGGATGCTGATAGGCTGCGGTTTCGTCTGTCCGCCATTTTGTTTTGATTTTTTGTTTTGTTTTTTTTTTTTGTTTTTCTTTGGTTGCATTGGCGTAGGCTTCTGCGTTGGAGCTTGCTGCTGTTGAGCAGGTTGCTGACGCTGAGGCTGCTTTGCCGCTGCGGTAAATTCGGCTGTTTTTGTTGCGGCTGCCGAATTTGTGATTTTGTGTTTTTAGTGGTGGGCTGGCTTAACAGTTTTGCTTGTTGCAAATCCAGATACAAGGGGCAGCCCTTGTAGTTGGCTGTATGATCCGAGCCGCAGTTTGCACAAGTGGCTGGCACATTTGCCGGTTTGACGCAAGTCTGTGTGAGGTGCTCATTACCGCACTTTACACAGCGAGCAGGGTGGCGGCAATAACGGGCCGTGTGGTTGAAGCGCTGGCATCGGTGACACTGAGGCAATTTCTTGCCATTTATTTTAGGCCACTCGAAGCGGACGACGTATTTGCAGAGATTTCTGACACCGAATATGGATCGATTCTTTGCGGGATCGGGAGCCAATTCCACAAAGAATATATTCGGTTGATATGTACCAGGGCCGCTGCGATTTTTATATTTTGGGCCATATACGTTGCGAATCGTATAGCCCATGCAGGTCAGCTCGTTCCGGATTGCGTCGTGCTTGTGGAGGCGGTGAATGGCCCCGCACCACAACCCGGAATGAGCGCTCCTCACGCCTCTGGTACGTGTTATAATTGATTGATTGTCCAAATTGAGGACGTTTATGATTTTAGAGTATGTCTCTAAAGTTTTGGCAGGATTCTTAATATGCCAGGGACCACCCAATTTTAATCCATAATCAATTATGGGCGGGTTTTGTCCGTTTTAATTTGGCAATTACAGATCGATGCCGTTTTGTTTCGGGTTGGTTTGCATGTAAGATGCATATTTGGGGCGGTTTTGTAATGTTCGCCGCAGGGGCAGAAATATTGACCGCATCAGCCTGTTGCATGTTGAGTATTAAAGGACAGGGAATCTGGAGGAGTAGTATTGACGGCCGTGGCGGCAGCGGCTGGATGGACATTGGACATTGCCTACTTTTGCAATGGTAGGAATTTTAGTCGACGTTTCGGCTGTTTAGTTGTCGCCGGCAACTGTTGAGTAGGTGTTGTTGTGGCGCTTCAAGGTCAGATTCTGACATAAATTGAATCGATTTGCATGTGATTGCGCCTTGAATCTTGTTGTGATGAACGGGAATTGGCCGAGATTTGGCGATTTGTTTTGCGCGCGTTATTTTGCGGTTTTGATTGGCTGTTTTGGCCTGTGGGATGCAATAACTATAGTGAGATGCACCGGTAGTGGCTGTGGTGGTGATTTTTGGCCGCCGGGACCACCATACCGGGAGCATGGCTGGAGCTGCTGTCACTACTGCAGTTTAAACACAACAAGTTTTTGGAGTTTTGGTGCGCAACATTGTCAGCCAAGATGGTTGCGTATGTTGGCGAGTTGAATTGGCGAGCTTCATTACTGTCTGTGTTATTAGCGATAAGATCACCAGAATAGTGTCCGTTGCTATGAATGTTGAGTTTTCGACATTTTGAGTGTTGGTTGAAAAATGTTCAGTTACGGCATTTTCAGCACAATCGGATTCAAGCTGAGCAATCAGACGCTTAAAATGGACCAATTGGTGCTTGAGCATCGGCTGACGGCCATTTTTGTTGTTGTCGGTTCAGACACTATGTTTGTCCCTTTCATATTCGGTGGCACGTTTTTGTTGCTGTCCCTTTTGCGCAGGCATTTGCAGCTGTCGATATGAAACTTGGGGAGACAGTGCCGATGGTGTCGTGGCCCTAGTCGCAGCCGCTACCAAAGAGTCAGCTGAAAATGATTGCAGACGGTTCAGTGGTTGTCGGCATTGGCGACATCGGCGAGAGTGACATGTCTGATAAGTCATTCCAGGAGGCCTGGTGATATTGCCAGCTCTGCGGACGAGTATGTGGTGGACGAAGTGTCTGGATTTGACATGGCGATAATGTAAGTTGGTTAAAGGTAAGTAGTTTTAATATGGTAAGGTAATTTTATATGGTAAGTATATATATTATATATATTTTATGATTGGTGATGGCACACGGTATGAAATTATATTTTTATTTATAGGGCGTAAATATTAAAATATGAAGGTGTGATAAGGTAAGTATAGAGATATATATGAAGGTGTGTGATAATGGTAAGTATAGGTAAGTATATGAGAAGGTGTGATAAGGTAAGTATAAGTAAGTGTATGTGTGATTGTGGCTTAATATTGTTGGTGGCGACACACCTGATTAAGCTTCAATTTTTTAATAGGTTTGATTAAGGTAAGTATTTAGTTTTAATTTATTTAGTTTATTGGTGATGAAGCACCAGTTTTGAATTTGTTTGTGTCAACCTTTACGAAATTAAGAGCAGCCTACAGAGGGGACGTGTAAAACCTTAAGCTCTTTGTTGGTTTTTGCAAAGGTTGAGTTTGTATGAAATAGGAAAAGTGCAAAATGGCGATGGGTGGATGAAACGACTAAATGGCGCTTTGTTGTGATTTGTTTGTGAGTGTGTGCTTTTGGTTTCGCACCAAGTTGACCGATTTAGTCAATTCACAAACCAGAAAGTCGACTAGCTACGGTTGCGCCTGCTCTCAGCTTCGTCAGGTTTCTATGCGCGCGTCACTTATATGGACGTCAAAAAAGAGGGGAAGTAATGTATATAAGTGAGTTTGTATGTGTTTGCTGTAGATACATATATTTGTTTATATATGTGTTTTGACAGGAGTTGTAGATATGTATGTGAAAGTATATATGTATATGTTTGACAGATGTATTATGTGTAAATTATGAAATGTAATAAGTGTGTGTATGCGTGTGTGTGTCAAGTTGCGCGACAGCAACTATTTTAGCGATTGTATAAGTGTGCAAAAAACCAGAATAATTGCCCACACACACACACGTCATATATTGGCATAAACTTTTGCTGAGAAATTGCTAGAAATTTTTAGGTTAATCTGATTGGTCACCTTTGGGCTTGAAGTTTTATGGCAAAGTTGATGTAATACCTTGTTTTTAGAGATTTGAAGGGTTAATTGTTATTTTTGGTTATGTATTAATTTATTTATAGGTAATAAATTTTTGATTAAATTGCTCTCTTTTTAGCTAAGAGGGTATGATTGTCCGTAGACGGACAGTTTGTAGCAATATATATGCTAGGTATATATGTATATTTAATAAGTAATTGAAAATATATATAGCTATAGCAATTTATTGATTTATATGTAATTTTATTTTAGGTTATCAATTATTATTGATTTATTGACGAGAGTATGAGTTTATAGTGGTTAATTTTAGTACATATAAGGCACTAGGCAGTTATGTATTTGTTATACATAACACACTTTTGTGTTTTTGCACGCCGTGCGCCAGCGTCTGATGCGCAGCAGAACAACTAAAACAAAAGTTCTAGATTGTCCACGTGGCGACACTTTGTGCAAAAGTCACAGCAGGCCACGTGCACTATATATATGTACAAGGAAAAAAGCCACTGTATTGAGCGAGTGAAAAACCGAATGAAAAACCGAGGGATATGTATTGCAATTTGCACTTTGCAATCGTGTCCCTATATACTATGTTCGGTTCGTTTTGGCGCGCGCTGCCGAATTTATATGATTTTTACTTTTTATTTCTCCGCGAGCACGTCCGTTCACTTCAGGCACCAAAAAGAGACCTTTTTTCTGTTTTAGGTTGAGCAGGAGACCGGGTCGGATGAGACGAATGGGAAACGGGATCGAGGACACCGAGCACTCGCTCGCCCCTTCCTTCGGGGAGAGAGAATGAGTGAGAAAGTGAGTGTGTGAGAGATACCTTAGATAGATGAGTGTATAGTACGAGGGTGAGCGTGTGTGTGAGTACGGGAGTAAGCGAGTCGTAGTGTGACGGCATTGTGGCGCCAACTCAATTTAAATCTAACTACTCTCATATCCATACCCCCTGTCACAACACACTGGTCTCACGCAGGACACCAAATATCAGAGATACCTCCCTCACAAACTCAGCTAGTCCATCCGCAATTCACACAGCCCCATACCGAACCTGACCCTACTCCAGAAGTTTATTGATATACTCTTAATTCTATACATTATAAATTTTCTGTGAGTTTTGATTAAAAGTTAATGTGTGTATATACATGTTTAAAGGATTAGTGTTGTGTGTGTTTGACAAATATAAATGCATGAATTTGCCAATTAATTCATAATCTTATATATGCAGATGACACTTATTGAAAAGTTTATTTAATGATTATCTTTTGTCTCTGACTATTAAAGTTAATTTAAATGTATAGTAAGAGTACAATTGGAGTAATGTGCGGCGTCAGCATGTATGTGTATGCCATTAGCCAGCATTATTGATAATAGCCGAGTGATTGACGTGAGAGAAATTTGTTTAATGGTGTTCAAAGGATTTTTCGTTATGATTTATCTGTGTTTGATGTACGAAATAAGGAGAATGTTTTCTTGTTTCTTATTGATGGAGAATTGGATTCGGCATATGAATATACAGTGTGTGTGTGTTCCCGATTTTGCAAAGTGTGTCTGTATTGCCCGAGACAAAAGATGAATAGATGGCAACGGGACAGATCACGCTTGGGCCACTCCACAATTCACAACTGCGATTTTTCATGTCCGTCCTGTGTTGAATGTTTAATGTTTTATTTTCCCAGATTAAAAAATTCTCCCCATCCCTATGTTGGATCCACACATCAAGAGCAGATAAATAATATCGCATTTGATAAGAAGATTGATGTTGTTTTCGCCAAGTACCTTCTCTCGCTTAGCACTGGCTGTTATCAGATGCAAATTGGCATAATTTAAATATCTGCGTTGCGGGAAAGGGAATGAAAAAGAATATTGGGAAATAATAGCGAATTGGCAAATTCGTGTATGAGAGGAGGCAACAGTAAGCGCATTGTGTTTGTTATTGTTGCTTTCTCGATATGGCTTTGTGTGTGTGTGTATGATTTGATTGTGTGTGTTTTCTTATTGTTGGCTGAATTAAGATGATAGTTGAAGCTGGAGGTAGTCCGTGGTGAATAAGAGATTGCCCCCCCCTCCCCATAATGGCCGTTTTTTGCATTTAAAAATGCAAATAGCAGTAGCTTTTGCCATTGGCCATGGGGTGGGCAAGGATTTTGGCTGTGACTAGCCGGGCAATATCGCATAGACATCTTGTCAGTGGTGTCCGTGTGAGCGCCAGCGCATGGACGAAGACGTGTACTCGTGTGTGTGCATGTGCTCACGTCATTCCAGCAATGAAAAGTTCCAGGGTGTCGCGAGCGAGCAGACACAGCGGCGCACACAGCGGCACATGGCTGGCAGTTTGTTTTGATAACTTGTTGATTGCAGTTTCTGTTGGTTGCGTTGTTGATTATGCTATTTAATGTTTGCATTGAGAAATGCAATTTGTGATGAGGTAAGTATATTTCAGGAAAAAAAACAGTGGCAAAAGGAGGATAAAGTAAAAAGGTAAGTAAATGAGGTAGGTAAAATAATAAAGAGGTAAGTGAGAGGTAAGTACAAAAGGAAAAGAAAAAGCATTTTTTAGTGAGCTAGAGGTAAGTAAAATTTGTCAGTTTTTTCCGAAATTTTTTGTTTGGATTAGCAGTGAATGTGTCAATGAAGCCGGGCATCTGAACAGTTTATTGATTTGAGTTGTTGCAGGTTTTGGCGGGCATTGTGGAGTATCGTCGTGGCGAAATAGTTCCTGCAATTGTCGCTGCATCAGCGACATTGAGCCCGTTAGCCTATCTAGCTGCTCCTGCTTCTTTTGGGCCATTTGAATAGTATCTGATTATTGGGATCGTTTGGAGGATAGGTGTTGTTTGGCTGTTGTTTTTGTTGCGGCTGCTGCTCAACATCCATCTGCATAGGCAGTGGCTGCCCTTGCGGGACGGGTTGTTGGTCAGTGGCAACTTGCCGTTTTGATAAGTTTTCAAGCAGCTGGCGTTGTATTGAAACGATCTGTTCTCTGCTCTGAACAGAGTGAGGTCGCTCGAGTTGACGCAGCTGCTGCTGTTGTTTTTGTAATCTTTGGATCCGCGCCCATCTAGAGCGTGGGATCCAAAGAGTTGGATGCGGGAACGGTTGGGGGATTGAAATTATTGGCATTGTTTGCCGTATTGATGTTGTCTGAATTTGATGGTGTGACAGATGTGATGGAAACCGCGGATGGGATGCTGATAGGCTGCGGTTTCGTCTGTCCGCCATTTTGTTTTGATTTTTTTTTTTTTGTTTTTTCTTTTTGTTTTTCTTTGGTTGCATTGGCGTAGGCTTTCTGCGTTGGAGCTTGCTGCTGTTGAGCAGGTTGCTGACGCTGAGGCTGCTTTTGCCGCTGCGGTAAATTCGGCTGTTTTTGTTGCGGCTGCCGAATTTGTGATTTTGTGTTTTTAGTGGTGGGCTGGCTTAACAGTTTGCTTGTTGCAAATCCAGATACAAGGGGCAGCCCTTGTAGTTGGCTGTATGATCCGAGCCGCAGTTTGCACAAGTGGCTGGCACATTTGCCGGTTTGACGCAAGTCTGTGTGAGGTGCTCATTACCGCACTTTACACAGCGAGCAGGGTGGCGGCAATAACGGGCCGTGTGGTTGAAGCGCTGGCATCGGTGACACTGAGGCAATTTCTTGCCATTTATTTTAGGCCACTCGAAGCGGACGACGTATTTGCAGAGATTTTGACACCGAATATGGATCGATTCTTTGCGGGATCGGGAGCCAATTCCAAAGAAATATTCGGTTGATATGTACCAGGGCCGCTGCGATTTTTATATTTTGGGCAATATACGTTGCGAATCGTATAGCCCATGCAGGTCAGCTCGTTCCGGATTGCGTCGGTGCTTGTGGAGGCGTGAATGCCCCGCACCACAACCGGAATGAGCGCTCCTCACGCCTCTGGTACGTGTTATAATTGATTGAATTGTCCAAATTGAGGACGTTTATGATTTTAGAGTATGTCTCTAAAGTTTTTGGCAGGATTCTTAATATGCCAGGACCACCCAATTTTAATCCATAATCAATTATGGGCGGGTTTTGTCCGTTTAATTTGGCAATTACAGAATCGATGCCGTTTTGTTCGGGTTGGTTTGCATGTAAGATGCATATTTGGGGCGGTTTGTAATGTTTCGCCGCAGGGGCAGAAATATTGACCGCATCAGCCTGTTGATGTTGAGTATTAAAGGACAGGGAATCTGGAGGAGTAGTATTGACGGCCGTGGCGGCAGCGGCTGGATGGACATTGGTCATTGCTACTTTTGCAATGGTAGGAATTTTAGTCGACGTTGTCGGCTGTTTAGTTGTCGCCGGCAACTGTTGAGGTAGGTGTTGTTGTGGCGCTTCAAGGTCAGATTCTGACAGTAAATTGAATCGATTTGCATGTTGATTGCGCCTTGAATCTTGTTGTGATGAACGGGAATTGGCCGAGATTTGGCGATTTGTTTTGCGCGCGTTTATTTTGCGGTTTTGATTGGCTGTTTTGCCTGTGGGATGCAATAACTTATAGTGAGATGCACCGGTAGTGGCTGTGGTGTGATTTTGCCGCCGGGACCACCAATACCGGGAGCATGGCTGGAGCTGCTGTCACTACTGCAGTTTAAACACAACAAGTTTTTGGAGTTTTGGTGCGCAACATTGTCAGCCAAGATGGTTGCGTATGTTGGCGAGTTGAATTGGCGAGCTTCATTACTGTCTGTGTTATTAGCGATAAGATCACCAGAATAGTGTCCGTTGCTATGAATGTTAGAGTTTTCGACATTTTGAGTGTTGGTTGAAAAATGTTCAGTTACGGCATTTTCAGCACAATCGGATTCAAGCTGAGCAATCAGACGCTTAAATGGACCAATTGTGCTTGAGCATCGGCTGACGCCATTTTTGTTGTTGTCGGTTCAGACACTATGTTTGTCCCTTTCATATTCGTGGCACGTTTTTGTTGCTGTCCCTTTTGCGCAGGCATTTTGCAGGCTGTCGATATGAAAGCTTGGGGAGACAGTGCCGATGGTGTCGTGGCCCTAGTCGCGCCGCTACCAAAGAGTCAGCTGAAAATGATTGCAGACGGTTCAGTGGTGTCGGCATTGGCGACATCGGCGAGAGTGACATGTCTGATAAGTCATTCAGGAGGCCTGGTGATATTGCCAGCTCTGCGGACGAGTATGTGGTGGACGAAGTGTCTGGATTTTGACATGGCGATAATGGTAAGTGTGGTTAAAGGTAAGTAGTTTTAATGGTAAGTATTTTATATGGTAAGTATATATATATATTTTATGATTGGTGATGGCACACCGGTATGAAATTATATTTTTATTTATAGGGCGTAAATATTAAATATGAAGGTGTGATAATAGGTAAGTATAGAGATATATATGAAGTGTGATAATGGTAAGTATAGGTAAGTATATGAGAAGGTGTGATAAGGTAAGTATAAGTAAGTGTATGTGTGATTGTGGCTTAATATTGTTGGTGGCGACACACCTGATTAAGCTTCAATTTTTTAATAGGTTTGATTAAGGTAAGTATTTAGTTTTAATTTATTTAGTTTATTGGTGATGAAGCACCAGTTTTGAATTTGTTTGTGTCAACCTTTACGAAAATTAAGAGCAGCCTACAGAGGGGACGTGTAAAACCTTAAGCTCTTTGTTGGTTTTTGCAAAGGTTGAGTTTGTATGAAATAGGAAAAGTGCAAAATGGCGATGGGTGGGATGAAACGACTAAATGGCGCTTTGTTGTGATTTGTTTGTGAGTGTGTGCTTTTGGTTTCGCACCAAGTTGACCGATTTAGTCAATTCACAAACCAGAAAGTCGACTAGCTACGGTTGCGCCTGCTCTCAGCTTCGTCAGGTTTCTATGCGCGCGTCACTTATATGGACGTCAAAAAAGAGGGGAAGTAATGTATATAAGTGAGTTTGTATGTGTTTGCTGTAGATATATATATTTGTTTATATATGTGTTTTGACAGGAGTTGTAGATATGTATGTGAAAGTATATATGTATATGTTTTGACAGATGTATATATGTGTAAATTATGAAATGTAATAAGTGTGTGTATGCGTGTGTGTGTCAAGTTGCGCGACAGCAACTATTTTAGCGATTGTATAAGTGTGCAAAAAACCAGAATAATTGCCCCACACACACGTCATATATTGGCATAAACTTTTGCTGAGAAATTGCTAGAAATTTTTAGGTTAATCTGATTGGTCACCTTTGGGCTTGAAGTTTATGGCAAAAGTTGATGTAATACCTTGTTTTTAGAGATTTGAAGGGTTAATTGTTATTTTTGGTTATGTATTAATTTATTTATAGGTAATAAATTTTTGATTAAATTGCTCTCTTTTTAGCTAAGAGGGTATGATTGTCCGTAGACGGACAGTTTGTAGCAATATATGCTAGGTATATATGTATATTTAATAAGTAATTGAAAATATATATAGCTATAGCAATTTATTGATTTATATGTAATTTTATTTTAGGTTATATCAATTATTATTGATTTATTGACGAGAGTATGAGTTATAGTGGTTAATTTTAGTACATATAAGGCACTAGGCAGTTATGTATTTGTTATACATACACACTTTTGTGTTTTTGCACACTATGCGCCAGCGTCTGATGCGCAGCAGAACAACTAAAACAAAAGTTCTAGATTGTCCACGTGGCGACACTTTGTGCAAAAGTCACAGCAGGCCACGTGCACTATATATATGTACAAGGAAAAAAGCCACTGTATTGAGCGAGTGAAAAACCGAATGAAGAAACCGAGGGAAATGTATTGCAATTTGCACTTTGCAATCGTGTCCCTATATACTATGTTCGGTTCGTTTTGGCGCGCGCTGCCGAATTTATATGATTTTTACTTTTTGTTTCTCCGCGAGCACGTCCGTTCACTTCAGGCACCAAAAAGAGACGTTTTTTTCTGTTTTAGGTTGAGCAGGAGACCGGGTCGGATGAGACGAATGGGAAACGGGATCGAGGACACGAGCATCGTGTACCGAGTACCGAGTAGCGAGCGTCGGGCATCGAGCATTCGCATCGCAGAGAGCGAGCGAGTGTTTGAGTATGCATGGTCGTGGTGGCCTGGAGGGCTCGAGACATGGCGAGGCAGCATTAAAGGTGCCTACTAGCTCATGCTCGTCAACCGCTCCAAACCATCACCATCACATGCATACCGCACACCCACACACAGGCCACTATCCTGTAGCGGTACGAAGTATCCCCCTTCCCACCGTCACACACCGAACCAATCCCCCTCCAGAGTTTATTGATATATACTTCCTTAATTCTATACATTTTAAATTTTTGTGTTTTGTGATATGTTTATGTGTATATACATGTTTAGGAATTTGTGTGTGTCGTGTATTTATACAAAATTATATGAATTTGCCAACTTAATATTCATACCATTTGTGCAAAAATTAACTTTATGATAAGAGCTAAAATGATTGTTTATGTCTCTATAATTTTAGTAAATAAAGATTCAAGTGTATAGAAGAAGTATACAATTGGAGTGGTGTGCGGCGTCAGCAAATCTGGTTCGCCATAAGCCAGCATTATTGATAAGAGTACAGCAAAATGATGAGAGAATTTATTTAATGGAGTTTATGAAAATAATAATTTTTCGTTGTGATTTGTATGTGTTTGATGTACGAAATAAGGAGAAATGTTTTCTTGTATCTTATTGATAGAGAATTGGACTCGGCGCATGAATATACAGTGTGTGTGTTCCCAATTGTATGGTGTGTGTGTCTGCATTGCCCGAGACATAGGGTTGGCAAATGAACAGAGAACACACAGGGCCACTCCACAATTCACAACTGTGATTTGTCATGTCCGTCCTGTGTTGATTGTTGGTTTTTTGTTTTCCCAATTTAAAAAATCTCCCTATCCTCTGTTTCCCACATCAAAAGCAGATAAATAACACCGCAGTTGATAAGAAAATTGATGTTATTTTAGCCGAGTACCTTCTCTCAGTTCATTTAAATTTCAATAATTTAATATTTGCACTGGCTGTTATCAAATGCGTGTTGGCTATGATTAAATATTTGCGATGCGGGATAAAAAAGATGGTTGAGATGGAGAAGTTTTTAGCAAGAGGAATTTTGAATTGGCAGATTTATTGGTGTGAAGAGGCAATGATAAGCATATTGTGTGCTATGTTTGTGTTCATTGCTTTTTCTCGATGTGATTGTGTGTGTGTGTGTGTAAAGGTTGATGATGTTTGATGCTGCCAAATGTGGATTTCTGGAGCTTTTCTTGAAAAGGAAGTTGCCCGTCTTCCCTCGTAGGCCGGTTAGGGATGCAAATAGCAGCTTCTGTTGCCATTGGTCATGGGGTGGGCAAGTGTGGAACAGACATCTTGTTTCGTCTGCTTATGTTTTAGTGTGCGCGCCAGCGCATTGACGAATAGGAAGCGCGCTCTTGTGCGCGTGTGGTGCATAAGCTCACTGTATTCGAGCATTGGAAAAGCTGGAGTGTTGTGAGCGAGCAGACACAGAGGCGCACATAGCGGAACATGGCTGGCAATTTGTTGTGGCATTTTTGTATTTTGCAACTTGTTGACAATTGCATTGATGATTGTGTTGTGTTGCATTGAGAAATGCAATTTGTGATGAGGTTGGTATATTTTTAGGAAAATAATAGCTGCTTGAGGATAAATTAAAAGGTAAGTAAATAAGGTAGGTAAAAATAATAAGGAGGTAAGTAACGGGTAAGTACTAAAATAAAGATTTGGTTTGGGAAATTAACTAAAAAGGTAAGTTGAGGTAAGTAAAAGTTGCTATTTTTTCCAGGATTTTAATTTTGATTGAGCAGTAGTAGATGAGTCATGAACCGGGTATCTGAATTCATTCAAATTATTGGCTTGAATTTGACCATGGTACGCGAGCGGTGTAGAATCTGCGCCTAGGCGGAGCACTCCTTGCAATTGTTGTTGCAATATCAACACCGAGCCCATCAGACCGTCTAACTGCTCTTGCTGCTTGTTGGCCATTTGAAGCAGTATATCGTTTTGCAGATCGTTGGAGGAGGGTGTTTGGTAAAGTTGCTGTTGTTGTGGTGATGGTAGTAGCTGTCGCTGCTCAACGTCAACTTGCATTGGCGTGGATTGTTGTTGTGTGACGGGTTGATTGGCGGTGGTGTAGCTTTCCAGCACGTTGTACAGTGCAAGTGGTAGCAATTTTATTAATTTTACTAATAGCCCAGCGTGCCATACACGGTCAAACGCTTCGCTGATATCAATAAATACAGCCGAGCAATATTGTCGCTTCTCGTAAGCATTCAATATATTGAGTCACACGGGCCAGCTGCTGCTCGGTACCATGGTCTTTTCTGAACCCAAATTGGTGGCTTGGTATAGCATTTGCAAACTCTTTGCATTCGAATAGCCTATTCAGCAGCAGTTTCTCAAACAATTTTGAGAAACCTGCTAGTAGACTAATTGGTCTATATGACGATATCTCTCCTGTACTTTTACCAGGCTTTAATATCATACTGATCTCTGCACATTTCCATTGCCTAGGAAAAAACCCATACCTCAATATACAATTGAATATAAGTACTAAGTATATAACCCGCCTTCTCAGGCAACGATTTAATAACCCTATTGTCAATATTGTCCATGCCAGGAGACTTATTTAACTCTAGCATATCTATCTCTAGCATAGTCTCGCGCTAACACTTATCGGACGAAATGGCAGAACGGACATATATCTGTATTCTCTTCGAATTGCTCCAGCTTTTTTCGCTTTAGCTCTAATAGCTCATCTGCAATCAGGTTACGCACAACCTGTGTATTTGTCAGATTTGGTGTGAAGCGTTTCTCCAAATGACATGCAAACGCTTCAGCCTTCTCCTCATTACTGTGTCCACGTTATATTGCCGTTTCTCCTACAACTACTGCCACTAGCTATCTCTAACTTTAGCGGCCAATTTGGTTGCGGCTGCCTTTTCAAATTTTGTTAGCCTCCATAATTTTTGCATTTTATAGCGATCCTGAACATCAATCTGCTTCAATAACTCATTCATAGTATTCACTTTTGACAGACATAGCTCTTTCTTTAGCCGATTTTGTACTTGTCTATACATTTTCTTGCATTCGGACAACGCAAAAGCATTAATTGCCTTTTATATACCTGCTTCATCTTTATCAGTCCTCGTAAGTGCCCATTAAGCCTATATTGTCCGCTATTCGTTCGTCGGGTACAGTTTATCCTGCCCATGCCGTTGTTCTCGTATTGAGTCTGCTGCTGCCTCATATATATTCTTATTTAGGATGTCAACAGCGTCCTCTATATCGGCGCCTGATCTTATCTCAATGTTTAGCAATATGCGTCGATTTAAGTACTCTTGGAACTTTTTATGTTCGCATTCACTGGCAGCAATATTTTACGATTTCCTTTCATCATATTAGCAACATTTAGCCCTTCTATGCCCATTTCAATATGAACAGGCAAGTGGTCCGAATCTAAGTCTGTCGTCGTATACGTTCTTAGTCGCGCATTTTGTAGTCCGCCATATACGGCAAAGTCAATTGCCGACGGCATTTTCCGCCTGTCATATGGATAGTGAGTGGCACCGCCGGTAGCTAGGATATTATAGCGCCTATTCTTGTGTACGCTATCCATTAGCGCCTTCCCGCGTTTGCATCCTCGTATATTGCCCCACCAGGTATGCTTAGCGTTCCAATCCCCACATAGCATAAAGCCAGATGAGCCATTGCATCCATCGTCTATGTGTTTGAATAGCCTGCTAAATTGCTCTGAAGACCATTTAGGCTGTGGTGGGCAGTATATAGCTGCAATTATTATTCTATTTTTATTCCTCTCGCTACTCATCAAGGCAATTGGAGCACACTGCATAAAATTTTCCGATATTGGCTGCAAAGCGATATGCTTAATATCATTTTTAACTAAGATTGCTACACCTCCACTTTTGTAGTTATCTGGATGGGTAGCAAAGTATGTGAGGTACCCATTAATCTTCAAAACATTCGAGCTAATAATTGTATTTGCGCTAGTATTAATACGAGTCTCTATTATCATCATTATATCAATTTTGTGGCGTTGGATAAACAGTTCTAATTCTAGTAACTTATTCCCCACCCCTGCAGCATTCCAGTAGGCAATCCTAAAGGGGCTGCCTACCTGATTGCCGCTATATGCATCTAAGTTGCTATTAGTGGTAGAAGTTGTATTCAAATTATTAGGGCTACTATTCAGATTATTCATTATTATTCGTGTCATTGGCTTCATACATAGTGTGGCTGCCTGCCATTTGACAATCGCTATCAATAGGTCTATTTTCTACAATGGTACTATTCTGTATAGGCATGGGCATATGTAATGGTTGGGCATTTTTAAACGTATTGGCGACAAATTTAAATAATACATTTAGTAAATTATCAATCTTTTTACCCATCTCCTCGACGATATTGGCGTTCCGCTCCAACGCTCTCATAAGCGACAATCAATTCTGCGGAGTTTGTGTTGCTGCTGTTGTTGTGATTGCTCGTTGTGTGTTGGCACCTGTACAATTCGCGTGGGCTGTTGTTGTTTTGTTGGGTTTGTTGACTTGGGAAGCGCTGCTGTTGGTTTTGGATACGCTGCTGCTGGTTTTGGTTGCGCTGCTGCTGCTGAGGATGGCGCTGCTCTTGATGGCGCTGCTGGATTTGGCGATAGTGTTCCTGTTGCTGCCACGGATGTTGTTGTTGCTGCCGTTTTGCTGCTGCTCCGTACGAAGCTGCTCCTGTAGCTTTTCAAGATGCCTTGATTGCAGGATTACGGATTTTAACACCACCAACACCACGGGCTACTTGGCTGTATGTCCTACTTTTTTGTGTTTGGATTTGTATTCGGGTTTGATATCTGCTGAGACGCCTGCTGCCGTATTGGAGACTCCGGCTGACGTTGCTGCTGCTTTGGAGGCTTTTGTTGCACCGTACCGTTGACTTGCATATTGTTCGGCAGCCGTTGCTGTTGTACGTTTCGTTGTCGCTGTATGTTATCATCGTTGCATTGCTGTTGTTGCTGATTTACTACTTGTTGCCGTTGTTGTTGTTGCTGTTGCTGCTGTTGCTGTACGAGCATATTGACTGTATTTCGTTGCTGCTGCTGTTGCTGCTTTTTTTGTTGCCGGCCACGAATACGATTTATGTTTATTAAACTTTGCGCATGTTTGAATACAGCGCATCCTTGTAACTGGCAATGTGCCCCTCTCCACAGTTGGCGCATTTAGCAATTGTGTCCCTATCCTTGGCACACATTGTTGTTGGGTGCTCACCGGCACATTTAAGGCAGACAAATGGCCGACGGCAATAGTTTTTGCTGTGACCAAATGCCTGACACCTATGACACTGTACTGGGTCAGCACTTTTATGTTGTCTTTCCACAGCGACATGCTGATTACCTAATTCGTTTAATTTACATATTTTTGTATGACCACCATCCACTCTTGGCTCAATCTCTATTTCAAATATGTTCAATGGCTTGCCACTAAATCGATGCTTCATGACGTTAACGTATCTGACAACATAACCCAATTCTCCCAATTGGGTACGCAACCAGTCGCATGGAGTCGAACTGTGCAAATGTTTTAATATAACCCTGTAGCCACGCTCACTTCTCGGCTGGTGTGTGTGCATAGGTATATTTTCTGTATTTAATAAGCCCAATATGGCGTTATATGTGCTGAAATCTTTACATTGTACTCTAATCCCATCACCCTGGGTACATTTTGTTGTAAATTTATTGACGCCCTGTGCGTTATTTAATTTCTCCATTAGTGGCTGAATTTCTTTTACATTGGGCACAAAAAGTGTTGGAATTTTAATACTTTGACCTAACTGCGGTTGCGCTTCCTGAACTTCACTAGCTACCTGCTTGCCGCCTATTTGCTGCTCTGTTGCTTCATCATCCGAAATAATTACCTCCGAATATCCATCACTACTGGTGTTGGCATCAATGTCCATGTTCATGTTGCCTTCCTCCCCACCGGGCATGGCATTTTTGGCTAAATTATTTTTTGGTCTTGCAATATTGTATAATCTAACAATAGGCTGCAAGTTAGATTGCATTGCATTTTGCAAATTATTAGGGCCAAGAGAGCTAGCAGCGCGCATTACTTTACGCTGCTGCTTCATTGGCATAGTCACTCTACACTTAGCGCCATTTATTTTTGCCGCCATTGTCACCTTAGCAGCATCACGCAAGCGACCACTTGTTGTTCCTGTTGCACATTCACTTAGCGTTGGCGCCAATTTTTGCGCGTCACCTGTGTTGGTATTGGTTGCTATTGTCAGCGTAGGCGTTGACATTTGCAAAGATGGCGGAACATTGCCTTCTAGGTTAGCTATGACATTTGCGCTAGTGGTTGTTCTTGTACTTGTTGTAGTTGCTGCCCCTGTTGACTCAGGCAGAAATGGCGGATCATTTAGCGGCACTTCTGCCGCGAGAATTGGCGTCTGTTGCTGTTGTTGCACTTGCTGGCAAGTAGATCCTGTAGTTGTTGTTGCTGCTCCCACCGCTCTTCTCTCAATTCCAACTATAGCATTTGTCCAGTTAGTGTCCTCATCGCTATCACAGAACATATGAGAAAGCGCCGTCTCAGAGAATGCTGAGGTAGCACTTTCGCAAGTTAAGATAGTCTCATCAGAATATCACCCTGTATTTCACTTCTCTCTGTTGTGCGCTTCACATTTTCACCTGCACTTGTATTAGTGACGCCAGCGGCTGCCATATTTGCCGGCACATAACCAAGACGTTTGGCCTCATTATGCACACGATTTATATCCTCAGATTGCACCTGCACAATCCCAGGATCTCTATTTAGCCACTCCTCAGAGGGCTTTCCACTTTTATTTGCATTGTGTTCCATATTTACTAGTTGATTCGATAGCGCATTTCCATTTTATATGCGCACAATATATATTTTATATGCCGAGTATGTGTGTTGTGTGCCACATAAATTGCACTTGCACTGTACGAGCGCAATGTCTTTATTTGATTTTAATTTCTTTTTGGTTTGGTTTTGGTTTAATTGACTTTTTATTTATTTATTTTATTTTATTTTATTTATTTTTTTTTTTTTGTTTTAAATAGATGAGTGCGTCCGAGCGCAATCAAGCCTTTCGGTTTTTTTATTTAGGTTTTTTAAGTTTTTTAAGTTGATTTTTTTAAGTTTTTAAGTTTTTAAGTTTTTTAGTTGAGTGCATCCGAGCACAATATATGTCAGCAGTGGAATGAAATTCCTCCGTGACTTGTTTTATTCTTTTCCATTACTTTCACTTTAGCAACATATAAGAACATTATTTGGCAACATTGTATCCTAACTCTATAAACATGTTGTTAGACACATAGAATGTGTCTGTATTGAACTTACGTACTAAATACAATAAATACTTATACTAAAATACTAAAAGACTAAAAGTACTAATTCCCTAATAATACTAAATTGCTTTAACAACTTAAAACTGTCAGTGTGGCAACACTGCATAGGTGGCAACGCTACGCAATATACAGTTAGATTTGACTACATGTGCTCTGCATATACATTTTTTTTTTTCCGTCGCAACGTGGAAATCGAAAACTTTTTAACAGAGGTAAGTCGCATTTTTGCAAAAATTAATTTCTTAACATATAACTAATTATAAATATTTCTTTTACAGATTTATGTCGAAATTGCTATCAGATTTGATAATTGCGCTCAGAGGTCGCGCTTTTCTATGCGCCAGGCGCCGCCAGCCATGTACAGGCCGCCACACAGGCGCCGACGCATTCATTTGCTGATGCGCAATAAGCCTCGCATGGGCATTTGACCGCATCCGACGACGCCTCCGCTGGCTTATTGGATTGTGCTGCCGCTTCTTATGGACACCACTATGCAGACAGGAGTCGCTGCATATAAAAGTGTCGTGCACATGGTGTGCATTTTGGATTCCATATGGGCCACGCTCAGCCGGCCAGTTTGGACTTCTTCGAGGCCGGAGCATGGCCATTGACCATTGCAGCTCCGTCTGCAGGGGCGCCCGCACGAGTTCCGCGTGTGCTGGGAGGCAGGTACGTGCTTTTTTCCTACATTGCGGAGTCCGTCTAAATTGCCTTTTTCGTTTTTCAGGTATGGCTGCTGTGAAAAACATCGGATATGGCCCAGCCACAGCCAGTGCCTCCTGGCCGATACGCTGCTGCTGCCACTGCCGCTTGTCAGGCAGCAGCTCATCTTGGAGCGGCCCTTGCAGTCGCCTCCGAATTGACGCCATTTGGTAAGTGCATCTACGTTTTGCAGGCAGCATTAAATTCTCAACCTTTCGCTTTACAGGCGTCGATTGTCGTTGCTGCAAATCATGCTCGGTCATCGAAGGCGGCCGTGATGGCCCAGGCTGCCCCCGCACAGGCACCAGCTGCATTTCCAGCTTCTCAGGGGGGGCCAGGCTCCATCAGCTGCTGCGTCGTTGGACATCTGTCAACCAGGCGCTCCACAATGAGCCCAGGCATATCCAGTGGCAACTGCTCGGAATTTGTATTGTTTTGCCGCCGCTCAGGAAGCGAATCAGGCTGCAGTTGCTGCTGCATCGTTGGATGGACATAGTTATGCCACCGCGGAGAAAGCGGGCCGGGCTCAGTCTCAGGCTGCAACGAGGGATGTAGATCGTTTTGCCGCCGCAGGGAGAGCGGGCCAGGCTGTACTATATAGACCAGCGAGGGATATAAGTTATTTTGCCGCCGCATGGAGAGCGGGCCAGGCTGTACTGAGTGTACCAACGAGGGATTCAATTCAGCCTTCTTCTGCAGGTAAGTTGACAAGAACAATTCAAATTCATCATTATCAAAATCACTATCATTATCATTGTTTACATTGTTAGTATTAGTAGCATTTGTATTGTTAGTGCTGCTGCCGCATAGCCGTTGGCCATGCTGCATTTGCAGCTCATTTGTATTCAGCTGCACTGACTCATTGTCTGCGAGCCGCTGCTGCATTTCAATTTGAATATTATTTCCTGCAATAATGAGCGCTTCATCCATCTCCTGTCCCAGTGCCTGCTCCAACATATCAAGGCTGCGCTCTAGTTGCAATTCATCGGTATCTATAGCCGATTGTATTATGGCCCCTGGGGCCGGCTCTGCCGTCCGTATTAGTTCCTGATGCTGCCGCTGCAGGTGTTCGTGTTGCAGCTCAGGTAGAATTAGCCATTGTATCTGTGGTGGCTGGTTGTCGATTAGCAGCATTAAGTTTTCGCGAGTTATTGTGCCCGCTTTAAGTTTGCGACGAAGCATGTTTATTGTGCATTCATCAAAGCGTTTTGGTGGCCCCATAGCTCGCCTCTGTTCCCACTCGGCAAGCATAGCGGCCCTCCTTTCAGCCTCTTGCTCATCTTCTTCTAGCTGCAGCAGCGTTGGCAACCTCTCCTCAGCTACCTCTCTCTGCTGTGTTAACTGCTGCTGCCGTAGTGGCGCCATGCATCTATCCAATTGCTCCGTGTACCTGGGCCTTAGTAGCCGCACTGGTATAAATGGCTCTAGTATCAGTTTCCGAGCTTCAATGTTCGGATGACAGCTTAGTGACTTCGCAAATCTATCGCTAGCCAACTGATATACTTCATCTACGCTTTTTATCCCATACGTATCCCTCAACGTCTGATTCCTTGTATACCAACTGGCATTCATGCATGCCCGCAAGATTTTATTCTGCATTGTTTCTATCCTTTTTATTTGCGAATTTGATACCAGTGCTCCCCATACAGGAAGCGCATATTGCCATATAGGTGCGATCAGCTGCTTATATACCACAGCCTTGCAATTTCTAGCTAGCCTACTATTTTTTCCCAGCAACCAGTCCAGCTTTTTGTGTACTCCACGCAGCCTTATGCAAAGCTGAGTTATGTGTATATTCAGTGTCAGTTTTCTATCCAATACTAAGCCCAAGTATCGGTGCCGCCCGTTATTTTCGATCGTTTGTCCATTTATCATTGGACACAGCCTTACTAGTGTTGCATCCAGCCTCCGCGTGCTAAACATTACATGCGCTGTTTTGCTACTATTTATCTTTATGCACCATTTCTCTGCCCAACGCATCAAATGTATTAAGTATTTTTCATTTAGATTCACTGCCTCCAATATATTTTGGGATGCACACATAACTATTGTGTCATCAGCATATGTTGACAGCTGCATCTTATTGGGTTCGAACGATGCATATTCTTTCATTACAAGTCTAGGTAGTGGCATGTCTGAAGAAAATATTGTATATAGTATAGGCCCGAGCACACTGCCCTGGGGTACGCCTGCACACACTTTTCCAGGCCTTGACTTTATGCCGTCGTTGCATTTTACAATAAATATTCGCTCAGCCAAGTAGCTTTCCAGCACGTTGTACAGTGCAAGTGGTAGCAATTTTATTAATTTTACTAATAGCCCAGCGTGCCATACACGGTCAAACGCTTCGCTGATATCAATAAATACAGCCGAGCAATATTGTCGCTTCTCGTAAGCATTCAATATATATTGAGTCACACGGGCCAGCTGCTGCTCGGTACCATGGTCTTTTCTGAACCCAAATTGGTGGCTTGGTATAGCATTTGCAAACTCTTTGCATTCGAATAGCCTATTCAGCAGCAGTTTCTCAAACAATTTTGAGAAACCTGCTAGTAGACTAATTGGTCTATATGACGATATCTCTCCTGTACTTTTACCAGGCTTTAATATCATACTGATCTCTGCACATTTCCATTGCCTAGGAAAAAACCCATACCTCAATATACAATTGAATATAAGTACTAAGTATATAACCGCCTTCTCAGGCAACGATTTAATAACCCTATTGTCAATATTGTCCATGCCAGGAGACTTATTTAACTCTAGCATATCTATCTCTAGCATAGTCTCGCTAACACTTATCGGACGAAATGGCAGAACGGACATACTATCTGTATTCTCTTCGAATTGCTCCAGCTTTTTTCGCTTTAGCTCTAATAGCTCATCTGCAATCAGGTTACGCACAACCTGTGTATTTGTCAGATTTGGTGTGAAGCGTTTCTCCAAATGACATGCAAACGCTTCAGCCTTCTCCTCATTACTTCGTGTCCACGTTATATTGCCGTTTCTCCTACAACTACTGCCACTAGCTATCTCTAACTTTAGCGGCCAATTTGGTTGCGGCTGCCTTTTCAAATTATTTGTTAGCCTCCATAATTTTTGCATTTTATAGCGATCCTGAACATCAATCTGCTTCAATAACTCATTCATAGTATTCACTTTTGACAGACATAGCTCTTTCTTTAGCCGATTTTGTACTTGTCTATACATTTTTCTTGCATTCGGACAACGCAAAAGCATTAATTGCCTTTTATATACCTGCTTCATCTTTATCAGCCCTCGTAAGTGCCCATTAAGCCTATATTGTCCGCTATTCGTTCGTCGGTACAGTTTATCCTGCCCATGCCGTTGTTCTCGTATTGAGTCTGCTGCTGCCTCATATATATTCTTATTTAAGATGTCAACAGCGTCCTCTATATCGGCGCCTGATCTTATCTCAATGTTTAGCAATATGCGTCGATTTAAGTACTCTTGGAACTTTTTTATGTTCGCATTCACTGGCAGCAATATTTTACGATTTCCTTTCATCATATTAGCAACATTTAGCCCTTCTATGCCCATTTCAATATGAACAGGCAAGTGGTCCGAATCTAAGTCTGTCGTCGTATACGTTCTTAGTCGCGCATTTTGTAGTCCGCCATATACGGCAAAGTCAATTGCCGACGGCATTTTCCGCCTGTCATATGGATAGTGAGTGGCACCGCCGGTAGCTAGGATATTATAGCGCCTATTCTTGTGTACGCTATCCATTAGCGCCTTCCCGCGTTTGCATCCTCGTATATTGCCCCACCAGGTATGCTTAGCGTTCCAATCCCCACATAGCATAAAGCCAGATGAGCCATTGCATCCATCGTCTATGTGTTTGAATAGCCTGCTAAATTGCTCTGAAGACCATTTAGGCTGTGGTGGGCAGTATATAGCTGCAATTATTATTCTATTTTTATTCCTCTCGCTACTCATCAAGGCAATTGGAGCACACTGCATAAAATTTTCCGATATTGGCTGCAAAGCGATATGCTTAATATCATTTTTAACTAAGATTGCTACACCTCCACTTTTGTAGTTATCTGGATGGGTAGCAAAGTATGTGAGGTACCCATTAATCTTCAAAACATTCGAGCTAATAATTGTATTTGCGCTAGTATTAATACGAGTCTCTATTATCATCATTATATCAATTTTGTGGCGTTGGATAAACAGTTCTAATTCTAGTAACTTATTCCCCACCCCTGCAGCATTCCAGTAGGCAATCCTAAAGGGGCTGCCTACCTGATTGCCGCTATATGCATCTAAGTTGCTATTAGTGGTAGAAGTTGTATTCAAATTATTAGGGCTACTATTCAGATTATTCATTATTATTCGTGTCATTGGCTTCATACATAGTGTGGCTGCCTGCCATTTGACAATCGCTATCAATAGGTCTATTTTCTACAATGGTACTATTCTGTATAGGCATGGGCATATGTAATGGTTGGGCATTTTTAAACGTATTGGCGACAAATTTAAATAATACATTTAGTAAATTATCAATCTTTTTACCCATCTCCTCGACGATATTGGCGTTCCGCTCCAACGCTCTCATAAGCGGACAATCAATCTGCGGAGTTTGGTGTTGCTGCTGTTGTTGTGATTGCTCGTTGTGTGTTGGCACCTGTACAATTCGCGTGGGCTGTTGTTGTTGTTGTTGGGTTTGTTGACTTGGGAAGCGCTGCTGTTGGTTTTGGATACGCTGCTGCTGGTTTTGGTTGCGCTGCTGCTGCTGAGGATGGCGCTGCTCTTGATGGCGCTGCTGGATTTGGCGATAGTGTTCCTGTTGCTGCCACGGATGTTGTTGTTGCTGCCGTTTTTGCTGCTGCTCCATACGAAGCTGCTCCTGTAGCTTTTCAAGATGCCTTGATGCAGGATTACGGATTTTAACACCACCAACACCACGGGCTACTTGGCTGTATGTCATACTTTTTGTGTTTGGATTTGTATTCGGGTTTGATCTCTGCTGAGACGCCTGCTGCCGTATTGGAGACTCCGGCTGACGTTGCTGCTGCTTTGGAGGCTTTTGTTGCACCGTACCGTTGACTTGCATATTGTTCGGCAGCCGTTGCTGTTGTACGTTTCGTTGTCGCTGTGTGTTATCATCGTTGCATTGCTGTTGTTGCTGATTTACTACTTGTTGCCGTTGTTGTTGTTGCTGTTGCTGCTGCTGCTGTACGAGCATATTGACTGTATTTCGTTGCTGCTGCTGTTGCTGCTTTTTTTGTTGCCGGCCACGAATACGATTTATGTTTATTAAACTTTGCGCATGTTTGAATACAGCGCATCCTTTGTAACTGGCAATGTGCCCCTCTCCACAGTTGGCGCATTTAGCAATTGTGTCCCTATCCTTGGCACACATTGTTGTTGGGTGCTCACCGGCACATTTAAGGCAGACAAATGGCCGACGGCAATAGTTTTTGCTGTGACCAAATGCCTGACACCTATGACACTGTACTGGGTCAGCACTTTTATGTTGTCTTTCCACAGCGACATGCTGATTACCTAATTCGTTTAATTTACATATTTTTGTATGACTACCATCCACTCTTGGCTCAATCTCTATTTCAAATATGTTCAATGGCTTGCCACTAAATCGATGCTTCATGACGTTAACGTATCTGACAACATAACCCAATTCTCCCAATTGGGTACGCAACCAGTCGCATGGAGTCGAACTGTGCAAATGTTTTAATATAACCCTGTAGCCACGCTCACTTCTCGGCTGGTGTGTGTGCATAGGTATATTTTCTGTATTTAATAAGCCCAATATGGCGTTATATGTGCTGAAATCTTTACATTGTACTCTAATCCCATCACCCTGGGTACATTTTGTTGTAAATTTATTGACGCCCTGTGCGTTATTTAATTTCTCCATTAGTGGCTGAATTTCTTTTACATTGGGCACAAAAAGTGTTGGAATTTTAATACTTTGACCTAACTGCGGTTGCGCTTCCTGAACTTCACTAGCTACCTGCTTGCCGCCTATTTGCTGCTCTGTTGCTTCATCATCCGAAATAATTACCTCCGAATATCCATCACTACTGGTGTTGGCATCAATGTCCATGTTCATGTTGCCTTCCTCCCCACCGGGCATGGCATTTTTGGCTAAATTATTTTTTGGTCTTGCAATATTGTATAATCTAACAATAGGCTGCAAGTTAGATTGCATTGCATTTTGCAAATTATTAGGGCCAAGAGAGCTAGCAGCGCGCATTACTTTACGCTGCTGCTTCATTGGCATAGTCACTCTACGCTTAGCGCCATTTATTTTTGCCGCCATTGTCACCTTAGCAGCATCACGCAAGCGACCACTTGTTGTTCCTGTTGCACATTCACTTAGCGTTGGCGCCAATTTTTGCGCGTCACCTGTGTTGGTATTGGTTGCTATTGTCAGCGTAGGCGTTGACATTTGCAAAGATGGCGGAACATTGCCTTCTAGGTTAGCTATGACATTTGCGCTAGTGGTTGTTCTTGTACTTGTTGTAGTTGCTGCCCCTGTTGACTCAGGCAGAAATGGCGGATCATTTAGCGGCACTTCTGCCGCGAGAATTGGCGTCTGTTGCTGTTGTTGCACTTGCTGGCAAGTAGATCCTGTAGTTGTTGTTGCTGCTCCCACCGCTCTTCTCTCAATTCCAACTATAGCATTTGTCCAGTTAGTGTCCTCATCGCTATCACAGAACATATGAGAAAGCGCCGTCTCAGAGAATGCTGAGGTAGCACTTTCGCAAGTTAAGATAGTCTCATCAGAAATATCACCCTGTATTTCACTTCTCTCTGTTGTGCGCTTCACATTTTCACCTGCACTTGTATTAGTGACGCCAGCGGCTGCCATATTTGCCGGCACATAACCAAGACGTTTGGCCTCATTATGCACACGATTTATATCCTCAGATTGCACCTGCACAATCCCAGGATCTCTATTTAGCCACTCCTCAGAGGGCTTTCCACTTTTATTTGCATTGTGTTCCATATTTACTAGTTGATTCGATAGCGCATTTCCATTTTATATGCGCACAATATATATTTTATATGCCGAGTATGTGTGTTTGTGTGCCACATAAATTGCACTTGCACTGTACGAGCGCAATGTCTTTATTTGATTTTAATTTCTTTTTGGTTTGGTTTTGGTTTAATTGACTTTTTATTTATTTATTTTATTTTATTTTATTTATTTTTTTTTTTGTTTTAAATAGATGAGTGCGTCCGAGCGCAATCAAGCCTTTCGGTTTTTTTTTATTTATTTAAGTTTTTTAAGTTTTTTTAAGTTGAGTGCATCCGAGCACTTTTTTTTTTTTTAAGTTGAGTGCATCCGAGCACAATATATGTCAGCAGTGGAATGAAATTCCTCCGTGACTTGTTTTATTCTTTTCCATTACTTTCACTTTAGCAACATATAAGAACATTATTTGGCAACATTGTATCCTAACTCTATAAACATGTTGTTAGACACATAGAATGTGTCTGTATTGAACTTACGTACTAAATACAATAAATACTTATACTAAAATACTAAAAGACTAAAAGTACTAATTCCCTAATAATACTAAATTGCTTTAACAACTTAAAACTGTCAGTGTGGCAACACTGCATAGGTGGCAACGCTACGCAATATACAGTTAGATTTGACTACATGTGCTCTGCATATACATTTTTTTTTTTTTCCCGTCGCAACGTGGAAATCGAAAATTTTTTAACAGAGGTAAGTCGCATTTTTGCAAAAATTAATTTCTTAACATATAACTAATTATAAATATTTCTTTTTACAGATTTATGTCGAAATTGCTATCAGATTTGATAATTGCGCTCAGAGGTCGCGCTTTTCTATGCGCCAGGCGCCGCCAGCCATGTACAGGCCGCCACACAGGCGCCGACGCATTCATTTGCTGATGCGCAATAAGCCTCGCATGGGCATTTGACCGCATCCGACGACGCCTCCGCTGGCTTATTGGATTGTGCTGCCACTTCTTATGGACACCACTATGCAGACAGGAGTCGCTGCATATAAAAGTGTCGTGCACATGGTGTGCATTTTGGATTCCATATGGGCCACGCTCAGTCGGCCAGTTTGGACTTCTTCGAGGCCGGAGCATGGCCATTGACCATTGCAGCTCCGTCTGCAGGGGCGCCCGCACGAGTTCCGCGTGTGCTGGGAGGCAGGTACGTGCTTTTTTCCTACATTGCGGAGTCCGTCTAAATTGCCTTTTTCGTTTTTCAGGTATGGCTGCTGTGAAAAACATCGGATATGGCCCAGCCACAGCCAGTGCCTCCTGGCCGATACGCTGCTGCTGCCACTGCCGCTTGTCAGGCAGCAGCTCATCTTGGAGCGGCCCTTGCAGTCGCCTCCGAATTGACGCCATTTGGTAAGTGCATCTACGTTTTGCAGGCAGCATTAAATTCTCAACCTTTCGCTTTACAGGCGTCGATTGTCGTTGCTGCAAATCATGCTCGGTCATCGATGGCGGCCGTGATGGCCCAGGCTGCCCCCGCACAGGCACCAGCTGCATTTCCAGCTTCTCAGGGGGGCCAGGCTCCATCAGCTGCTGCGTCGTTGGACATCTGTCAACCAGGCGCTCCACAATGAGCCCAGGCAAATCCAGTGGCAACTGCACGGAATTTGTATTGTTTTGCCGCCGCTCAGGAAGCGAATCAGGCTGCAGTTGCTGCTGCATCGTTGGATGGACATAGTTATGCCACCGCGGAGAAAGCGGGCCGGGCTCAGTCTCAGGCTGCAACGAGGGATGTAGATCGTTTTGCCGCCGCAGGGAGAGCGGGCCAGGCTGTACTATATAGACCAGCGAGGGATATAAGTTATTTTGCCGCCGCATGGAGAGCGGGCCAGGCTGTACTGAGTGTACCAACGAGGGATTCAATTCAGCCTTCTTCTGCAGGTAAGTTGACAAGAACAATTCAAATTCATCATTATCAAAATCACTATCATTATCATTGTTTACATTGTTAGTATTAGTAGCATTTGTATTGTTAGTGCTGCTGCCGCATAGCCGTTGGCCATGCTGCATTTGCAGCTCATTTGTATTCAGCTGCACTGACTCATTGTCTGCGAGCCGCTGCTGCATTTCAATTTGAATATTATTTCCTGCAATAATGAGCGCTTCATCCATCTCCTGTCCCAGTGCCTGCTCCAACATATCAAGGCTGCGCTCTAGTTGCAATTCATCGGTATCTATAGCCGATTGTATTATGGCCCCTGGGGCCGGCTCTGCCGTCCGTATTAGTTCCTGATGCTGCCGCTGCAGGTGTTCGTGCTGCAGCTCAGGTAGAATTAGCCATTGTATCTGTGGTGGCTGGTTGTCGATTAGCAGCATTAAGTTTTCGCGAGTTATTGTGCCCGCTTTAAGTTTGCGACGAAGCATGTTTATTGTGCATTCATCAAAGCGTTTTGGTGGCCCCATAGCTCGCCTCTGTTCCCACTCGGCAAGCATAGCGGCCCTCCTTTCAGCCTCTTGCTCATCTTCTTCTAGCTGCAGCAGCGTTGGCAACCTCTCCTCAGCTACCTCTCTCTGCTGTGTTAACTGCTGCTGCCGTAGTGGCGCCATGCATCTATCCAATTGCTCCGTGTACCTGGGCCTTAGTAGCCGCACTGGTATAAATGGCTCTAGTATCAGTTTCCGAGCTTCAATGTTCGGATGACAGCTTAGTGACTTCGCAAATCTATCGCTAGCCAACTGATATACTTCATCTACGCTTTTTATCCCATACGTATCCCTCAACGTCTGATTCCTTGTATACCAACTGGCATTCATGCATGCCCGCAAGATTTTATTCTGCATTGTTTCTATCCTTTTTATTTGCGAATTTGATACCAGTGCTCCCCATACAGGAAGCGCATATTGCCATATAGGTGCGATCAGCTGCTTATATACCACAGCCTTGCAATTTCTAGCTAGCCTACTATTTTTTCCCAGCAACCAGTCCAGCTTTTTGTGTACTCCACGCAGCCTTATGCAAAGCTGAGTTATGTGTATATTCAGTGTCAGTTTTCTATCCAATACTAAGCCCAAGTATCGGTGCCGCCCGTTATTTTCGATCGTTTGTCCATTTATCATTGGACACAGCCTTACTAGTGTTGCATCCAGCCTCCGCGTGCTAAACATTACATGCGCTGTTTTGCTACTATTTATCTTTATGCACCATTTCTCTGCCCAACGCATCAAATGTATTAAGTATTTTTCATTTAGATTCACTGCCTCCAATATATTTTGGGATGCACACATAACTATTGTGTCATCAGCATATGTTGATAGCTGCATCTTATTGGGTTCGAACGATGCATATTCTTTCATTACAAGTCTAGGTAGTGGCATGTCTGAAGAAAATATTGTATATAGTATAGGCCCGAGCACACTGCCCTGGGGTACGCCTGCACACACTTTTCCAGGCCTTGACTTTATGCCGTCGTTGCATTTTACAATAAATATTCGCTCAGCCAAGTAGCTTTCCAGCACGTTGTACAGTGCAAGTGGTAGCAATTTTATTAATTTTACTAATAGCCCAGCGTGCCATACACGGTCAAACGCTTCGCTGATATCAATAAATACAGCCGAGCAATATTGTCGCTTCTCGTAAGCATTCAATATATATTGAGTCACACGGGCCAGCTGCTGCTCGGTACCATGGTCTTTTCTGAACCCAAATTGGTGGCTTGGTATAGCATTTGCAAACTCTTTGCATTCGAATAGCCTATTCAGCAGCAGTTTCTCAAACAATTTTGAGAAACCTGCTAGTAGACTAATTGGTCTATATGACGATATCTCTCCTGTACTTTTACCAGGCTTTAATATCATACTGATCTCTGCACATTTCCATTGCCTAGGAAAAAACCCATACCTCAATATACAATTGAATATAAGTACTAAGTATATAACCGCCTTCTCAGGCAACGATTTAATAACCCTATTGTCAATATTGTCCATGCCAGGAGACTTATTTAACTCTAGCATATCTATCTCTAGCATAGTCTCGCTAACACTTATCGGACGAAATGGCAGAACGGACATACTATCTGTATTCTCTTCGAATTGCTCCAGCTTTTTTCGCTTTAGCTCTAATAGCTCATCTGCAATCAGGTTACGCACAACCTGTGTATTTGTCAGATTTGGTGTGAAGCGTTTCTCCAAATGACATGCAAACGCTTCAGCCTTCTCCTCATTACTTCGTGTCCACGTTATATTGCCGTTTCTCCTACAACTACTGCCACTAGCTATCTCTAACTTTAGCGGCCAATTTGGTTGCGGCTGCCTTTTCAAATTATTTGTTAGCCTCCATAATTTTTGCATTTTATAGCGATCCTGAACATCAATCTGCTTCAATAACTCATTCATAGTATTCACTTTTGACAGACATAGCTCTTTCTTTAGCCGATTTTGTACTTGTCTATACATTTTTCTTGCATTCGGACAACGCAAAAGCATTAATTGCCTTTTATATACCTGCTTCATCTTTATCAGTCCTCGTAAGTGCCCATTAAGCCTATATTGTCCGCTATTCGTTCGTCGGTACAGTTTATCCTGCCCATGCCGTTGTTCTCGTATTGAGTCTGCTGCTGCCTCATATATATTCTTATTTAGGATGTCAACAGCGTCCTCTATATCGGCGCCTGATCTTATCTCAATGTTTAGCAATATGCGTCGATTTAAGTACTCTTGGAACTTTTTTATGTTCGCATTCACTGGCAGCAATATTTTACGATTTCCTTTCATCATATTAGCAACATTTAGCCCTTCTATGCCCATTTCAATATGAACAGGCAAGTGGTCCGAATCTAAGTCTGTCGTCGTATACGTTCTTAGTCGCTTTTTTTCTGTTTTAGGTTGAGCAGGAGACCGGGTCGGATGAGACGAATGGGAAACGGGATCGAGGACACCGAGCACTCGCTCGCCCATTCCTTCGGGGAGAGAATGAGTGAGAAAGTGAGTGTGTGAGAGATACCTTAGATAGATGAGTGTATAGTACGAGGGTGAGCGTGTGTGTGAGTACGGGAGTAAGCGAGTCGTAGTGTGACGGCATTGTGGCGCCAACTCAATTTAAATCTAACTACTCTCATATCCATACCCCCTGTCACAACACACTGGTCTCACGCAGGACACCAAATATCAGAGATACCTCCCTCACAAACTCAGCTAGTCCATCCGCAATTCACACAGCCCCATACCGAACCTGACCCTACTCCAGAAGTTTATTGATATACTCTTAATTCTATACATTATAAATTTTCTGTGAGTTTTGATTAAAAGTTAATGTGTGTATATACATGTTTAAAGGATTAGTGTTGTGTGTGTTTGACAAAATATAAATGCATGAATTTGCCAATTAATTCATAATCTTATATATGCAGATGACACTTATTGAAAAAGTTTATTTAATGATTATCTTTTGTCTCTGACTATTAAAGTTAATTTAAATGTATAGTAAGAGTACAATTGGAGTAATGTGCGGCGTCAGCATGTATGTGTATGCCATTAGCCAGCATTATTGATAATAGCCGAGTGATTGACGTGAGAGAAATTTGTTTAATGGTGTTCAAAGGATTTTTCGTTATGATTTATCTGTGTTTGATGTACGAAATAAGGAGAATGTTTTCTTGTTTCTTATTGATGGAGAATTGGATTCGGCATATGAATATACAGTGTGTGTGTGTTCCCGATTTTGCAAAGTGTGTCTGTATTGCCCGAGACAAAAGATGAATAGATGGCAACGGGACAGATCACGCTTGGGCCACTCCACAATTCACAACTGCGATTTTTCATGTCCGTCCTGTGTTGAATGTTTAATGTTTTATTTTCCCAGATTAAAAAATTCTCCCCATCCCTATGTTGGATCCACACATCAAGAGCAGATAAATAATATCGCATTTGATAAGAAGATTGATGTTGTTTTCGCCAAGTACCTTCTCTCGCTTAGCACTGGCTGTTATCAGATGCAAATTGGCATAATTTAAATATCTGCGTTGCGGGAAAGGGAATGAAAAAGAATATTGGGAAATAATAGCGAATTGGCAAATTCGTGTATGAGAGGAGGCAACAGTAAGCGCATTGTGTTTGTTATTGTTGCTTTCTCGATATGGCTTTGTGTGTGTGTGTATGATTTGATTGTGTGTGTTTTCTTATTGTTGGCTGAATTAAGATGATAGTTGAAGCTGCTGGAGGTAGTCCGTGGTGAATAAGAGATTGCCCCCCCCTCCCCATAATGGCCGTTTTTTGCATTTAAAAATGCAAATAGCAGTAGCTTTTGCCATTGGCCATGGGGTGGGCAAGGATTTTGGCTGTGACTAGCCGGGCAATATCGCATAGACATCTTGTCAGTGGTGTCCGTGTGAGCGCCAGCGCATGGACGAAGACGTGTACTCGTGTGTGTGCATGTGCTCACGTCATTCCAGCAATGAAAAGTTCCAGGGTGTCGCGAGCGAGCAGACACAGCGGCGCACACAGCGGCACATGGCTGGCAGTTTGTTTTGATAACTTGTTGATTGCAGTTTCTGTTGGTTGCGTTGTTGATTATGCTATTTAATGTTTGCATTGAGAAATGCAATTTGTGATGAGGTAAGTATATTTCAGGAAAAAAAACAGTGGCAAAAGGAGGATAAAGTAAAAAGGTAAGTAAATGAGGTAGGTAAAATAATAAAGAGGTAAGTGAGAGGTAAGTACAAAAGGAAAAGAAAAAAGCATTTTTTAGTGAGCTAGAGGTAAGTAAAATTTGTCAGTTTTTTTCCGAAATTTTTTGTTTGGATTAGCAGTGAATGTGTCAATGAAGCCGGGCATCTGAACAGTTTATTGATTTGAGTTGTTGCAGGTTTTGGCGGGCATTGTGGAGTTATCGTCGTGGCGAAATAGTTCCTGCAATTGTCGCTGCATCAGCGACATTGAGCCCGTTAGCCTATCTAGCTGCTCCTGCTTCTTTTGGGCCATTTGAAATAGTATCTGATTATTGGGATCGTTTGGAGGATAGGTGTTGTTTGGCTGTTGTTTTTGTTGCGGCTGCTGCTCAACATCCATCTGCATAGGCAGTGGCTGCCCTTGCGGGACGGGTTGTTGGTCAGTGGCAACTTGCCGTTTTGATAAGTTTTCAAGCAGCTGGCGTTGTATTGAAACGATCTGTTCTCTGCTCTGAACAGAGTGAGGTCGCTCGAGTTGACGCAGCTGCTGCTGTTGTTTTTGTAATCTTTGGATCCGCGCCCATCTAGAGCGTGGATCCAAAGAGTTGGATGCGGGAACGGTTGGGGGATTGAAATTATTGGCATTGTTTGCCGTATTGATGTTGTCTGAATTTGATGGTGTGACAGATGTGATGGAAACCGCGGATGGGATGCTGATAGGCTGCGGTTTCGTCTGTCCGCCATTTTGTTTTGATTTTTTGTTTTGTTTTTTCTTTTTGTTTTTCTTTGGTTGCATTGGCGTAGGCTTCTGCGTTGGAGCTTGCTGCTGTTGAGCAGGTTGCTGACGCTGAGGCTGCTTTTGCCGCTGCGGTAAATTCGGCTGTTTTTGTTGCGGCTGCCGAATTTGTGATTTTGTGTTTTTAGTGGTGGGCTGGCTTAACAGTTTTGCTTGTTGCAAATCCAGATACAAGGGGCAGCCCTTGTAGTTGGCTGTATGATCCGAGCCGCAGTTTGCACAAGTGGCTGGCACATTTGCCGGTTTGACGCAAGTCTGTGTGAGGTGCTCATTACCGCACTTTACACAGCGAGCAGGGTGGCGGCAATAACGGGCCGTGTGGTTGAAGCGCTGGCATCGGTGACACTGAGGCAATTTCTTGCCATTTATTTTAGGCCACTCGAAGCGGACGACGTATTTGCAGAGATTTCTGACACCGAATATGGATCGATTCTTTGCGGGATCGGGAGCCAATTCCACAAAGAATATATTCGGTTGATATGTACCAGGGCCGCTGCGATTTTTATATTTTGGGCAATATACGTTGCGAATCGTATAGCCCATGCAGGTCAGCTCGTTCCGGATTGCGTCGGTGCTTGTGGAGGCGTGAATGCCCCGCACCACAACCCGGAATGAGCGCTCCTCACGCCTCTGGTACGTGTTATAATTGATTGAATTGTCCAAATTGAGGACGTTTATGATTTTAGAGTATGTCTCTAAAGTTTTTGGCAGGATTCTTAATATGCCAGGACCACCCAATTTTAATCCATAATCAATTATGGGCGGGTTTTGTCCGTTTAATTTGGCAATTACAGAATCGATGCCGTTTTGTTCGGGTTGGTTTGCATGTAAGATGCATATTTGGGGCGGTTTGTAATGTTTCGCCGCAGGGGCAGAAATATTGACCGCATCAGCCTGTTGATGTTGAGTATTAAAGGACAGGGAATCTGGAGGAGTAGTATTGACGGCCGTGGCGGCAGCGGCTGGATGGACATTGGACATTGCTACTTTTGCAATGGTAGGAATTTTAGTCGACGTTGTCGGCTGTTTAGTTGTCGCCGGCAACTGTTGAGGTAGGTGTTGTTGTGGCGCTTCAAGGTCAGATTCTGACAGTAAATTGAATCGATTTGCATGTTGATTGCGCCTTGAATCTTGTTGTGATGAACGGGAATTGGCCGAGATTTGGCGATTTGTTTTGCGCGCGTTTATTTTGCGGTTTTGATTGGCTGTTTTGCCTGTGGGATGCAATAACTTATAGTGAGATGCACCGGTAGTGGCTGTGGTGGTGATTTTGCCGCCGGGACCACCAATACCGGGAGCATGGCTGGAGCTGCTGTCACTACTGCAGTTTAAACACAACAAGTTTTTGGAGTTTTGGTGCGCAACATTGTCAGCCAAGATGGTTGCGTATGTTGGCGAGTTGAATTGGCGAGCTTCATTACTGTCTGTGTTATTAGCGATAAGATCACCAGAATAGTGTCCGTTGCTATGAATGTTAGAGTTTTCGACATTTTGAGTGTTGGTTGAAAAATGTTCAGTTACGGCATTTTCAGCACAATCGGATTCAAGCTGAGCAATCAGACGCTTAAAATGGACCAATTGTGCTTGAGCATCGGCTGACGCCATTTTTGTTGTTGTCGGTTCAGACACTATGTTTGTCCCTTTCATATTCGTGGCACGTTTTTGTTGCTGTCCCTTTTGCGCAGGCATTTTGCAGGCTGTCGATATGAAAGCTTGGGGAGACAGTGCCGATGGTGTCGTGGCCCTAGTCGCAGCCGCTACCAAAGAGTCAGCTGAAAATGATTGCAGACGGTTCAGTGGTGTCGGCATTGGCGACATCGGCGAGAGTGACATGTCTGATAAGTCATTCAGGAGGCCTGGTGATATTGCCAGCTCTGCGGACGAGTATGTGGTGGACGAAGTGTCTGGATTTGACATGGCGATAATGGTAAGTGTGGTTAAAGGTAAGTAGTTTTAATATGGTAAGTATTTTATATGGTAAGTATATATATTATATATATTTTATGATTGGTGATGGCACACCGGTATGAAATTATATTTTTATTTATAGGGCGTAAATATTAAAATATGAAGGTGTGATAAGGTAAGTATAGAGATATATATGAAGGTGTGATAATGGTAAGTATAGGTAAGTATATGAGAAGGTGTGATAAGGTAAGTATAAGTAAGTGTATGTGTGATTGTGGCTTAATATTGTTGGTGGCGACACACCTGATTAAGCTTCAATTTTTTAATAGGTTTGATTAAGGTAAGTATTTAGTTTTAATTTATTTAGTTTATTGGTGATGAAGCACCAGTTTTGAATTTGTTTGTGTCAACCTTTACGAAAATTAAGAGCAGCCTACAGAGGGGACGTGTAAAACCTTAAGCTCTTTGTTGGTTTTTGCAAAGGTTGAGTTTGTATGAAATAGGAAAAGTGCAAAATGGCGATGGGTGGATGAAACGACTAAATGGCGCTTTGTTGTGATTTGTTTGTGAGTGTGTGCTTTTGGTTTCGCACCAAGTTGACCGATTTAGTCAATTCACAAACCAGAAAGTCGACTAGCTACGGTTGCGCCTGCTCTCAGCTTCGTCAGGTTTCTATGCGCGCGTCACTTATATGGACGTCAAAAAAGAGGGGAAGTAATGTATATAAGTGAGTTTGTATGTGTTTGCTGTAGATACATATATTTGTTTATATATGTGTTTTGACAGGAGTTGTAGATATGTATGTGAAAGTATATATGTATATGTTTTGACAGATGTATATATGTGTAAATTATGAAATGTAATAAGTGTGTGTATGCGTGTGTGTGTCAAGTTGCGCGACAGCAACTATTTTAGCGATTGTATAAGTGTGCAAAAAACCAGAATAATTGCCCACACACACACACGTCATATATTGGCATAAACTTTTGCTGAGAAATTGCTAGAAATTTTTAGGTTAATCTGATTGGTCACCTTTGGGCTTGAAGTTTTATGGCAAAAGTTGATGTAATACCTTGTTTTTAGAGATTTGAAGGGTTAATTGTTATTTTTGGTTATGTATTAATTTATTTATAGGTAATAAATTTTTGATTAAATTGCTCTCTTTTTAGCTAAGAGGGTATGATTGTCCGTAGACGGACAGTTTGTAGCAATATATATGCTAGGTATATATGTATATTTAATAAGTAATTGAAAATATATATAGCTATAGCAATTTATTGATTTATATGTAATTTTATTTTAGGTTATATCAATTATTATTGATTTATTGACGAGAGTATGAGTTATAGTGGTTAATTTTAGTACATATAAGGCACTAGGCAGTTATGTATTTGTTATACATAACACACTTTTGTGTTTTTGCACGCCGTGCGCCAGCGTCTGATGCGCAGCAGAACAACTAAAACAAAAGTTCTAGATTGTCCACGTGGCGACACTTTGTGCAAAAGTCACAGCAGGCCACGTGCACTATATATATGTACAAGGAAAAAAGCCACTGTATTGAGCGAGTGAAAAACCGAATGAAAAAACCGAGGGATATGTATTGCAATTTGCACTTTGCAATCGTGTCCCTATATACTATGTTCGGTTCGTTTTGGCGCGCGCTGCCGAATTTATATGATTTTTACTTTTTATTTCTCCGCGAGCACGTCCGTTCACTTCAGGCACCAAAAAGAGACCTTTTTTCTGTTTTAGGTTGAGCAGGAGACCGGGTCGGATGAGACGAATGGGAAACGGGATCGAGGACACCGAGCACTCGCTCGCCCATTCCTTCGGGGAGAGAATGAGTGAGAAAGTGAGTGTGTGAGAGATACCTTAGATAGATGAGTGTATAGTACGAGGGTGAGCGTGTGTGTGAGTACGGGAGTAAGCGAGTCGTAGTGTGACGGCATTGTGGCGCCAACTCAATTTAAATCTAACTACTCTCATATCCATACCCCCTGTCACAACACACTGGTCTCACGCAGGACACCAAATATCAGAGATACCTCCCTCACAAACTCAGCTAGTCCATCCGCAATTCACACAGCCCCATACCGAACCTGACCCTACTCCAGAAGTTTATTGATATACTCTTAATTCTATACATTATAAATTTTCTGTGAGTTTTGATTAAAAGTTAATGTGTGTATATACATGTTTAAAGGATTAGTGTTGTGTGTGTTTGACAAAATATAAATGCATGAATTTGCCAATTAATTCATAATCTTATATATGCAGATGACACTTATTGAAAAAGTTTATTTAATGATTATCTTTTGTCTCTGACTATTAAAGTTAATTTAAATGTATAGTAAGAGTACAATTGGAGTAATGTGCGGCGTCAGCATGTATGTGTATGCCATTAGCCAGCATTATTGATAATAGCCGAGTGATTGACGTGAGAGAAATTTGTTTAATGGTGTTCAAAGGATTTTTCGTTATGATTTATCTGTGTTTGATGTACGAAATAAGGAGAATGTTTTCTTGTTTCTTATTGATGGAGAATTGGATTCGGCATATGAATATACAGTGTGTGTGTGTTCCCGATTTTGCAAAGTGTGTCTGTATTGCCCGAGACAAAAGATGAATAGATGGCAACGGGACAGATCACGCTTGGGCCACTCCACAATTCACAACTGCGATTTTTCATGTCCGTCCTGTGTTGAATGTTTAATGTTTTATTTTCCCAGATTAAAAAATTCTCCCCATCCCTATGTTGGATCCACACATCAAGAGCAGATAAATAATATCGCATTTGATAAGAAGATTGATGTTGTTTTCGCCAAGTACCTTCTCTCGCTTAGCACTGGCTGTTATCAGATGCAAATTGGCATAATTTAAATATCTGCGTTGCGGGAAAGGGAATGAAAAAGAATATTGGGAAATAATAGCGAATTGGCAAATTCGTGTATGAGAGGAGGCAACAGTAAGCGCATTGTGTTTGTTATTGTTGCTTTCTCGATATGGCTTTGTGTGTGTGTGTATGATTTGATTGTGTGTGTTTTCTTATTGTTGGCTGAATTAAGATGATAGTTGAAGCTGCTGGAGGTAGTCCGTGGTGAATAAGAGATTGCCCCCCCCTCCCCATAATGGCCGTTTTTTGCATTTAAAAATGCAAATAGCAGTAGCTTTTGCCATTGGCCATGGGGTGGGCAAGGATTTTGGCTGTGACTAGCCGGGCAATATCGCATAGACATCTTGTCAGTGGTGTCCGTGTGAGCGCCAGCGCATGGACGAAGACGTGTACTCGTGTGTGTGCATGTGCTCACGTCATTCCAGCAATGAAAAGTTCCAGGGTGTCGCGAGCGAGCAGACACAGCGGCGCACACAGCGGCACATGGCTGGCAGTTTGTTTTGATAACTTGTTGATTGCAGTTTCTGTTGGTTGCGTTGTTGATTATGCTATTTAATGTTTGCATTGAGAAATGCAATTTGTGATGAGGTAAGTATATTTCAGGAAAAAAAACAGTGGCAAAAGGAGGATAAAGTAAAAAGGTAAGTAAATGAGGTAGGTAAAATAATAAAGAGGTAAGTGAGAGGTAAGTACAAAAGGAAAAGAAAAAAGCATTTTTTAGTGAGCTAGAGGTAAGTAAAATTTGTCAGTTTTTTCCGAAATTTTTTGTTTGGATTAGCAGTGAATGTGTCAATGAAGCCGGGCATCTGAACAGTTTATTGATTTGAGTTGTTGCAGGTTTTGGCGGGCATTGTGGAGTTATCGTCGTGGCGAAATAGTTCCTGCAATTGTCGCTGCATCAGCGACATTGAGCCCGTTAGCCTATCTAGCTGCTCCTGCTTCTTTTGGGCCATTTGAAATAGTATCTGATTATTGGGATCGTTTGGAGGATAGGTGTTGTTTGGCTGTTGTTTTTGTTGCGGCTGCTGCTCAACATCCATCTGCATAGGCAGTGGCTGCCCTTGCGGGACGGGTTGTTGGTCAGTGGCAACTTGCCGTTTTGATAAGTTTTCAAGCAGCTGGCGTTGTATTGAAACGATCTGTTCTCTGCTCTGAACAGAGTGAGGTCGCTCGAGTTGACGCAGCTGCTGCTGTTGTTTTTGTAATCTTTGGATCCGCGCCCATCTAGAGCGTGGATCCAAAGAGTTGGATGCGGGAACGGTTGGGGGATTGAAATTATTGGCATTGTTTGCCGTATTGATGTTGTCTGAATTTGATGGTGTGACAGATGTGATGGAAACCGCGGATGGGATGCTGATAGGCTGCGGTTTCGTCTGTCCGCCATTTTGTTTTGATTTTTTGTTTTGTTTTTTCTTTTTGTTTTTCTTTGGTTGCATTGGCGTAGGCTTCTGCGTTGGAGCTTGCTGCTGTTGAGCAGGTTGCTGACGCTGAGGCTGCTTTTGCCGCTGCGGTAAATTCGGCTGTTTTTGTTGCGGCTGCCGAATTTGTGATTTTGTGTTTTTAGTGGTGGGCTGGCTTAACAGTTTTGCTTGTTGCAAATCCAGATACAAGGGGCAGCCCTTGTAGTTGGCTGTATGATCCGAGCCGCAGTTTGCACAAGTGGCTGGCACATTTGCCGGTTTGACGCAAGTCTGTGTGAGGTGCTCATTACCGCACTTTACACAGCGAGCAGGGTGGCGGCAATAACGGGCCGTGTGGTTGAAGCGCTGGCATCGGTGACACTGAGGCAATTTCTTGCCATTTATTTTAGGCCACTCGAAGCGGACGACGTATTTGCAGAGATTTCTGACACCGAATATGGATCGATTCTTTGCGGGATCGGGAGCCAATTCCACAAAGAATATATTCGGTTGATATGTACCAGGGCCGCTGCGATTTTTATATTTTGGGCAATATACGTTGCGAATCGTATAGCCCATGCAGGTCAGCTCGTTCCGGATTGCGTCGGTGCTTGTGGAGGCGTGAATGCCCCGCACCACAACCCGGAATGAGCGCTCCTCACGCCTCTGGTACGTGTTATAATTGATTGAATTGTCCAAATTGAGGACGTTTATGATTTTAGAGTATGTCTCTAAAGTTTTTGGCAGGATTCTTAATATGCCAGGACCACCCAATTTTAATCCATAATCAATTATGGGCGGGTTTTGTCCGTTTAATTTGGCAATTACAGAATCGATGCCGTTTTGTTCGGGTTGGTTTGCATGTAAGATGCATATTTGGGGCGGTTTGTAATGTTTCGCCGCAGGGGCAGAAATATTGACCGCATCAGCCTGTTGATGTTGAGTATTAAAGGACAGGGAATCTGGAGGAGTAGTATTGACGGCCGTGGCGGCAGCGGCTGGATGGACATTGGTCATTGCTACTTTTGCAATGGTAGGAATTTTAGTCGACGTTGTCGGCTGTTTAGTTGTCGCCGGCAACTGTTGAGGTAGGTGTTGTTGTGGCGCTTCAAGGTCAGATTCTGACAGTAAATTGAATCGATTTGCATGTTGATTGCGCCTTGAATCTTGTTGTGATGAACGGGAATTGGCCGAGATTTGGCGATTTGTTTTGCGCGCGTTTATTTTGCGGTTTTGATTGGCTGTTTTGCCTGTGGGATGCAATAACTTATAGTGAGATGCACCGGTAGTGGCTGTGGTGGTGATTTTGCCGCCGGGACCACCAATACCGGGAGCATGGCTGGAGCTGCTGTCACTACTGCAGTTTAAACACAACAAGTTTTTGGAGTTTTGGTGCGCAACATTGTCAGCCAAGATGGTTGCGTATGTTGGCGAGTTGAATTGGCGAGCTTCATTACTGTCTGTGTTATTAGCGATAAGATCACCAGAATAGTGTCCGTTGCTATGAATGTTAGAGTTTTCGACATTTTGAGTGTTGGTTGAAAAATGTTCAGTTACGGCATTTTCAGCACAATCGGATTCAAGCTGAGCAATCAGACGCTTAAAATGGACCAATTGTGCTTGAGCATCGGCTGACGCCATTTTTGTTGTTGTCGGTTCAGACACTATGTTTGTCCCTTTCATATTCGTGGCACGTTTTTGTTGCTGTCCCTTTTGCGCAGGCATTTTGCAGGCTGTCGATATGAAAGCTTGGGGAGACAGTGCCGATGGTGTCGTGGCCCTAGTCGCAGCCGCTACCAAAGAGTCAGCTGAAAATGATTGCAGACGGTTCAGTGGTGTCGGCATTGGCGACATCGGCGAGAGTGACATGTCTGATAAGTCATTCAGGAGGCCTGGTGATATTGCCAGCTCTGCGGACGAGTATGTGGTGGACGAAGTGTCTGGATTTGACATGGCGATAATGGTAAGTGTGGTTAAAGGTAAGTAGTTTTAATATGGTAAGTATTTTATATGGTAAGTATATATATTATATATATTTTATGATTGGTGATGGCACACCGGTATGAAATTATATTTTTATTTATAGGGCGTAAATATTAAAATATGAAGGTGTGATAAGGTAAGTATAGAGATATATATGAAGGTGTGATAATGGTAAGTATAGGTAAGTATATGAGAAGGTGTGATAAGGTAAGTATAAGTAAGTGTATGTGTGATTGTGGCTTAATATTGTTGGTGGCGACACACCTGATTAAGCTTCAATTTTTTAATAGGTTTGATTAAGGTAAGTATTTAGTTTTAATTTATTTAGTTTATTGGTGATGAAGCACCAGTTTTGAATTTGTTTGTGTCAACCTTTACGAAAATTAAGAGCAGCCTACAGAGGGGACGTGTAAAACCTTAAGCTCTTTGTTGGTTTTTGCAAAGGTTGAGTTTGTATGAAATAGGAAAAGTGCAAAATGGCGATGGGTGGATGAAACGACTAAATGGCGCTTTGTTGTGATTTGTTTGTGAGTGTGTGCTTTTGGTTTCGCACCAAGTTGACCGATTTAGTCAATTCACAAACCAGAAAGTCGACTAGCTACGGTTGCGCCTGCTCTCAGCTTCGTCAGGTTTCTATGCGCGCGTCACTTATATGGACGTCAAAAAAGAGGGGAAGTAATGTATATAAGTGAGTTTGTATGTGTTTGCTGTAGATATATATATTTGTTTATATATGTGTTTTGACAGGAGTTGTAGATATGTATGTGAAAGTATATATGTATATGTTTTGACAGATGTATATATGTGTAAATTATGAAATGTAATAAGTGTGTGTATGCGTGTGTGTGTCAAGTTGCGCGACAGCAACTATTTTAGCGATTGTATAAGTGTGCAAAAAACCAGAATAATTGCCCACACACACACACGTCATATATTGGCATAAACTTTTGCTGAGAAATTGCTAGAAATTTTTAGGTTAATCTGATTGGTCACCTTTGGGCTTGAAGTTTTATGGCAAAAGTTGATGTAATACCTTGTTTTTAGAGATTTGAAGGGTTAATTGTTATTTTTGGTTATGTATTAATTTATTTATAGGTAATAAATTTTTGATTAAATTGCTCTCTTTTTAGCTAAGAGGGTATGATTGTCCGTAGACGGACAGTTTGTAGCAATATATATGCTAGGTATATATGTATATTTAATAAGTAATTGAAAATATATATAGCTATAGCAATTTATTGATTTATATGTAATTTTATTTTAGGTTATATCAATTATTATTGATTTATTGACGAGAGTATGAGTTATAGTGGTTAATTTTAGTACATATAAGGCACTAGGCAGTTATGTATTTGTTATACATACACACTTTTGTGTTTTTGCACACTATGCGCCAGCGTCTGATGCGCAGCAGAACAACTAAAACAAAAGTTCTAGATTGTCCACGTGGCGACACTTTGTGCAAAAGTCACAGCAGGCCACGTGCACTATATATATGTACAAGGAAAAAAGCCACTGTATTGAGCGAGTGAAAAACCGAATGAAGAAACCGAGGGAAATGTATTGCAATTTGCACTTTGCAATCGTGTCCCTATATACTATGTTCGGTTCGTTTTGGCGCGCGCTGCCGAATTTATATGATTTTTACTTTTTGTTTCTCCGCGAGCACGTCCGTTCACTTCAGGCACCAAAAAGAGACGTTTTTTTCTGTTTTAGGTTGAGCAGGAGACCGGGTCGGATGAGACGAATGGGAAACGGGATCGAGGACACCGAGCATCGTGTACCGAGTACCGAGTAGCGAGCGTCGGGCATCGAGCATTCGCATCGCACAGAGAGCGAGCGAGTGTTTGAGTATGCATGGTCGTGGTGGCCTGGAGGGCTCGAGACATGGCGAGGCAGCATTAAAGGTGCCTACTAGCTCATGCTCGTCAACCGCTCCAAACCATCACCATCACATGCATACCGCACACCCACACACAGGCCACTATCCTGTAGCGGTACGAAGTATCCCCCTTCCCACCGTCACACACCGAACCAATCCCCCCTCCAGAGTTTATTGATATATACTTCCTTAATTCTATACATTTTAAATTTTTGTGTTTTGTGATATGTTTATGTGTATATACATGTTTAGGAATTTGTGTGTGTCGTGTATTTATACAAAATTATATGAATTTGCCAACTTAATATTCATACCATTTGTGCAAAAAATTAACTTTATGATAAGAGCTAAAATGATTGTTTATGTCTCTATAATTTTAGTAAATAAAGATTCAAGTGTATAGAAGAAGTATACAATTGGAGTGGTGTGCGGCGTCAGCAAATCTGGTTCGCCATAAGCCAGCATTATTGATAAGAGTACAGCAAAATGATGAGAGAATTTATTTAATGGAGTTTATGAAAATAATAATTTTTCGTTGTGATTTGTCTGTGTTTGATGTACGAAATAAGGAGAAATGTTTTCTTGTATCTTATTGATAGAGAATTGGACTCGGCGCATGAATATACAGTGTGTGTGTGTTCCCAATTGTATGGTGTGTGTGTCTGCATTGCCCGAGACATAGGGTTGGCAAATGAACAGAGAACACACAGGGCCACTCCACAATTCACAACTGTGATTTGTCATGTCCGTCCTGTGTTGATTGTTGGTTTTTTGTTTTCCCAATTTAAAAAATCTCCCTATCCTCTGTTTCCCACATCAAAAGCAGATAAATAACACCGCAGTTGATAAGAAAATTGATGTTATTTTAGCCGAGTACCTTCTCTCAGTTCATTTAAATTTCAATAATTTAAATATATTTGCACTGGCTGTTATCAAATGCGTGTTGGCTATGATTAAATATTTGCGATGCGGGATAAAAAAGATGGTTGAGATGGAGAAGTTTTTAGCAAGAGGAATTTTGAATTGGCAGATTTATTGGTGTGAAGAGGCAATGATAAGCATATTGTGTGCTATGTTTGTGTTCATTGCTTTTTCTCGATGTGATTGTGTGTGTGTGTGTGTAAAGGTGTGATGATGTTTGATGCTGCCAAATGTGGATTTCTGGAGCTTTTCTTGAAAAGGAAGTTGCCCGTCTTCCCTCGTAGGCCGGTTAGGGATGCAAATAGCAGCTTCTGTTGCCATTGGTCATGGGGTGGGCAAGTGTGGAACAGACATCTTGTTTCGTCTGCTTATGTTTTAGTGTGCGCCAGCGCATTGACGAATAGGAAGCGCGCTCTTGTGCGCGTGTGTGTGCATAAGCTCACTGTATTCGAGCATTGGAAAAGCTGGAGTGTTGTGAGCGAGCAGACACAGAGGCGCACATAGCGGAACATGGCTGGCAATTTGTTGTGGCATTTTTGTATTTTGCAACTTGTTGACAATTGCATTGATGATTGTGTTGTGTTGCATTGAGAAATGCAATTTGTGATGAGGTTGGTATATTTTTAGGAAAATAATAGCTGCTTGAGGATAAATTAAAAAGGTAAGTAAATAAGGTAGGTAAAAATAATAAGGAGGTAAGTAACGGGTAAGTACTAAAATAAAGATTTGGTTTGGGAAATTAACTAATAAAAGGTAAGTTGGAGGTAAGTAAAAGTTGCTATTTTTTCCAGGATTTTAATTTTGATTGAGCAGTAGATGAGTCAATGAAACCGGGTATCTGAATTCATTCAAATTATTGGCTTGAATTTGACCATGGTACAGCGAGCGGTGTAGAATCTGCGCCTAGGCGGAGCACTCCTTGCAATTGTTGTTGCAATATCAACACCGAGCCCATCAGACCGTCTAACTGCTCTTGCTGCTTGTTGGCCATTTGAAGCAGTATATCGTTTTGCAGATCGTTGGAGGAGGGTGTTTGGTAAAGTTGCTGTTGTTGTGGTGATGGTAGTAGCTGTCGCTGCTCAACGTCAACTTGCATTGGCGTGGATTGTTGTTGTGTGACGGGTTGATTGGCGGTGGTGGCTTGTTGCCGGATGGACCAATTTTCTAGTATCTGGCGCTGCCTTGAGATGATCTGTTCTCTGGTTTGAACAGAGTCAGGTCTCTCAAGTTGGCGTTGCTGCTGTTGTTGTTGTTGTAAACTTTGGATCCGCGCCCATCTAGAGCGTGGATCCAAGGAGTTGGATGAGGAGACGGTGGGGGGATTGGAGTTATTGGCATTGTTTGCCGTATTGATGTTGTTGTTTGTGATTGGTGTGGCAGATTTTCGGGGAACTCCAGCTGGAGTGCTAGTTTGTAATTTTTGATTTTGTATTGGTTGCGTTCCTATCTGTCCACCATTTTGTTTTGATTTCTTGTTATTTTTGTTGTTGATTAGCTTAGGCTTTGGCAGCTGGCGCTGCAGCTGAACTTGTTGTTGTTTTTGCTGTTGCTGCTGCTGTTGCAGTTGCAGTTGAGCAGATTGCTGGCGCTGAGGCTGCTTTTGCCGCCGCTGTAATTTCGGCTGAGGCTGCCGAACATTCGGACTGATATTTTTGCTGTTTGGCAGGGACAACAGTTTTGCTTGTAGCAGATCCAGATACAAGGGGCAGCCCTTGTAATTGGCTGTATGGTCCGAGCCGCAGTTTGCACAAGTGGCTGGCACATTTGCCGGTTTGACGCAAGTCTGTGTGAGGTGCTCATTACCGCACTTCACACAGCGAGCAGGGTGGCGGCAATAACGGGCCGTGTGGTTAAAGCGCTGGCATCGGTGGCACTGTGGCAAATTCTTGCCATCTATTTTAGGCCACTCGAAGCGGACGACGTATTTGCAAAGATTTCTGATTTCGAATATAGATCGATTCTTTGTGGAATCGGGAGCCAATTCCACAAAGAATATATTCGGTTGATATGTACCAGGGCCGCTGCGATTCTTATATTTTGGGCAATATACGTTGCGAATCGTATAGCCCATGCAGGTCAGCTCGTTCCGGATTGCGTCGGTGCTTGTGGAGGCGTGAATGCCCCGCACCACAACCCGGAATGAGCGCTCCTCACGCCTCTGGTACGTGTTATAATTGATTGAATTGTCCGTATTGAGGACGTTTATGATTTTAGAGTAAGTCTCTAAAGTTTTTGGCAGGATTCTTAATATGCCAGGACCACCCAATTTTAATCCATAATCAATTATGGGCGGGTTTTGTCCGTTTAATTTGGCAATTACAGAATCGATGCCGTTTTGATCTGGCTGGTTGTAATGCTGAATGCATATCTGTGGCGGTTTGTAGTGTTTCGCCGCAGGGGCAGAAACATTGATCGCACCAGCTTGCTGTTGTTGTTGACAGTCGGGAGAGTTAGAAGGAGTAGCATTGACGGCCGTGGCGGCAGTGGCGAAATGGATACTTGTCAATGCTGCTCTTGTGTTAGTTGGAGTTGTTGTCGTAGTTGTTGACTGTTTGACAGGTATTTTTTCTGTTTTAGGTTGAGCAGGAGACCGGGTCGGATGAGACGAATGGGAAACGGGATCGAGGACACCGAGCACTCGCTCGCCCATTCCTTCGGGGAGAGAATGAGTGAGAAAGTGAGTGTGTGAGAGATACCTTAGATAGATGAGTGTATAGTACGAGGGTGAGCGTGTGTGTGAGTACGGGAGTAAGCGAGTCGTAGTGTGACGGCATTGTGGCGCCAACTCAATTTAAATCTAACTACTCTCATATCCATACCCCCTGTCACAACACACTGGTCTCACGCAGGACACCAAATATCAGAGATACCTCCCTCACAAACTCAGCTAGTCCATCCGCAATTCACACAGCCCCATACCGAACCTGACCCTACTCCAGAAGTTTATTGATATACTCTTAATTCTATACATTATAAATTTTCTGTGAGTTTTGATTAAAAGTTAATGTGTGTATATACATGTTTAAAGGATTAGTGTTGTGTGTGTTTGACAAAATATAAATGCATGAATTTGCCAATTAATTCATAATCTTATATATGCAGATGACACTTATTGAAAAAGTTTATTTAATGATTATCTTTTGTCTCTGACTATTAAAGTTAATTTAAATGTATAGTAAGAGTACAATTGGAGTAATGTGCGGCGTCAGCATGTATGTGTATGCCATTAGCCAGCATTATTGATAATAGCCGAGTGATTGACGTGAGAGAAATTTGTTTAATGGTGTTCAAAGGATTTTTCGTTATGATTTATCTGTGTTTGATGTACGAAATAAGGAGAATGTTTTCTTGTTTCTTATTGATGGAGAATTGGATTCGGCATATGAATATACAGTGTGTGTGTGTTCCCGATTTTGCAAAGTGTGTCTGTATTGCCCGAGACAAAAGATGAATAGATGGCAACGGGACAGATCACGCTTGGGCCACTCCACAATTCACAACTGCGATTTTTCATGTCCGTCCTGTGTTGAATGTTTAATGTTTTATTTTCCCAGATTAAAAAATTCTCCCCATCCCTATGTTGGATCCACACATCAAGAGCAGATAAATAATATCGCATTTGATAAGAAGATTGATGTTGTTTTCGCCAAGTACCTTCTCTCGCTTAGCACTGGCTGTTATCAGATGCAAATTGGCATAATTTAAATATCTGCGTTGCGGGAAAGGGAATGAAAAAGAATATTGGGAAATAATAGCGAATTGGCAAATTCGTGTATGAGAGGAGGCAACAGTAAGCGCATTGTGTTTGTTATTGTTGCTTTCTCGATATGGCTTTGTGTGTGTGTGTATGATTTGATTGTGTGTGTTTTCTTATTGTTGGCTGAATTAAGATGATAGTTGAAGCTGCTGGAGGTAGTCCGTGGTGAATAAGAGATTGCCCCCCCCTCCCCATAATGGCCGTTTTTTGCATTTAAAAATGCAAATAGCAGTAGCTTTTGCCATTGGCCATGGGGTGGGCAAGGATTTTGGCTGTGACTAGCCGGGCAATATCGCATAGACATCTTGTCAGTGGTGTCCGTGTGAGCGCCAGCGCATGGACGAAGACGTGTACTCGTGTGTGTGCATGTGCTCACGTCATTCCAGCAATGAAAAGTTCCAGGGTGTCGCGAGCGAGCAGACACAGCGGCGCACACAGCGGCACATGGCTGGCAGTTTGTTTTGATAACTTGTTGATTGCAGTTTCTGTTGGTTGCGTTGTTGATTATGCTATTTAATGTTTGCATTGAGAAATGCAATTTGTGATGAGGTAAGTATATTTCAGGAAAAAACAGTGGCAAAAGGAGGATAAAGTAAAAAGGTAAGTAAATGAGGTAGGTAAAATAATAAAGAGGTAAGTGAGAGGTAAGTACAAAAGGAAAAGAAAAAAGCATTTTTTAGTGAGCTAGAGGTAAGTAAAATTTGTCAGTTTTTTCCGAAATTTTTTGTTTGGATTAGCAGTGAATGTGTCAATGAAGCCGGGCATCTGAACAGTTTATTGATTTGAGTTGTTGCAGGTTTTGGCGGGCATTGTGGAGTTATCGTCGTGGCGAAATAGTTCCTGCAATTGTCGCTGCATCAGCGACATTGAGCCCGTTAGCCTATCTAGCTGCTCCTGCTTCTTTTGGGCCATTTGAAATAGTATCTGATTATTGGGATCGTTTGGAGGATAGGTGTTGTTTGGCTGTTGTTTTTGTTGCGGCTGCTGCTCAACATCCATCTGCATAGGCAGTGGCTGCCCTTGCGGGACGGGTTGTTGGTCAGTGGCAACTTGCCGTTTTGATAAGTTTTCAAGCAGCTGGCGTTGTATTGAAACGATCTGTTCTCTGCTCTGAACAGAGTGAGGTCGCTCGAGTTGACGCAGCTGCTGCTGTTGTTTTTGTAATCTTTGGATCCGCGCCCATCTAGAGCGTGGATCCAAAGAGTTGGATGCGGGAACGGTTGGGGGATTGAAATTATTGGCATTGTTTGCCGTATTGATGTTGTCTGAATTTGATGGTGTGACAGATGTGATGGAAACCGCGGTTGGGATGCTGATAGGCTGCGGTTTCGTCTGTCCGCCATTTTGTTTTGATTTTTTGTTTTGTTTTTTCTTTTTGTTTTTCTTTGGTTGCATTGGCGTAGGCTTCTGCGTTGGAGCTTGCTGCTGTTGAGCAGGTTGCTGACGCTGAGGCTGCTTTTGCCGCTGCGGTAAATTCGGCTGTTTTTGTTGCGGCTGCCGAAATTGTGATTTTGTGTTTTTAGTGGTGGGCTGGCTTAACAGTTTTGCTTGTTGCAAATCCAGATACAAGGGGCAGCCCTTGTAGTTGGCTGTATGATCCGAGCCGCAGTTTGCACAAGTGGCTGGCACATTTGCCGGTTTGACGCAAGTCTGTGTGAGGTGCTCATTACCGCACTTTACACAGCGAGCAGGGTGGCGGCAATAACGGGCCGTGTGGTTGAAGCGCTGGCATCGGTGACACTGAGGCAATTTCTTGCCATTTATTTTAGGCCACTCGAAGCGGACGACGTATTTGCAGAGATTTCTGACACCGAATATGGATCGATTCTTTGCGGGATCGGGAGCCAATTCCACAAAGAATATATTCGGTTGATATGTACCAGGGCCGCTGCGATTTTTATATTTTGGGCAATATACGTTGCGAATCGTATAGCCCATGCAGGTCAGCTCGTTCCGGATTGCGTCGGTGCTTGTGGAGGCGTGAATGCCCCGCACCACAACCCGGAATGAGCGCTCCTCACGCCTCTGGTACGTGTTATAATTGATTGAATTGTCCAAATTGAGGACGTTTATGATTTTAGAGTATGTCTCTAAAGTTTTTGGCAGGATTCTTAATATGCCAGGACCACCCAATTTTAATCCATAATCAATTATGGGCGGGTTTTGTCCGTTTAATTTGGCAATTACAGAATCGATGCCGTTTTGTTCGGGTTGGTTTGCATGTAAGATGCATATTTGGGGCGGTTTGTAATGTTTCGCCGCAGGGGCAGAAATATTGACCGCATCAGCCTGTTGATGTTGAGTATTAAAGGACAGGGAATCTGGAGGAGTAGTATTGACGGCCGTGGCGGCAGCGGCTGGATGGACATTGGTCATTGCTACTTTTGCAATGGTAGGAATTTTAGTCGACGTTGTCGGCTGTTTAGTTGTCGCCGGCAACTGTTGAGGTAGGTGTTGTTGTGGCGCTTCAAGGTCAGATTCTGACAGTAAATTGAATCGATTTGCATGTTGATTGCGCCTTGAATCTTGTTGTGATGAACGGGAATTGGCCGAGATTTGGCGATTTGTTTTGCGCGCGTTTATTTTGCGGTTTTGATTGGCTGTTTTGCCTGTGGGATGCAATAACTTATAGTGAGATGCACCGGTAGTGGCTGTGGTGGTGATTTTGCCGCCGGGACCACCAATACCGGGAGCATGGCTGGAGCTGCTGTCACTACTGCAGTTTAAACACAACAAGTTTTTGGAGTTTTGGTGCGCAACATTGTCAGCCAAGATGGTTGCGTATGTTGGCGAGTTGAATTGGCGAGCTTCATTACTGTCTGTGTTATTAGCGATAAGATCACCAGAATAGTGTCCGTTGCTATGAATGTTAGAGTTTTCGACATTTTGAGTGTTGGTTGAAAAATGTTCAGTTACGGCATTTTCAGCACAATCGGATTCAAGCTGAGCAATCAGACGCTTAAAATGGACCAATTGTGCTTGAGCATCGGCTGACGCCATTTTTGTTGTTGTCGGTTCAGACACTATGTTTGTCCCTTTCATATTCGTGGCACGTTTTTGTTGCTGTCCCTTTTGCGCAGGCATTTTGCAGGCTGTCGATATGAAAGCTTGGGGAGACAGTGCCGATGGTGTCGTGGCCCTAGTCGCGGCCGCCACCAAAGAGTCTGCTGAAAATGATTGCAGACGGTTCAGTGGTGTCGGCATTGGCGACATCGGTGAGAGTGACATGTCTGATAAGTCATTCAGGAGGCCTGGCGATATTGCCAGCTCTGCGGACGAGTATGTGGTGGACGAAGTGTCTGGATTTGACATGGCGATGATGGTAAGTGTGGTTAAAGGTAAGTAGTTTTAATATGGTAAGTATTTTATATGGTAAGTATATATATTATATATATTTTATGATTGGTGATGGCACACCGGTATGAAATTATATTTTTATTTATAGGGCGTAAATATTAAAATATGAAGGTGTGATAGGGTAAGTATAGAGATATATATGAAGGTGTGATAATGGTAAGTATAGGTAAGTATATGAGAAGGTGTGATAAGGTAAGTATAAGTAAGTGTATGTGTGATTGTGGCTTAATATTGTTGGTGGCGACACACCTGATTAAGCTTCAATTTTTTAATAGGTTTGATTAAGGTAAGTATTTAGTTTTAATTTATTTAGTTTATTGGTGATGAAGCACCAGTTTTGAATTTGTTTGTGTCAACCTTTACGAAAATTAAGAGCAGCCTACAGAGGGGACGTGTAAAACCTTAAGCTCTTTGTTGGTTTTTGCAAAGGTTGAGTTTGTATGAAATAGGAAAAGTGCAAAATGGCGATGGGTGGATGAAACGACTAAATGGCGCTTTGTTGTGATTTGTTTGTGAGTGTGTGCTTTTGGTTTCGCACCAAGTTGACCGATTTAGTCAATTCACAAACCAGAAAGTCGACTAGCTACGGTTGCGCCTGCTCTCAGCTTCGTCAGGTTTCTATGCGCGCGTCACTTATATGGACGTCAAAAAAGAGGGGAAGTAATGTATATAAGTGAGTTTGTATGTGTTTGCTGTAGATATATATATTTGTTTATATATGTGTTTTGACAGGAGTTGTAGATATGTATGTGAAAGTATATATGTATATGTTTTGACAGATGTATATATGTGTAAATTATGAAATGTAATAAGTGTGTGTATGCGTGTGTGTGTCAAGTTGCGCGACAGCAACTATTTTAGCGATTGTATAAGTGTGCAAAAAACCAGAACAATTGCCCACACACACACACGTCATATATTGGCATAAACTTTTGCTGAGAAATTGCTAGAAATTTTTAGGTTAATCTGATTGGTCACCTTTGGGCTTGAAGTTTTATGGCAAAAGTTGATGTAATACCTTGTTTTTAGAGATTTGAAGGGTTAATTGTTATTTTTGGTTATGTATTAATTTATTTATAGGTAATAAATTTTTGATTAAATTGCTCTCTTTTTAGCTAAGAGGGTATGATTGTCCGTAGACGGACAGTTTGTAGCAATATATATGCTGGGTATATATGTATATTTAATAAGTAATTGAAAATATATATAGCTATAGCAATTTATTGATTTATATGTAATTTTATTTTAGGTTATATCAATTATTATTGATTTATTGACGAGAGTATGAGTTATAGTGGTTAATTTTAGTACATATAAGGCACTAGGCAGTTATGTATTTGTTATACATAACACACTTTTGTGTTTTTGCACGCCGTGCGCCAGCGTCTGATGCGCAGCAGAACAACTAAAACAAAAGTTCTAGATTGTCCACGTGGCGACACTTTGTGCAAAAGTCACAGCAGGCCACGTGCACTATATATATGTACAAGGAAAAAAGCCACTGTATTGAGCGAGTGAAAAACCGAATGAAAAAACCGAGGGATATGTATTGCAATTTGCACTTTGCAATCGTGTCCCTATATACTATGTTCGGTTCGTTTTGGCGCGCGCTGCCGAATTTATATGATTTTTACTTTTTATTTCTCCGCGAGCACGTCCGTTCACTTCAGGCACCAAAAAGAGACTCCGAATTCTGTTTTAGGTTGAGCAGGAGACCGGGTCGGATGAGACGAATGGGAAACGGGATCGAGGACACCGAGCATCGTGTACCGAGTACCGAGTAGCGAGCGTCGGGCATCGAGCATTCGCATCGCACAGAGAGCGAGCGAGTGTTTGAGTATGCATGGTCGTGGTGGCCTGGAGGGCTCGAGACATGGCGAGGCAGCATTAAAGGTGCCTACTAGCTCATGCTCGTCAACCGCTCCAAACCATCACGGGTATGCACACCCACACACAGGCCACTATCCTGTAGCGGTACGAAGTATCCCCCTTCCCACCGTCACACACCGAACCAATCCCCCCTCCAGAGTTTATTGACTTTAAATTATATATTACTATTTGTGCATAACGTTATAAATTTTGATTTCTTAAAAAGTATTTCTTAAGCTATACAATTTTTATGTGTATATGTGTGCATGAGGTTTTGATTTGAAAGTGTTATAAAGTTATATTTTGTGGTGGTTGTGTGTAATTTGGCATAAGTTGTGAAGAGAGTGTGTGTGTGCGCAGTATAGACAAATGAGTATACATATGGGTATTAAGTGGCCGAACTGACTTAGTGAGTAATTCATTTGTCGCGATTGCACACGTCTGCAAGTGAATGCTCCATATTTTTTGTATGGGCTTGATGTGGTAGAGTTTTTGTTAAGATTATTTATGATTATTGCTTAGTGTAATATATAATTTAGGGTGAAAGTGCGGCATCAGCAAAACTAGTTCGCCATAAGCCAGCAGTTTTGATAGAGTATCTTTTTTGTAAGAATGTATGTTTGAGAGAAATTAATTGTTTATATTTGCTAGAATGTTGTGAGATGTAAATTTGTTGTGATATGTGGGAGTATATTGATGCGAGCGGATTTGTGTGTGTGCGTGCAAATTGTCTCCAGATGTACTCAGCATATTAATTAGTTTTTAGCAAAAATTGATACTGCTGTCATCATTCGTAGACTATGCAATTTTGACACATTGACATTGCCACTGCGTTATCAATTGTTTTGGCGGGATAAAGGGGATTATTTTTAAAAATATGTACATATATGTGTATGAGTACGCATATATATGTATATATTTGTAGCTAGGCAGCGGGCCGTTTTGAAAATGCCTTCTCTCGCGGCAGTAATTAGGTTGCCGCCAAGCAAATCGGCACTATGATTTGTGGGGTGGGGAGGGGAATCGGGTGAATATGACGTTAGCTGAGAGTGCATTGTCATTTTTTGATTGAGTGAGTAGGATTTTGGTTTTTTGTTGTGATTCGAGTGTGAGCATATGTGTATGCCAGTGTGAGAGTAAATATGTGTATTTTATCTAATAGGTGTATTATAGCTTATGTGAGTATTGAGAGTGTGTGTATTACAGCTGATTAGTGTGTGCGTGAGAATTTGTATTATATTTTGTATGAATGTGATTGTGTATATTACATGTGTAATTTCTGATTTGATTGTATTGGTATGGTTATTTGGGCGTGCTTATAGTTGATGTTGATGTAGCTGTTGCATTCTGCTGCCGTTTTGTCTTCGTCTGCTACCAATGCTTCTGCTGCTGTTTTAGCCGCTGCTCCTTCTTCTGCTGCTGTTTCTTGTTGTCTTAGCTGCGGCTTAGCGGCTGTCATCAAAAATAATTGCGGCAAAATGTATTTGCCGTTATTTTGAATCCATGTGACAAGTGTTTCTTATGGGCTCGCCATGGGATAAGGTGAGTGAGTAACCTAAACTAAAATGTTTATTTATGATGTTTGGAAAAAGTATTTTTCGTGGGTGAATGTGTGTCCCATGAGGGGTGTCACATTTTTGATTATTAGTGTAGTTATTTAAAAAAGGTTGGCGGGCGCTTGGCGTTGAATTAATTCAATGCCTGGCCAGATACGTCGGAGACGGCGTTGGGCTCGGTGTCCACCTGAAAGCAATAGCGTGCTAGCCATTTTGTTAGTGTGTTTTTCCAGTCGGTCGTTGTGCCGACTGGCGTTTAGATTGAGCTGGTCCCATATTGATGGCACTTTCATTACACGGTGCAGTGTGCGATTTGTAATATAATATGGTGCACCGCTAATGAGGCGAAGAGCTCGCGACTGTGCAGTTTGTAGACGGCGCAGATGCGTGTCAGCTGCACAGCCATAGAGTTCAATGCCGTAGTGCCAGGTGGGGGCTATGATCTGTCGATAAATAAGCAATTTGTTTTTTAATGATAATCTGGATTGGCTGGCAGATAGTAGCCATTTGTGTTTGAACAGTTTTTTGCGCACAATTTGTGCTGTTAAACGGGCATGACGTGCCCAATTTAATTTTTTGTCCAAATTCAGACCCAGATATTTGACATAGCTCTTGGCCGGTATGATATTGTTGTTTATTGTTAGTTGTGTTGTTAGGCTGCCAGCATTGGCAATCTGGCGCCTTAGGGTAAAGATAATATGCACCGATTTGTTGTCATTGATTTGAATGTTCCAGTTATTGGCCCATTTGACAAATCGATGCATATGACCCTGCAGAATGGTGGTGGCCACCACTGCGTTCATGGCACTGCATAAGAATGCTGTGTCATCGGCGTAGGTGGCTGTTAGACCAATTATGCTGGTGTTTGTTTGACCGGGCGGCGGTTGGAACACTTGTTGTATGTGCGTAGCAATGCATGGCATGTCTGAGACGAATATATTGAATAATAGTGGAGCCAGCACGCTGCCCTGCGGCACACCGGCCACCATTGGTCGTAGTGTCGAGTGGCAGGCGTCGGCACCTCTGTTGCCATTTGTTGTCGGATTTGTGCTTAATACACAGAAACTACGATTTGATAGGAATGATTTGAGTAATTGATAGAGGGGTTCACTCGTGTGTGTGCGCAGTTTGAATAGTAAACCGTCATGCCAGACACGATCAAAAGCTTGCTGCAGATCGAGAAAAGCTCCCGAGGTGCAGTGGCCCCTTTCAAATGAGTTGTTTATGTGCTCGACAATCCGATGCACTTGTTGGATGGTGCCGTGACCAGAGCGGAAACCGAATTGATGGTTCGGGATCACTCTGGAGCACTCTAATTCAGATTCGCTCTCTAGTGGAGATTGTAATTCGTCATTTAGCCGCTCATATATCACTTTCTCAAATAGTTTCGAGATCGTAGATAATAGGCTTATTGGCCGGTAAGAGTTGAGGTTTGCAGCTGACCGATTGCCACTTTTCAATATCATCCGGACGGCGGCACATTTCCATGCTGATGGAAAATACCGTAGTCGAAGCATACTATTGAATAGTAGCAACAAGAAAAGTCTAGCTTTTTGAGGCAAGGACCTGATCAAATAGTTATCAATTTGATCGAGCCCCGGTGCTTTACGCATTTGTAGATGCCCAATGTAAGTATTTAGCTCGCATAGTGTTACATGGCGTATGTGTGATGATAGAATGGGATATTGAGGATTGATTGCGTTTTGAGTGTTGTCATATAAGTTGACTTGTTGATTGAGTGTGCGCTTCACACGTTCGCATTGTCCTGATGGGGCAAGGTTGAATGGTGTGAAACGTGCTTGTAGCTCATCGGCAAATGCTTCAGCCTGCTCTTCGGCAGACTGGCACCAGTGACCGTTGAGGTTGCGAACACTGGGTTGAGCATGGGGTTGTCGTTTTAAATGTTTTGTGGCATGCCACAGGTTGAAGGCGCCCTTCTTTTGAGGGTCTGCATTGCTCAGCACGTAGTCAACGTAATCACGGCGTTGTTGTTCAAGCTGGTTGGCCAGTTGTCGGCCAACCCGCTGCCATTCAAGCCAGTGATCAAGTTGACGCGTGCGTGCCCAGCGTTTACGGAGACGGCGTTTTAGTCGCATCAATTCGCGATGTTCGTCTGTTCTGATAAAAGCGGACAGGGGTAATGGTTGAGGTGACGATAAGTCGAGATTGACATTGTTATTGTTTTCGTTATTGAGTGTGTTATTGGAGCTGTTTTGATGCGGGGGTATAATGGATGCCATGGCTGATCGAGAATTTGACGCTTCGGCTGCAATGTGCAGCTTGGACATAAAATTTTCGAGCATATCATCGATGTCATTTATACAATCAATCTCAATATTGAGATTGATGGATGATTCCAATTTTTGATGAAAAATCTCCAAATTTGAGCGTTCGGTGAGTAGACGGTGACGGTTTCGCCGGCGGGGGCGTGACCGATGAATTAGGTTAGGATTATTCCATAGACTTTGACCGTTAATGGTGGTTTTGAGTTGGACTAGCAAGGGCAGATGGTCGCTATGGAGCTCTGTGACTCGACTTATGGCAAGCCTATGACTCGAGATACCTGCATAGATGCCAAAGTCGAGTACACTTGGACGATTGCTATTAGATGGGAAGTGTGTTGGCTCAGCCGTTGTGAGTACGTTATATTTGTTGGAGTCCATTAGAATGTTTGCAAGGATCGAGCCACGAGGACAACGTCGCATGTTGCCCCAGAGGCGATGCTTGGCATTCCAATCCCCTCCAATCAGAAAGTTTTCACCCAATTGGTTAAATAAGCAGACATAGTCGTCTGCTAAGACTGCGTGATTGGGGGGCCAGTAGCAGGACGCAATGTTGGCACCACCCAGATCTGTACGGAGGCGCACAATAGCACATTGTAATTGTGGCAGTGATATGCCTGGAAGAGCTTGATATTCGATGTGGTTTGAGATTAGGATGGCTGCACCACCAATGCATAAGTGAGTTTGGGGTGAGTTGGCCGTTATGATGGAGTATCCAGGGATTTGGACACGAGAGTTGAAGTTGAAGCGAGTCTCGCTTATAAGCATCAGATCGACATTATGACGTATTATAAATTGCTCTAGCTCGTCAGTTTTGTTTGACAAACCATTGGCATTCCAAATGCCAATACGGAGGCCAATCATTGCGAGCAGTTTGTGTGAAGGTAAGTAAAGTATGGTTTTTGGTGATGGTATACCAGAAAGAGATAAATTTATATTTATAGGGCGTAAATATAAAAGATATGAAGGTGTGATAAGGTAAGTATGAATATATGTAATATGAAGGTGTGATAAGGTAAGTATAGGTAAGTATATGAGAAGGTGTGATAAGGTGAGAATAAGTAAGTGTATGTGTGATAGTAGCTTAATATTGTTGGTGGCGAAACACCTGATTAAGCTTCAATTTTTTAGTAGGTTTGATTAAGGTAAGTATTTAGTTTTAATTTATTTAGTTTATTGGTGATGAAGCACCAGTTTTGATTTTGTTTGTGTCAGCCTTTACGAAAAATTAAGAGCAGCCTACAAAGGGGACGTGTAAAAGCTTAAGCTCTTTGTTGGTTTTTGCAAAGGTTGAGTTTATATGAAATAGGAAAAGTGCAAAATGGCGATGGGTGGATGAAGCGACTAAATGGCGCTTTGTTGTGATTTGTTTGTGAGTGTGTGCTTTTGGTTTCGCACCAAGTTGACCGATTTAGTCAATTCACAAACCAGAAAGTCGACTAGCTACGGTTGCGCCTGCTCTCAGCTTCGTCAGGTTTCTATGCGCGCGTCACTTATATGGACGTCAAAAAAGAGGGGAAGTAATGTATATAAGTGAGTTTGTATGTGTTTGCTGTAGATATATATATTTGTTTATATATGTGTTTTGACAGGAGTTGTAGATATGTATGTGAAAGTATATATGTATATGTTTTGACAGATGTATATATGTGTAAATTATGAAATGTAATAAGTGTGTGTATGCGTGTGTGTGTCAAGTTGCGCGACAGCAACTATTTTAGCGATTGTATAAGTGTGCAAAAAACCAGAACAATTGCCCACACACACACACGTCATATATTGGCATAAACTTTTGCTGAGAAATTGCTAGAAATTTTTAGGTTAATCTGATTGGTCACCTTTGGGCTTGAAGTTTTATGGCAAAAGTTGATGTAATACCTTGTTTTTAGAGATTTGAAGGGTTAATTGTTATTTTTGGTTATGTATTAATTTATTTATAGGTAATAAATTTTTGATTAAATTGCTCTCTTTTTAGCTAAGAGGGTATGATTGTCCGTAGACGGACAGTTTGTAGCAATATATATGCTGGGTATATATGTATATTTAATAAGTAATTGAAAATATATATAGCTATAGCAATTTATTGATTTATATGTAATTTTATTTTAGGTTATATCAATTATTATTGATTTATTGACGAGAGTATGAGTTATAGTGGTTAATTTTAGTACATATAAGGCACTAGGCAGTTATGTATTTGTTATACATAACACACTTTTGTGTTTTTGCACGCCGTGCGCCAGCGTCTGATGCGCAGCAGAACAACTAAAACAAAAGTTCTAGATTGTCCACGTGGCGACACTTTGTGCAAAAGTCACAGCAGGCCACGTGCACTATATATATGTACAAGGAAAAAAGCCACTGTATTGAGCGAGTGAAAAACCGAATGAAAAAACCGAGGGATATGTATTGCAATTTGCACTTTGCAATCGTGTCCCTATATACTATGTTCGGTTCGTTTTGGCGCGCGCTGCCGAATTTATATGATTTTTACTTTTTATTTCTCCGCGAGCACGTCCGTTCACTTCAGGCACCAGAAAGAGACCTTTTTTTTCTGTTTTAGGTTGAGCAGGAGACCGGGTCGGATGAGACGAATGGGAAACGGGATCGAGGACACCGAGCATCGTGTACCGAGTACCGAGTAGCGAGCGTCGGGCATCGAGCATTCGCATCGCACAGAGAGCGAGCGAGTGTTTGAGTATGCATGGTCGTGGTGGCCTGGAGGGCTCGAGACATGGCGAGGCAGCATTAAAGGTGCCTACTAGCTCATGCTCGTCAACCGCTCCAAACCATCACGGGTATGCACACCCACACACAGGCCACTATCCTGTAGCGGTACGAAGTATCCCCCTTCCCACCGTCACACACCGAACCAATCCCCCCTCCAGAGTTTATTGACTTTAAATTATATATTACTATTTGTGCATAACGTTATAAATTTTGATTTCTTAAAAAGTATTTCTTAAGCTATACAATTTTTATGTGTATATGTGTGCATGAGGTTTTGATTTGAAAGTGTTATAAAGTTATATTTTGTGGTGGTTGTGTGTAATTTGGCATAAGTTGTGAAGAGAGTGTGTGTGTGCGCAGTATAGACAAATGAGTATACATATGGGTATTAAGTGGCCGAACTGACTTAGTGAGTAATTCATTTGTCGCGATTGCACACGTCTGCAAGTGAATGCTCCATATTTTTTGTATGGGCTTGATGTGGTAGAGTTTTTGTTAAGATTATTTATGATTATTGCTTAGTGTAATATATAATTTAGGGTGAAAGTGCGGCATCAGCAAAACTAGTTCGCCATAAGCCAGCAGTTTTGATAGAGTATCTTTTTTGTAAGAATGTATGTTTGAGAGAAATTAATTGTTTATATTTGCTAGAATGTTGTGAGATGTAAATTTGTTGTGATATGTGGGAGTATATTGATGCGAGCGGATTTGTGTGTGTGCGTGCAAATTGTCTCCAGATGTACTCAGCATATTAATTAGTTTTTAGCAAAAATTGATACTGCTGTCATCATTCGTAGACTATGCAATTTTGACACATTGACATTGCCACTGCGTTATCAATTGTTTTGGCGGGATAAAGGGGATTATTTTTAAAAATATGTACATATATGTGTATGAGTACGCATATATATGTATATATTTGTAGCTAGGCAGCGGGCCGTTTTGAAAATGCCTTCTCTCGCGGCAGTAATTAGGTTGCCGCCAAGCAAATCGGCACTATGATTTGTGGGGTGGGGAGGGGAATCGGGTGAATATGACGTTAGCTGAGAGTGCATTGTCATTTTTTGATTGAGTGAGTAGGATTTTGGTTTTTTGTTGTGATTCGAGTGTGAGCATATGTGTATGCCAGTGTGAGAGTAAATATGTGTATTTTATCTAATAGGTGTATTATAGCTTATGTGAGTATTGAGAGTGTGTGTATTACAGCTGATTAGTGTGTGCGTGAGAATTTGTATTATATTTTGTATGAATGTGATTGTGTATATTACATGTGTAATTTCTGATTTGATTGTATTGGTATGGTTATTTGGGCGTGCTTATAGTTGATGTTGATGTAGCTGTTGCATTCTGCTGCCGTTTTGTCTTCGTCTGCTACCAATGCTTCTGCTGCTGTTTTAGCCGCTGCTCCTTCTTCTGCTGCTGTTTCTTGTTGTCTTAGCTGCGGCTTAGCGGCTGTCATCAAAAATAATTGCGGCAAAATATATTTGCCGTTATTTTGAATCCATGTGACAAGTGTTTCTTATGGGCTCGCCATGGGATAAGGTGAGTGAGTAACCTAAACTAAAATGTTTATTTATGATGTTTGGAAAAAGTATTTTTCGTGGGTGAATGTGTGTCCCATGAGGGGTGTCACATTTTTGATTATTAGTGTAGTTATTTAAAAAAGGTTGGCGGGCGCTTGGCGTTGAATTAATTCAATGCCTGGCCAGATACGTCGGAGACGGCGTTGGGCTCGGTGTCCACCTGAAAGCAATAGCGTGCTAGCCATTTTGTTAGTGTGTTTTTCCAGTCGGTCGTTGTGCCGACTGGCGTTTAGATTGAGCTGGTCCCATATTGATGGCACTTTCATTACACGGTGCAGTGTGCGATTTGTAATATAATATGGTGCACCGCTAATGAGGCGAAGAGCTCGCGACTGTGCAGTTTGTAGACGGCGCAGATGCGTGTCAGCTGCACAGCCATAGAGTTCAATGCCGTAGTGCCAGGTGGGGGCTATGATCTGTCGATAAATAAGCAATTTGTTTTTTAATGATAATCTGGATTGGCTGGCAGATAGTAGCCATTTGTGTTTGAACAGTTTTTTGCGCACAATTTGTGCTGTTAAACGGGCATGACGTGCCCAATTTAATTTTTTGTCCAAATTCAGACCCAGATATTTGACATAGCTCTTGGCCGGTATGATATTGTTGTTTATTGTTAGTTGTGTTGTTAGGCTGCCAGCATTGGCAATCTGGCGCCTTAGGGTAAAGATAATATGCACCGATTTGTTGTCATTGATTTGAATGTTCCAGTTATTGGCCCATTTGACAAATCGATGCATATGACCCTGCAGAATGGTGGTGGCCACCACTGCGTTCATGGCACTGCATAAGAATGCTGTGTCATCGGCGTAGGTGGCTGTTAGACCAATTATGCTGGTGTTTGTTTGACCGGGCGGCGGTTGGAACACTTGTTGTATGTGCGTAGCAATGCATGGCATGTCTGAGACGAATATATTGAATAATAGTGGAGCCAGCACGCTGCCCTGCGGCACACCGGCCACCATTGGTCGTAGTGTCGAGTGGCAGGCGTCGGCACCTCTGTTGCCATTTGTTGTCGGATTTGTGCTTAATACACAGAAACTACGATTTGATAGGAATGATTTGAGTAATTGATAGAGGGGTTCACTCGTGTGTGTGCGCAGTTTGAATAGTAAACCGTCATGCCAGACACGATCAAAAGCTTGCTGCAGATCGAGAAAAGCTCCCGAGGTGCAGTGGCCCCTTTCAAATGAGTTGTTTATGTGCTCGACAATCCGATGCACTTGTTGGATGGTGCCGTGACCAGAGCGGAAACCGAATTGATGGTTCGGGATCACTCTGGAGCACTCTAATTCAGATTCGCTCTCTAGTGGAGATTGTAATTCGTCATTTAGCCGCTCATATATCACTTTCTCAAATAGTTTCGAGATCGTAGATAATAGGCTTATTGGCCGGTAAGAGTTGAGGTTTGCAGCTGACCGATTGCCACTTTTCAATATCATCCGGACGGCGGCACATTTCCATGCTGATGGAAAATACCGTAGTCGAAGCATACTATTGAATAGTAGCAACAAGAAAAGTCTGGCTTTTTGAGGCAAGGACCTGATCAAATAGTTATCAATTTGATCGAGCCCCGGTGCTTTACGCATTTGTAGATGCCCAATGTAAGTATTTAGCTCGCATAGTGTTACATGGCGTATGTGTGATGATAGAATGGGATATTGAGGATTGATTGCGTTTTGAGTGTTGTCATATAAGTTGACTTGTTGATTGAGTGTGCGCTTCACACGTTCGCATTGTCCTGATGGGGCAAGGTTGAATGGTGTGAAACGTGCTTGTAGCTCATCGGCAAATGCTTCAGCCTGCTCTTCGGCAGACTGGCACCAGTGACCGTTGAGGTTGCGAACACTGGGTTGAGCATGGGGTTGTCGTTTTAAATGTTTTGTGGCATGCCACAGGTTGAAGGCGCCCTTCTTTTGAGGGTCTGCATTGCTCAGCACGTAGTCAACGTAATCACGGCGTTGTTGTTCAAGCTGGTTGGCCAGTTGTCGGCCAACCCGCTGCCATTCAAGCCAGTGATCAAGTTGACGCGTGCGTGCCCAGCGTTTACGGAGACGGCGTTTTAGTCGCATCAATTCGCGATGTTCGTCTGTTCTGATAAAAGCGGACAGGGGTAATGGTTGAGGTGACGATAAGTCGAGATTGACATTGTTATTGTTTTCGTTATTGAGTGTGTTATTGGAGCTGTTTTGATGCGGGGGTATAATGGATGCCATGGCTGATCGAGAATTTGACGCTTCGGCTGCAATGTGCAGCTTGGACATAAAATTTTCGAGCATATCATCGATGTCATTTATACAATCAATCTCAATATTGAGATTGATGGATGATTCCAATTTTTGATGAAAAATCTCCAAATTTGAGCGTTCGGTGAGTAGACGGTGACGGTTTCGCCGGCGGGGGCGTGACCGATGAATTAGGTTAGGATTATTCCATAGACTTTGACCGTTAATGGTGGTTTTGAGTTGGACTAGCAAGGGCAGATGGTCGCTATGGAGCTCTGTGACTCGACTTATGGCAAGCCTATGACTCGAGATACCTGCATAGATGCCAAAGTCGAGTACACTTGGACGATTGCTATTAGATGGGAAGTGTGTTGGCTCAGCCGTTGTGAGTACGTTATATTTGTTGGAGTCCATTAGAATGTTTGCAAGGATCGAGCCACGAGGACAACGTCGCATGTTGCCCCAGAGGCGATGCTTGGCATTCCAATCCCCTCCAATCAGAAAGTTTTCACCCAATTGGTTAAATAAGCAGACATAGTCGTCTGCTAAGACTGCGTGATTGGGGGGCCAGTAGCAGGACGCAATGTTGGCACCACCCAGATCTGTACGGAGGCGCACAATAGCACATTGTAATTGTGGCAGTGATATGCCTGGAAGAGCTTGATATTCGATGTGGTTTGAGATTAGGATGGCTGCACCACCAATGCATAAGTGAGTTTGGGGTGAGTTGGCCGTTATGATGGAGTATCCAGGGATTTGGACACGAGAGTTGAAGTTGAAGCGAGTCTCGCTTATAAGCATCAGATCGACATTATGACGTATTATAAATTGCTCTAGCTCGTCAGTTTTGTTTGACAAACCATTGGCATTCCAAATGCCAATACGGAGGCCAATCATTGCGAGCAGTTTGTGTGAAGGTAAGTAAAGTATGGTTTTTGGTGATGGTATACCAGAAAGAGATAAATTTATATTTATAGGGCGTAAATATAAAAGATATGAAGGTGTGATAAGGTAAGTATGAATATATGTAATATGAAGGTGTGATAAGGTAAGTATAGGTAAGTATATGAGAAGGTGTGATAAGGTGAGAATAAGTAAGTGTATGTGTGATAGTAGCTTAATATTGTTGGTGGCGAAACACCTGATTAAGCTTCAATTTTTTAGTAGGTTTGATTAAGGTAAGTATTTAGTTTTAATTTATTTAGTTTATTGGTGATGAAGCACCAGTTTTGATTTTGTTTGTGTCAGCCTTTACGAAAAATTAAGAGCAGCCTACAAAGGGGACGTGTAAAAGCTTAAGCTCTTTGTTGGTTTTTGCAAAGGTTGAGTTTATATGAAATAGGAGAAGTGCAAAATGGCGATGGGTGGATGAAGCGACTAAATGGCGCTTTGTTGTGATTTGTTTGTGAGTGTGTGCTTTTGGTTTCGCACCAAGTTGACCGATTTAGTCAATTCACAAACCAGAAAGTCGACTAGCTACGGTTGCGCCTGCTCTCAGCTTCGTCAGGTTTCTATGCGCGCGTCACTTATATGGACGTCAAAAAAGAGGGGAAGTAATGTATATAAGTGAGTTTGTATGTGTTTGCTGTAGATATATATATTTGTTTATATATGTGTTTTGACAGGAGTTGTAGATATGTATGTGAAAGTATATATGTATATGTTTTGACAGATGTATATATGTGTAAATTATGAAATGTAATAAGTGTGTGTATGCGTGTGTGTGTCAAGTTGCGCGACAGCAACTATTTTAGCGATTGTATAAGTGTGCAAAAAACCAGAACAATTGCCCACACACACACACGTCATATATTGGCATAAACTTTTGCTGAGAAATTGCTAGAAATTTTTAGGTTAATCTGATTGGTCACCTTTGGGCTTGAAGTTTTATGGCAAAAGTTGATGTAATACCTTGTTTTTAGAGATTTGAAGGGTTAATTGTTATTTTTGGTTATGTATTAATTTATTTATAGGTAATAAATTTTTGATTAAATTGCTCTCTTTTTAGCTAAGAGGGTATGATTGTCCGTAGACGGACAGTTTGTAGCAATATATATGCTGGGTATATATGTATATTTAATAAGTAATTGAAAATATATATAGCTATAGCAATTTATTGATTTATATGTAATTTTATTTTAGGTTATATCAATTATTATTGATTTATTGACGAGAGTATGAGTTATAGTGGTTAATTTTAGTACATATAAGGCACTAGGCAGTTATGTATTTGTTATACATAACACACTTTTGTGTTTTTGCACGCCGTGCGCCAGCGTCTGATGCGCAGCAGAACAACTAAAACAAAAGTTCTAGATTGTCCACGTGGCGACACTTTGTGCAAAAGTCACAGCAGGCCACGTGCACTATATATATGTACAAGGAAAAAAGCCACTGTATTGAGCGAGTGAAAAACCGAATGAAAAAACCGAGGGATATGTATTGCAATTTGCACTTTGCAATCGTGTCCCTATATACTATGTTCGGTTCGTTTTGGCGCGCGCTGCCGAATTTATATGATTTTTACTTTTTGTTTCTCCGCGAGCACGTCCGTTCACTTCAGGCACCAAAAAGAGACGTTTTTTTCTGTTTTAGGTTGAGCAGGAGACCGGGTCGGATGAGACGAATGGGAAACGGGATCGAGGACACCGAGCATCGTGTACCGAGTACCGAGTAGCGAGCGTCGGGCATCGAGCATTCGCATCGCACAGAGAGCGAGCGAGTGTTTGAGTATGCATGGTCGTGGTGGCCTGGAGGGCTCGAGACATGGCGAGGCAGCATTAAAGGTGCCTACTAGCTCATGCTCGTCAACCGCTCCAAACCATCACCATCACATGCATACCGCACACCCACACACAGGCCACTATCCTGTAGCGGTACGAAGTATCCCCCTTCCCACCGTCACACACCGAACCAATCCCCCCTCCAGAGTTTATTGATATATACTTCCTTAATTCTATACATTTTAAATTTTTGTGTTTTGTGATATGTTTATGTGTATATACATGTTTAGGAATTTGTGTGTGTCGTGTATTTATACAAAATTATATGAATTTGCCAACTTAATATTCATACCATTTGTGCAAAAAATTAACTTTATGATAAGAGCTAAAATGATTGTTTATGTCTCTATAATTTTAGTAAATAAAGATTCAAGTGTATAGAAGAAGTATACAATTGGAGTGGTGTGCGGCGTCAGCAAATCTGGTTCGCCATAAGCCAGCATTATTGATAAGAGTACAGCAAAATGATGAGAGAATTTATTTAATGGAGTTTATGAAAATAATAATTTTTCGTTGTGATTTGTCTGTGTTTGATGTACGAAATAAGGAGAAATGTTTTCTTGTATCTTATTGATAGAGAATTGGACTCGGCGCATGAATATACAGTGTGTGTGTGTTCCCAATTGTATGGTGTGTGTGTCTGCATTGCCCGAGACATAGGGTTGGCAAATGAACAGAGAACACACAGGGCCACTCCACAATTCACAACTGTGATTTGTCATGTCCGTCCTGTGTTGATTGTTGGTTTTTTGTTTTCCCAATTTAAAAAATCTCCCTATCCTCTGTTTCCCACATCAAAAGCAGATAAATAACACCGCAGTTGATAAGAAAATTGATGTTATTTTAGCCGAGTACCTTCTCTCAGTTCATTTAAATTTCAATAATTTAAATATATTTGCACTGGCTGTTATCAAATGCGTGTTGGCTATGATTAAATATTTGCGATGCGGGATAAAAAAGATGGTTGAGATGGAGAAGTTTTTAGCAAGAGGAATTTTGAATTGGCAGATTTATTGGTGTGAAGAGGCAATGATAAGCATATTGTGTGCTATGTTTGTGTTCATTGCTTTTTCTCGATGTGATTGTGTGTGTGTGTGTGTAAAGGTGTGATGATGTTTGATGCTGCCAAATGTGGATTTCTGGAGCTTTTCTTGAAAAGGAAGTTGCCCGTCTTCCCTCGTAGGCCGGTTAGGGATGCAAATAGCAGCTTCTGTTGCCATTGGTCATGGGGTGGGCAAGTGTGGAACAGACATCTTGTTTCGTCTGCTTATGTTTTAGTGTGCGCCAGCGCATTGACGAATAGGAAGCGCGCTCTTGTGCGCGTGTGTGTGCATAAGCTCACTGTATTCGAGCATTGGAAAAGCTGGAGTGTTGTGAGCGAGCAGACACAGAGGCGCACATAGCGGAACATGGCTGGCAATTTGTTGTGGCATTTTTGTATTTTGCAACTTGTTGACAATTGCATTGATGATTGTGTTGTGTTGCATTGAGAAATGCAATTTGTGATGAGGTTGGTATATTTTTAGGAAAATAATAGCTGCTTGAGGATAAATTAAAAAGGTAAGTAAATAAGGTAGGTAAAAATAATAAGGAGGTAAGTAACGGGTAAGTACTAAAATAAAGATTTGGTTTGGGAAATTAACTAATAAAAGGTAAGTTGGAGGTAAGTAAAAGTTGCTATTTTTTCCAGGATTTTAATTTTGATTGAGCAGTAGATGAGTCAATGAAACCGGGTATCTGAATTCATTCAAATTATTGGCTTGAATTTGACCATGGTACAGCGAGCGGTGTAGAATCTGCGCCTAGGCGGAGCACTCCTTGCAATTGTTGTTGCAATATCAACACCGAGCCCATCAGACCGTCTAACTGCTCTTGCTGCTTGTTGGCCATTTGAAGCAGTATATCGTTTTGCAGATCGTTGGAGGAGGGTGTTTGGTAAAGTTGCTGTTGTTGTGGTGATGGTAGTAGCTGTCGCTGCTCAACGTCAACTTGCATTGGCGTGGATTGTTGTTGTGTGACGGGTTGATTGGCGGTGGTGGCTTGTTGCCGGATGGACCAATTTTCTAGTATCTGGCGCTGCCTTGAGATGATCTGTTCTCTGGTTTGAACAGAGTCAGGTCTCTCAAGTTGGCGTTGCTGCTGTTGTTGTTGTTGTAAACTTTGGATCCGCGCCCATCTAGAGCGTGGATCCAAGGAGTTGGATGAGGAGACGGTGGGGGGATTGGAGTTATTGGCATTGTTTGCCGTATTGATGTTGTTGTTTGTGATTGGTGTGGCAGATTTTCGGGGAACTCCAGCTGGAGTGCTAGTTTGTAATTTTTGATTTTGTATTGGTTGCGTTCCTATCTGTCCACCATTTTGTTTTGATTTCTTGTTATTTTTGTTGTTGATTAGCTTAGGCTTTGGCAGCTGGCGCTGCAGCTGAACTTGTTGTTGTTTTTGCTGTTGCTGCTGCTGTTGCAGTTGCAGTTGAGCAGATTGCTGGCGCTGAGGCTGCTTTTGCCGCCGCTGTAATTTCGGCTGAGGCTGCCGAACATTCGGACTGATATTTTTGCTGTTTGGCAGGGACAACAGTTTTGCTTGTAGCAGATCCAGATACAAGGGGCAGCCCTTGTAATTGGCTGTATGGTCCGAGCCGCAGTTTGCACAAGTGGCTGGCACATTTGCCGGTTTGACGCAAGTCTGTGTGAGGTGCTCATTACCGCACTTCACACAGCGAGCAGGGTGGCGGCAATAACGGGCCGTGTGGTTAAAGCGCTGGCATCGGTGGCACTGTGGCAAATTCTTGCCATCTATTTTAGGCCACTCGAAGCGGACGACGTATTTGCAAAGATTTCTGATTTCGAATATAGATCGATTCTTTGTGGAATCGGGAGCCAATTCCACAAAGAATATATTCGGTTGATATGTACCAGGGCCGCTGCGATTCTTATATTTTGGGCAATATACGTTGCGAATCGTATAGCCCATGCAGGTCAGCTCGTTCCGGATTGCGTCGGTGCTTGTGGAGGCGTGAATGCCCCGCACCACAACCCGGAATGAGCGCTCCTCACGCCTCTGGTACGTGTTATAATTGATTGAATTGTCCGTATTGAGGACGTTTATGATTTTAGAGTAAGTCTCTAAAGTTTTTGGCAGGATTCTTAATATGCCAGGACCACCCAATTTTAATCCATAATCAATTATGGGCGGGTTTTGTCCGTTTAATTTGGCAATTACAGAATCGATGCCGTTTTGATCTGGCTGGTTGTAATGCTGAATGCATATCTGTGGCGGTTTGTAGTGTTTCGCCGCAGGGGCAGAAACATTGATCGCACCAGCTTGCTGTTGTTGTTGACAGTCGGGAGAGTTAGAAGGAGTAGCATTGACGGCCGTGGCGGCAGTGGCGAAATGGATACTTGTCAATGCTGCTCTTGTGTTAGTTGGAGTTGTTGTCGTAGTTGTTGACTGTTTGACAGGTGACAGGGCAGCTTGTACGGCAGCGGCCAAATTGTTAGTTTTCGCCGGCAGCTGTTGGGACTGATGTGTATCTGGCGCTTCAAAGTCGGATTCAGATAATAATGTGAACCGATTTGCAAATTGGTTGCGTCTTTGAGCATCTTGCTGGGATAGGCGAGAAATTGCCGAGTTTTGGCGATTTGACTTTCGTGCATTATTTTTGCGAATTTGATTGGCTGTTTTGCCTGTGGGATGCAGTAACTTATAGTGAGATGCACCGGTAGTGGCTGTGGTGGTGATTTTGCCGCCGGGACCACCAATACCGGGTGCATTGTTGGAACTGCTGTCACTGCTGCTGCTTATACACGTTGAATTTTTGGGTTTTTGATTTGCAGCATTGCCAGCCAAAATGGCTGCATATGTTGGCGAAATGACTTGTGTGGAGGTTTTTGTAGCAACAACCGAAGTGGGAGTATGGTGGCGAAAAGTGCTCATCGGCAGCGGTTGAGCTGGCTTTGGTGTGCAAGGGGCATCATCGCTATCCATAATATTTACGATTGAATCACTAGAGGAGTGTTCATCGTAGTAGCTGGTAAAGTTGTCGGCAGCTTGACTGTTTGGAGGAGTAGTATCCAACTCAAGCTGGGCAATTAGGCGTTTAAAATGTGCTAGTTGTGCCTGAGCGTCAGCTGGTATATGAATACTCTCGATATTCGTGTTTGTAGCTGTTGTTTTTGCCGTTATTGATGATGTTGTTGTCGTTTCCGAAACAGTGTTTTCTGTTTCTTTGCCCGCAGCGCGTTTCTGTTCTTGTCCTTTTTGCGCAGGTGTTTCACTGGCTGTCGATATGAGAGCCTGGGGGGACAGGGCTGTTGCTGGCGCCAATGAGTCTACTGAAATTGATAGTAGACCGTTCATTGATGCCGGCATTGTCAGTATCGGCGAGAGCAGTAGGCCTGATAAGTTTGACAAGAGTCCTGGCGATATTGCAGGCTCGGCGGACAGGTGAGTAGTGGGCGTAGTGTTTGGATCTGACATATTGATAGTGGTAATTGGTAAATATGGTTGAAGGTAGGTATTGGTATACGGTGAGTATATGGTTGAGGTAAGTATATATATTATATATAGTTTGTGATTGGTGATGGCACACCGGTATGAAATTATAATTATATATGAGTATGATAAGGTAAGTATAGGTAAGTATGAATATATGTAATATGAAGGTGTGATAAGGTAAGTATAGGTAAGTATATGAGAAGGTGTGATAAGGTGAGTATAAGTAAGTGTATGTGTGATAGTAGCTTAATATTGTTGGTGGCGAAACACCTGATTAAGCTTCAATTTTTTAATAGGTTTGATTAAGGTAAGTAATTAGTTTTAGTTTATTTAGTTTATTGGTGATGAAGCACCAGTTTTGATTTTGTTTGTGTCAACCTTTACGAAAATTTAGAGCAGCCTACAAAGGGGACGTGTAAAACCTTAAGCTCTTTGTTGGTTTTTGCAAAGGTTGAGTTTATATGAAATAGGAAAAGTGCAAAATGGCGATGGGTGGATGAAACGACTAAATGGCGCTTTGTTGTGATTTGTTTGTGAGTGTGTGCTTTTGGTTTCGCACCAAGTTGACCGATTTAGTCAATTCACAAACCAGATAGTCGACTAGCTACGGTTGCGCCTGCTCTCAGCTTCGTCAGGTTTCTATGCGCGCGTCACTTATATGGACGTCAAAAAAGAGGGGAAGTAATGTATATAGGTGAGTTTGTATGTGTTTGCTGTAGATATATATATTTGTTTATATATGTGTTTTGACAGGAGTTGTAGATATGTATGTGAAAGTATATATGTATATGTTTTGACAGATGTATATATGTGTAAATTATGAAATGTAATAAGTGTGTGTATGCGTGTGTGTGTCAAGTTGCGCGACAGCAACTATTTTAGCGATTGTATAAGTGTGCAAAAAAAAAACCAGAACAATTGCTCGCACACACACACGTCATATATTGGCATAAACTTTTGCTGAGAAATTGCTAGAAATTTTTAGGTTAATCTGATTGGTCACCTTTGGGCTTGAAGTTTTATGGCAAAAGTTGATGTAATACCTTGTTTTTAGAGATTTGAAGGGTTAATTGTTATTTTTGATTATGTATTATTTTATTTATAAGTAATATATTTTTGATTAAATTGCTCTCTTTTTAGCTAAGAGGGTATGATTGACGTAGACGGACAGTTTGTAGCAATATATATGCTAGGTATATATGTATATTTAATAAGTAATTGAAAATATATATAGCTATAGCAATTTATTGATTTATATGTGATTTTGTTTTAGGTTATATCAATTATTATTGATTTATTGACGAGAGTATGAGTTATAGTGGTTAATTTTAGTACATATAAGGCACTAGGCAGTTATGTATTTGTTATACATACACACTTTTGTGTTTTTGCACACTATGCGCCAGCGTCTGATGCGCAGCAGAACAACTAAAACAAAAGTTCTAGATTGTCCACGAGGCGACACTTTGTGCAAAAGTCACAGCAGGCCACGTGCACTATATATATGTACAAGGAAAAAAGCCACTGTATTGAGCGAGTGAAAAACCGAATGAAGAAACCGAGGGAAATGTATTGCAATTTGCACTTTGCAATCGTGTCCCTATATACTATGTTCGGTTCGTTTTGGCGCGCGCTGCCGAATTTATATGATTTTTACTTTTTGTTTCTCCGCGAGCACGTCCGTTCACTTCAGGCACCAAAAAGAGACGTTTTTTTCTGTTTTAGGTTGAGCAGGAGACCGGGTCGGATGAGACGAATGGGAAACGGGATCGAGGACACCGAGCATCGTGTACCGAGTACCGAGTAGCGAGCGTCGGGCATCGAGCATTCGCATCGCACAGAGAGCGAGCGAGTGTTTGAGTATGCATGGTCGTGGTGGCCTGGAGGGCTCGAGACATGGCGAGGCAGCATTAAAGGTGCCTACTAGCTCATGCTCGTCAACCGCTCCAAACCATCACCATCACATGCATACCGCACACCCACACACAGGCCACTATCCTGTAGCGGTACGAAGTATCCCCCTTCCCACCGTCACACACCGAACCAATCCCCCCTCCAGAGTTTATTGATATATACTTCCTTAATTCTATACATTTTAAATTTTTGTGTTTTGTGATATGTTTATGTGTATATACATGTTTAGGAATTTGTGTGTGTCGTGTATTTATACAAAATTATATGAATTTGCCAACTTAATATTCATACCATTTGTGCAAAAAATTAACTTTATGATAAGAGCTAAAATGATTGTTTATGTCTCTATAATTTTAGTAAATAAAGATTCAGGTGTATAGAAGAAGTATACAATTGGAGTGGTGTGCGGCGTCAGCAAATCTGGTTCGCCATAAGCCAGCATTATTGATAAGAGTACAGCAAAATGATGAGAGAATTTATTTAATGGAGTTTATGAAAATAATAATTTTTCGTTGTGATTTGTCTGTGTTTGATGTACGAAATAAGGAGAAATGTTTTCTTGTATCTTATTGATAGAGAATTGGACTCGGCGCATGAATATACAGTGTGTGTGTGTTCCCAATTGTATGGTGTGTGTGTCTGCATTGCCCGAGACATAGGGTTGGCAAATGAACAGAGAACACACAGGGCCACTCCACAATTCACAACTGTGATTTGTCATGTCCGTCCTGTGTTGATTGTTGGTTTTTTGTTTTCCCAATTTAAAAAATCTCCCTATCCTCTGTTTCCCACATCAAAAGCAGATAAATAACACCGCAGTTGATAAGAAAATTGATGTTATTTTAGCCGAGTACCTTCTCTCAGTTCATTTAAATTTCAATAATTTAAATATATTTGCACTGGCTGTTATCAAATGCGTGTTGGCTATGATTAAATATTTGCGATGCGGGATAAAAAAGATGGTTGAGATGGAGAAGTTTTTAGCAAGAGGAATTTTGAATTGGCAGATTTATTGGTGTGAAGAGGCAATGATAAGCATATTGTGTGCTATGTTTGTGTTCATTGCTTTTTCTCGATGTGATTGTGTGTGTGTGTGTGTAAAGGTGTGATGATGTTTGATGCTGCCAAATGTGGATTTCTGGAGCTTTTCTTGAAAAGGAAGTTGCCCGTCTTCCCTCGTAGGCCGGTTAGGGATGCAAATAGCAGCTTCTGTTGCCATTGGTCATGGGGTGGGCAAGTGTGGAACAGACATCTTGTTTCGTCTGCTTATGTTTTAGTGTGCGCCAGCGCATTGACGAATAGGAAGCGCGCTCTTGTGCGCGTGTGTGTGCATAAGCTCACTGTATTCGAGCATTGGAAAAGCTGGAGTGTTGTGAGCGAGCAGACACAGAGGCGCACATAGCGGAACATGGCTGGCAATTTGTTGTGGCATTTTTGTATTTTGCAACTTGTTGACAATTGCATTGATGATTGTGTTGTGTTGCATTGAGAAATGCAATTTGTGATGAGGTTGGTATATTTTTAGGAAAATAATAGCTGCTTGAGGATAAATTAAAAAGGTAAGTAAATAAGGTAGGTAAAAATAATAAGGAGGTAAGTAACGGGTAAGTACTAAAATAAAGATTTGGTTTGGGAAATTAACTAATAAAAGGTAAGTTGGAGGTAAGTAAAAGTTGCTATTTTTTCCAGGATTTTAATTTTGATTGAGCAGTAGATGAGTCAATGAAACCGGGTATCTGAATTCATTCAAATTATTGGCTTGAATTTGACCATGGTACAGCGAGCGGTGTAGAATCTGCGCCTAGGCGGAGCACTCCTTGCAATTGTTGTTGCAATATCAACACCGAGCCCATCAGACCGTCTAACTGCTCTTGCTGCTTGTTGGCCATTTGAAGCAGTATATCGTTTTGCAGATCGTTGGAGGAGGGTGTTTGGTAAAGTTGCTGTTGTTGTGGTGATGGTAGTAGCTGTCGCTGCTCAACGTCAACTTGCATTGGCGTGGATTGTTGTTGTGTGACGGGTTGATTGGCGGTGGTGGCTTGTTGCCGGATGGACCAATTTTCTAGTATCTGGCGCTGCCTTGAGATGATCTGTTCTCTGGTTTGAACAGAGTCAGGTCTCTCAAGTTGGCGTTGCTGCTGTTGTTGTTGTTGTAAACTTTGGATCCGCGCCCATCTAGAGCGTGGATCCAAGGAGTTGGATGAGGAGACGGTGGGGGGATTGGAGTTATTGGCATTGTTTGCCGTATTGATGTTGTTGTTTGTGATTGGTGTGGCAGATTTTCGGGGAACTCCAGCTGGAGTGCTAGTTTGTAATTTTTGATTTTGTATTGGTTGCGTTCCTATCTGTCCACCATTTTGTTTTGATTTCTTGTTATTTTTGTTGTTGATTAGCTTAGGCTTTGGCAGCTGGCGCTGCAGCTGAACTTGTTGTTGTTTTTGCTGTTGCTGCTGCTGTTGCAGTTGCAGTTGAGCAGATTGCTGGCGCTGAGGCTGCTTTTGCCGCCGCTGTAATTTCGGCTGAGGCTGCCGAACATTCGGACTGATATTTTTGCTGTTTGGCAGGGACAACAGTTTTGCTTGTAGCAGATCCAGATACAAGGGGCAGCCCTTGTAATTGGCTGTATGGTCCGAGCCGCAGTTTGCACAAGTGGCTGGCACATTTGCCGGTTTGACGCAAGTCTGTGTGAGGTGCTCATTACCGCACTTCACACAGCGAGCAGGGTGGCGGCAATAACGGGCCGTGTGGTTAAAGCGCTGGCATCGGTGGCACTGTGGCAAATTCTTGCCATCTATTTTAGGCCACTCGAAGCGGACGACGTATTTGCAAAGATTTCTGATTTCGAATATAGATCGATTCTTTGTGGAATCGGGAGCCAATTCCACAAAGAATATATTCGGTTGATATGTACCAGGGCCGCTGCGATTCTTATATTTTGGGCAATATACGTTGCGAATCGTATAGCCCATGCAGGTCAGCTCGTTCCGGATTGCGTCGGTGCTTGTGGAGGCGTGAATGCCCCGCACCACAACCCGGAATGAGCGCTCCTCACGCCTCTGGTACGTGTTATAATTGATTGAATTGTCCGTATTGAGGACGTTTATGATTTTAGAGTAAGTCTCTAAAGTTTTTGGCAGGATTCTTAATATGCCAGGACCACCCAATTTTAATCCATAATCAATTATGGGCGGGTTTTGTCCGTTTAATTTGGCAATTACAGAATCGATGCCGTTTTGATCTGGCTGGTTGTAATGCTGAATGCATATCTGTGGCGGTTTGTAGTGTTTCGCCGCAGGGGCAGAAACATTGATCGCACCAGCTTGCTGTTGTTGTTGACAGTCGGGAGAGTTAGAAGGAGTAGCATTGACGGCCGTGGCGGCAGTGGCGAAATGGATACTTGTCAATGCTGCTCTTGTGTTAGTTGGAGTTGTTGTCGTAGTTGTTGACTGTTTGACAGGTGACAGGGCAGCTTGTACGGCAGCGGCCAAATTGTTAGTTTTCGCCGGCAGCTGTTGGGACTGATGTGTATCTGGCGCTTCAAAGTCGGATTCAGATAATAATGTGAACCGATTTGCAAATTGGTTGCGTCTTTGAGCATCTTGCTGGGATAGGCGAGAAATTGCCGAGTTTTGGCGATTTGACTTTCGTGCATTATTTTTGCGAATTTGATTGGCTGTTTTGCCTGTGGGATGCAGTAACTTATAGTGAGATGCACCGGTAGTGGCTGTGGTGGTGATTTTGCCGCCGGGACCACCAATACCGGGTGCATTGTTGGAACTGCTGTCACTGCTGCTGCTTATACACGTTGAATTTTTGGGTTTTTGATTTGCAGCATTGCCAGCCAAAATGGCTGCATATGTTGGCGAAATGACTTGTGTGGAGGTTTTTGTAGCAACAACCGAAGTGGGAGTATGGTGGCGAAAAGTGCTCATCGGCAGCGGTTGAGCTGGCTTTGGTGTGCAAGGGGCATCATCGCTATCCATAATATTTACGATTGAATCACTAGAGGAGTGTTCATCGTAGTAGCTGGTAAAGTTGTCGGCAGCTTGACTGTTTGGAGGAGTAGTATCCAACTCAAGCTGGGCAATTAGGCGTTTAAAATGTGCTAGTTGTGCCTGAGCGTCAGCTGGTATATGAATACTCTCGATATTCGTGTTTGTAGCTGTTGTTTTTGCCGTTATTGATGATGTTGTTGTCGTTTCCGAAACAGTGTTTTCTGTTTCTTTGCCCGCAGCGCGTTTCTGTTCTTGTCCTTTTTGCGCAGGTGTTTCACTGGCTGTCGATATGAGAGCCTGGGGGGACAGGGCTGTTGCTGGCGCCAATGAGTCTACTGAAATTGATAGTAGACCGTTCATTGATGCCGGCATTGTCAGTATCGGCGAGAGCAGTAGGCCTGATAAGTTTGACAAGAGTCCTGGCGATATTGCAGGCTCGGCGGACAGGTGAGTAGTGGGCGTAGTGTTTGGATCTGACATATTGATAGTGGTAATTGGTAAATATGGTTGAAGGTAGGTATTGGTATACGGTGAGTATATGGTTGAGGTAAGTATATATATTATATATAGTTTGTGATTGGTGATGGCACACCGGTATGAAATTATAATTATATATGAGTATGATAAGGTAAGTATAGGTAAGTATGAATATATGTAATATGAAGGTGTGATAAGGTAAGTATAGGTAAGTATATGAGAAGGTGTGATAAGGTGAGTATAAGTAAGTGTATGTGTGATAGTAGCTTAATATTGTTGGTGGCGAAACACCTGATTAAGCTTCAATTTTTTAATAGGTTTGATTAAGGTAAGTAATTAGTTTTAGTTTATTTAGTTTATTGGTGATGAAGCACCAGTTTTGATTTTGTTTGTGTCAACCTTTACGAAAATTTAGAGCAGCCTACAAAGGGGACGTGTAAAACCTTAAGCTCTTTGTTGGTTTTTGCAAAGGTTGAGTTTATATGAAATAGGAAAAGTGCAAAATGGCGATGGGTGGATGAAACGACTAAATGGCGCTTTGTTGTGATTTGTTTGTGAGTGTGTGCTTTTGGTTTCGCACCAAGTTGACCGATTTAGTCAATTCACAAACCAGAAAGTCGACTAGCTACGGTTGCGCCTGCTCTCAGCTTCGTCAGGTTTCTATGCGCGCGTCACTTATATGGACGTCAAAAAAGAGGGGAAGTAATGTATATAGGTGAGTTTGTATGTGTTTGCTGTAGATATATATATTTGTTTATATATGTGTTTTGACAGGAGTTGTAGATATGTATGTGAAAGTATATATGTATATGTTTTGACAGATGTATATATGTGTAAATTATGAAATGTAATAAGTGTGTGTATGCGTGTGTGTGTCAAGTTGCGCGACAGCAACTATTTTAGCGATTGTATAAGTGTGCAAAAAAAAAACCAGAACAATTGCTCGCACACACACACGTCATATATTGGCATAAACTTTTGCTGAGAAATTGCTAGAAATTTTTAGGTTAATCTGATTGGTCACCTTTGGGCTTGAAGTTTTATGGCAAAAGTTGATGTAATACCTTGTTTTTAGAGATTTGAAGGGTTAATTGTTATTTTTGATTATGTATTATTTTATTTATAAGTAATATATTTTTGATTAAATTGCTCTCTTTTTAGCTAAGAGGGTATGATTGACGTAGACGGACAGTTTGTAGCAATATATATGCTAGGTATATATGTATATTTAATAAGTAATTGAAAATATATATAGCTATAGCAATTTATTGATTTATATGTGATTTTGTTTTAGGTTATATCAATTATTATTGATTTATTGACGAGAGTATGAGTTATAGTGGTTAATTTTAGTACATATAAGGCACTAGGCAGTTATGTATTTGTTATACATAACACACTTTTGTGTTTTTGCACGCCGTGCGCCAGCGTCTGATGCGCAGCAGAACAACTAAAACAAAAGTTCTAGATTGTCCACGTGGCGACACTTTGTGCAAAAGTCACAGCAGGCCACGTGCACTATATATATGTACAAGGAAAAAAGCCACTGTATTGAGCGAGTGAAAAACCGAATGAAAAAACCGAGGGATATGTATTGCAATTTGCACTTTGCAATCGTGTCCCTATATACTATGTTCGGTTCGTTTTGGCGCGCGCTGCCGAATTTATATGATTTTTACTTTTTATTTCTCCGCGAGCACGTCCGTTCACTTCAGGCACCAAAAAGAGACTCTAATTCTGTTTTAGGTTGAGCAGGAGACCGGGTCGGATGAGACGAATGGGAAACGGGATCGAGGACACCGAGCACTCGCTCGCCCATTCCTTCGGGGAGAGAATGAGTGAGAAAGTGAGTGTGTGAGAGATACCTTAGATAGATGAGTGTATAGTACGAGGGTGAGCGTGTGTGTGAGTACGGGAGTAAGCGAGTCGTAGTGTGACGGCATTGTGGCGCCAACTCAATTTAAATCTAACTACTCTCATATCCATACCCCCTGTCACAACACACTGGTCTCACGCAGGACACCAAATATCAGAGATACCTCCCTCACAAACTCAGCTAGTCCATCCGCAATTCACACAGCCCCATACCGAACCTGACCCTACTCCAGAAGTTTATTGATATACTCTTAATTTTATACATTATAAATTTTCTGTGAGTTTTGATTAAAAGTTAATGTGTGTATATACATGTTTAAAGGATTAGTGTTGTGTGTGTTTGACAAAATATAAATGCATGAATTTGCCAATTAATTCATAATCTTATATATGCAGATGACACTTATTGAAAAAGTTTATTTAATGATTATCTTTTGTCTCTGACTATTAAAGTTAATTTAAATGTATAGTAAGAGTACAATTGGAGTAATGTGCGGCGTCAGCATGTATGTGTATGCCATTAGCCAGCATTATTGATAATAGCCGAGTGATTGACGTGAGAGAAATTTGTTTAATGGTGTTCAAAGGATTTTTCGTTATGATTTATCTGTGTTTGATGTACGAAATAAGGAGAATGTTTTCTTGTTTCTTATTGATGGAGAATTGGATTCGGCATATGAATATACAGTGTGTGTGTGTTCCCGATTTTGCAAAGTGTGTCTGTATTGCCCGAGACAAAAGATGAATAGATGGCAACGGGACAGATCACGCTTGGGCCACTCCACAATTCACAACTGCGATTTTTCATGTCCGTCCTGTGTTGAATGTTTAATGTTTTATTTTCCCAGATTAAAAAATTCTCCCCATCCCTATGTTGGATCCACACATCAAGAGCAGATAAATAATATCGCATTTGATAAGAAGATTGATGTTGTTTTCGCCAAGTACCTTCTCTCGCTTAGCACTGGCTGTTATCAGATGCAAATTGGCATAATTTAAATATCTGCGTTGCGGGAAAGGGAATGAAAAAGAATATTGGGAAATAATAGCGAATTGGCAAATTCGTGTATGAGAGGAGGCAACAGTAAGCGCATTGTGTTTGTTATTGTTGCTTTCTCGATATGGCTTTGTGTGTGTGTGTATGATTTGATTGTGTGTGTTTTCTTATTGTTGGCTGAATTAAGATGATAGTTGAAGCTGCTGGAGGTAGTCCGTGGTGAATAAGAGATTGCCCCCCCCTCCCCATAATGGCCGTTTTTTGCATTTAAAAATGCAAATAGCAGTAGCTTTTGCCATTGGCCATGGGGTGGGCAAGGATTTTGGCTGTGACTAGCCGGGCAATATCGCATAGACATCTTGTCAGTGGTGTCCGTGTGAGCGCCAGCGCATGGACGAAGACGTGTACTCGTGTGTGTGCATGTGCTCACGTCATTCCAGCAATGAAAAGTTCCAGGGTGTCGCGAGCGAGCAGACACAGCGGCGCACACAGCGGCACATGGCTGGCAGTTTGTTTTGATAACTTGTTGATTGCAGTTTCTGTTGGTTGCGTTGTTGATTATGCTATTTAATGTTTGCATTGAGAAATGCAATTTGTGATGAGGTAAGTATATTTCAGGAAAGAAACAGTGGCAAAAGGAGGATAAAGTAAAAAGGTAAGTAAATGAGGTAGGTAAAATAATAAAGAGGTAAGTGAGAGGTAAGTACAAAAGGAAAAGAAAAAAGCATTTTTTAGTGAGCTAGAGGTAAGTAAAATTTGTCAGTTTTTCCGAAATTTTTTGTTTGGATTAGCAGTGAATGTGTCAATGAAGCCGGGCATCTGAACAGTTTATTGATTTGAGTTGTTGCAGGTTTTGGCGGGCATTGTGGAGTTATCGTCGTGGCGAAATAGTTCCTGCAATTGTCGCTGCATCAGCGACATTGAGCCCGTTAGCCTATCTAGCTGCTCCTGCTTCTTTTGGGCCATTTGAAATAGTATCTGATTATTGGGATCGTTTGGAGGATAGGTGTTGTTTGGCTGTTGTTTTTGTTGCGGCTGCTGCTCAACATCCATCTGCATAGGCAGTGGCTGCCCTTGCGGGACGGGTTGTTGGTCAGTGGCAACTTGCCGTTTTGATAAGTTTTCAAGCAGCTGGCGTTGTATTGAAACGATCTGTTCTCTGCTCTGAACAGAGTGAGGTCGCTCGAGTTGACGCAGCTGCTGCTGTTGTTTTTGTAATCTTTGGATCCGCGCCCATCTAGAGCGTGGATCCAAAGAGTTGGATGCGGGAACGGTTGGGGGATTGAAATTATTGGCATTGTTTGCCGTATTGATGTTGTCTGAATTTGATGGTGTGACAGATGTGATGGAAACCGCGGATGGGATGCTGATAGGCTGCGGTTTCGTCTGTCCGCCATTTTGTTTTGATTTTTTGTTTTGTTTTTTCTTTTTGTTTTTCTTTGGTTGCATTGGCGTAGGCTTCTGCGTTGGAGCTTGCTGCTGTTGAGCAGGTTGCTGACGCTGAGGCTGCTTTTGCCGCTGCGGTAAATTCGGCTGTTTTTGTTGCGGCTGCCGAATTTGTGATTTTGTGTTTTTAGTGGTGGGCTGGCTTAACAGTTTTGCTTGTTGCAAATCCAGATACAAGGGGCAGCCCTTGTAGTTGGCTGTATGATCCGAGCCGCAGTTTGCACAAGTGGCTGGCACATTTGCCGGTTTGACGCAAGTCTGTGTGAGGTGCTCATTACCGCACTTTACACAGCGAGCAGGGTGGCGGCAATAACGGGCCGTGTGGTTGAAGCGCTGGCATCGGTGACACTGAGGCAATTTCTTGCCATTTATTTTAGGCCACTCGAAGCGGACGACGTATTTGCAGAGATTTCTGACACCGAATATGGATCGATTCTTTGCGGGATCGGGAGCCAATTCCACAAAGAATATATTCGGTTGATATGTACCAGGGCCGCTGCGATTTTTATATTTTGGGCAATATACGTTGCGAATCGTATAGCCCATGCAGGTCAGCTCGTTCCGGATTGCGTCGGTGCTTGTGGAGGCGTGAATGCCCCGCACCACAACCCGGAATGAGCGCTCCTCACGCCTCTGGTACGTGTTATAATTGATTGAATTGTCCAAATTGAGGACGTTTATGATTTTAGAGTATGTCTCTAAAGTTTTTGGCAGGATTCTTAATATGCCAGGACCACCCAATTTTAATCCATAATCAATTATGGGCGGGTTTTGTCCGTTTAATTTGGCAATTACAGAATCGATGCCGTTTTGTTCGGGTTGGTTTGCATGTAAGATGCATATTTGGGGCGGTTTGTAATGTTTCGCCGCAGGGGCAGAAATATTGACCGCATCAGCCTGTTGATGTTGAGTATTAAAGGACAGGGAATCTGGAGGAGTAGTATTGACGGCCGTGGCGGCAGCGGCTGGATGGACATTGGTCATTGCTACTTTTGCAATGGTAGGAATTTTAGTCGACGTTGTCGGCTGTTTAGTTGTCGCCGGCAACTGTTGAGGTAGGTGTTGTTGTGGCGCTTCAAGGTCAGATTCTGACAGTAAATTGAATCGATTTGCATGTTGATTGCGCCTTGAATCTTGTTGTGATGAACGGGGATTGGCCGAGATTTGGCGATTTGTTTTGCGCGCGTTTATTTTGCGGTTTTGATTGGCTGTTTTGCCTGTGGGATGCAATAACTTATAGTGAGATGCACCGGTAGTGGCTGTGGTGGTGATTTTGCCGCCGGGACCACCAATACCGGGAGCATGGCTGGAGCTGCTGTCACTACTGCAGTTTAAACACAACAAGTTTTTGGAGTTTTGGTGCGCAACATTGTCAGCCAAGATGGTTGCGTATGTTGGCGAGTTGAATTGGCGAGCTTCATTACTGTCTGTGTTATTAGCGATAAGATCACCAGAATAGTGTCCGTTGCTATGAATGTTAGAGTTTTCGACATTTTGAGTGTTGGTTGAAAAATGTTCAGTTACGGCATTTTCAGCACAATCGGATTCAAGCTGAGCAATCAGACGCTTAAAATGGACCAATTGTGCTTGAGCATCGGCTGACGCCATTTTTGTTGTTGTCGGTTCAGACACTATGTTTGTCCCTTTCATATTCGTGGCACGTTTTTGTTGCTGTCCCTTTTGCGCAGGCATTTTGCAGGCTGTCGATATGAAAGCTTGGGGAGACAGTGCCGATGGTGTCGTGGCCCTAGTCGCGGCCGCCACCAAAGAGTCTGCTGAAAATGATTGCAGACGGTTCAGTGGTGTCGGCATTGGCGACATCGGTGAGAGTGACATGTCTGATAAGTCATTCAGGAGGCCTGGCGATATTGCCAGCTCTGCGGACGAGTATGTGGTGGACGAAGTGTCTGGATTTGACATGGCGATGATGGTAAGTGTGGTTAAAGGTAAGTAGTTTTAATATGGTAAGTATTTTATATGGTAAGTATATATATTATATATATTTTATGATTGGTGATGGCACACCGGTATGAAATTATATTTTTATTTATAGGGCGTAAATATTAAAATATGAAGGTGTGATAGGGTAAGTATAGAGATATATATGAAGGTGTGATAATGGTAAGTATAGGTAAGTATATGAGAAGGTGTGATAAGGTAAGTATAAGTAAGTGTATGTGTGATTGTGGCTTAATATTGTTGGTGGCGACACACCTGATTAAGCTTCAATTTTTTAATAGGTTTGATTAAGGTGAGTATTTAGTTTTAATTTATTTAGTTTATTGGTGATGAAGCACCAGTTTTGAATTTGTTTGTGTCAACCTTTACGAAAATTAAGAGCAGCCTACAGAGGGGACGTGTAAAACCTTAAGCTCTTTGTTGGTTTTTGCAAAGGTTGAGTTTGTATGAAATAGGAAAAGTGCAAAATGGCGATGGGTGGATGAAACGACTAAATGGCGCTTTGTTGTGATTTGTTTGTGAGTGTGTGCTTTTGGTTTCGCACCAAGTTGACCGATTTAGTCAATTCACAAACCAGAAAGTCGACTAGCTACGGTTGCGCCTGCTCTCAGCTTCGTCAGGTTTCTATGCGCGCGTCACTTATATGGACGTCAAAAAAGAGGGGAAGTAATGTATATAAGTGAGTTTGTATGTGTTTGCTGTAGATATATATATTTGTTTATATATGTGTTTTGACAGGAGTTGTAGATATGTATGTGAAAGTATATATGTATATGTTTTGACAGATGTATATATGTGTAAATTATGAAATGTAATAAGTGTGTGTATGCGTGTGTGTGTCAAGTTGCGCGACAGCAACTATTTTAGCGATTGTATAAGTGTGCAAAAAACCAGAATAATTGCCCACACACACACACGTCATATATTGGCATAAACTTTTGCTGAGAAATTGCTAGAAATTTTTAGGTTAATCTGATTGGTCACCTTTGGGCTTGAAGTTTTATGGCAAAAGTTGATGTAATACCTTGTTTTTAGAGATTTGAAGGGTTAATTGTTATTTTTGGTTATGTATTAATTTATTTATAGGTAATAAATTTTTGATTAAATTGCTCTCTTTTTAGCTAAGAGGGTATGATTGTCCGTAGACGGACAGTTTGTAGCAATATATATGCTAGGTATATATGTATATTTAATAAGTAATTGAAAATATATATAGCTATAGCAATTTATTGATTTATATGTGATTTTGTTTTAGGTTATATCAATTATTATTGATTTATTGACGAGAGTATGAGTTATAGTGGTTAATTTTAGTACATATAAGGCACTAGGCAGTTATGTATTTGTTATACATAACACACTTTTGTGTTTTTGCACGCCGTGCGCCAGCGTCTGATGCGCAGCAGAACAACTAAAACAAAAGTTCTAGATTGTCCACGTGGCGACACTTTGTGCAAAAGTCACAGCAGGCCACGTGCACTATATATATGTACAAGGAAAAAAGCCACTGTATTGAGCGAGTGAAAAACCGAATGAAAAAACCGAGGGATATGTATTGCAATTTGCACTTTGCAATCGTGTCCCTATATACTATGTTCGGTTCGTTTTGGCGCGCGCTGCCGAATTTATATGATTTTTACTTTTTATTTCTCCGCGAGCACGTCCGTTCACTTCAGGCACCAAAAAGAGACCTCTTTTTTCTGTTTTAGGTTGAGCAGGAGACCGGGTCGGATGAGACGAATGGGAAACGGGATCGAGGACACCGAGCACTCGCTCGCCCATTCCTTCGGGGAGAGAATGAGTGAGAAAGTGAGTGTGTGAGAGATACCTTAGATAGATGAGTGTATAGTACGAGGGTGAGCGTGTGTGTGAGTACGGGAGTAAGCGAGTCGTAGTGTGACGGCATTGTGGCGCCAACTCAATTTAAATCTAACTACTCTCATATCCATACCCCCTGTCACAACACACTGGTCTCACGCAGGACACCAAATATCAGAGATACCTCCCTCACAAACTCAGCTAGTCCATCCGCAATTCACACAGCCCCATACCGAACCTGACCCTACTCCAGAAGTTTATTGATATACTCTTAATTCTATACATTATAAATTTTCTGTGAGTTTTGATTAAAAGTTAATGTGTGTATATACATGTTTAAAGGATTAGTGTTGTGTGTGTTTGACAAAATATAAATGCATGAATTTGCCAATTAATTCATAATCTTATATATGCAGATGACACTTATTGAAAAAGTTTATTTAATGATTATCTTTTGTCTCTGACTATTAAAGTTAATTTAAATGTATAGTAAGAGTACAATTGGAGTAATGTGCGGCGTCAGCATGTATGTGTATGCCATTAGCCAGCATTATTGATAATAGCCGAGTGATTGACGTGAGAGAAATTTGTTTAATGGTGTTCAAAGGATTTTTCGTTATGATTTATCTGTGTTTGATGTACGAAATAAGGAGAATGTTTTCTTGTTTCTTATTGATGGAGAATTGGATTCGGCATATGAATATACAGTGTGTGTGTGTTCCCGATTTTGCAAAGTGTGTCTGTATTGCCCGAGACAAAAGATGAATAGATGGCAACGGGACAGATCACGCTTGGGCCACTCCACAATTCACAACTGCGATTTTTCATGTCCGTCCTGTGTTGAATGTTTAATGTTTTATTTTCCCAGATTAAAAAATTCTCCCCATCCCTATGTTGGATCCACACATCAAGAGCAGATAAATAATATCGCATTTGATAAGAAGATTGATGTTGTTTTCGCCAAGTACCTTCTCTCGCTTAGCACTGGCTGTTATCAGATGCAAATTGGCATAATTTAAATATCTGCGTTGCGGGAAAGGGAATGAAAAAGAATATTGGGAAATAATAGCGAATTGGCAAATTCGTGTATGAGAGGAGGCAACAGTAAGCGCATTGTGTTTGTTATTGTTGCTTTCTCGATATGGCTTTGTGTGTGTGTGTATGATTTGATTGTGTGTGTTTTCTTATTGTTGGCTGAATTAAGATGATAGTTGAAGCTGCTGGAGGTAGTCCGTGGTGAATAAGAGATTGCCCCCCCCTCCCCATAATGGCCGTTTTTTGCATTTAAAAATGCAAATAGCAGTAGCTTTTGCCATTGGCCATGGGGTGGGCAAGGATTTTGGCTGTGACTAGCCGGGCAATATCGCATAGACATCTTGTCAGTGGTGTCCGTGTGAGCGCCAGCGCATGGACGAAGACGTGTACTCGTGTGTGTGCATGTGCTCACGTCATTCCAGCAATGAAAAGTTCCAGGGTGTCGCGAGCGAGCAGACACAGCGGCGCACACAGCGGCACATGGCTGGCAGTTTGTTTTGATAACTTGTTGATTGCAGTTTCTGTTGGTTGCGTTGTTGATTATGCTATTTAATGTTTTTTTTTTCCTTTATATTGACAGAGCACTTACAGATACCTACATTCAGATGGAAGCGAGTGGGTGAAAGGAATATGAGTGAACACACAGGAGGAATTGGTTCCCACTTGACCATGGTGCAGCAGCATATTCCAAGCATACCCGCTCCACATCCATATGTAGGCAGCCAAGCTTTGTCCGGATTTATTTAGGATAGATGTTTACAAATTCCAGTTAACAAAATTTGAAGCTTAATATAATCACAAAGTTTTGATATGGTATAGTTAAGGGTTTTATCCCGATATGATATTGCAAGTGTAATTATGTTTGTCTCATTTCTTCTTTGTAATTGATTGTGATTAATTGAGCATGACTTCTTTGGACTGAAAGCGACGACAGCATTACTAGTATTTGGCATGCCATAAGCCGGCTGTTTTGATAACGTGCTGTGAGGGAGAGGATGTGACGTAGATGGCAAGAGTGCAGGGCAACGCTAGGTGAAACATATCTGCTTGAGACAAAAGGCAGAATGAAAAACACATCGAATACCCTGCTGCTACAGTGCCAGGTATGATAAAGTAATTTAACTGGTTACCATGCTAGTCGTTTGAGTGTCTCTCCTCTCATAGAGACTGACAGTCATGGATTTTTAATGTATAGAGTAAGTTTATTTATGGGTAATGTTGTGTGCTTGTGCAACTGGATTAATGGCTGGGGCATCAATTGTATGGTGCAAAAGTTTAGTGGAAGTGGACGATTGTAATATGAACAGGTTGTCGTCAGCATAACAAGAACATACACGGTTGCGGTCTTGGCATTGTCTCTATTCTGGTATGCAAAGCGGGATACTTGAGCATATTGAATGATTTACAATGTATTAGGAAAACTTATGGGAATAGTCTAATTTAGCAAGTTAACATCATGGAATTTTAATATGAACATGCTGCCATAAGATACAGCTCTGGTGTAAGGGATCGTTAGAATAGTTATGAAAGGTTTCTTATACTGAGGATATATATTGAGGACACTTATAAGAAGCTTGAGGATCATCTGCATGATAGGCATAGTGAGTTAGAGTCGAGTCTGTTTGCTCACCTAGGCTGCACATGGTTTTAAACAGGGCCCCCGGTATACGAGGCAAACATGTCCTGTTCGTTGTTTTGGATAGTATAGTCAGTTTGCTCACCTAGGCTGCACATGTTTTTAGGCAGGGCTCCCGGTATACGAGACAAACTTGTACCGTTCGTTGTATTGCATATCAGCAGAGATGCACATGAGAGAGTTGTATTACTTGAAGTGAGATTTAGGAGGAAGGCTAATTGTTGAGGAAATTGACTTGCCAGAATACCAGTGCATAATGTGTGAGAGAGTTAGTGTGGGGCTGGACACGGAAAAACCGGCCAGGTGTTCGTGCACAAGGGGCACGAAGGCTTGGCTGGGGGCGGAGTAACCGACCAGGTGATCATGCACAGGGGCATGAAGGTTTGGAAGCGGCGTGGGTCAACTTGGGTCGCGCTGGCTGTTTACATCAGTGTTTGGGTCCCAGGACAAATGTTAAGTGCATCATAGTTCGCCAAGCATATTCGTCATGGAAGATGTTATGAGCTAAGGTTATTAGAAATATATCAGATTATCAAGCATTAGGCCATCGGTAGTGCGATTCTCTCAAACATAAATCTTCGTGTTGTGGATTATCAAGCATAGATACATCAGTGGTATGGCATAGGGCATAAGGTGATGAGTATCAGGTACAATATTCAATATAAGGTATTGGGTTGATCTTCATAATGGTTCGGTGGACTATTGAGTAAGGTAGAGGCAGCATTATAGAGCTTTCATAGTAAAACAGGGGACATCAGGTGGGTGTATCAGGAGCCCATAGTCATCTCATTTCTTCTTTGTAATTGATTGTGATTAATTGAGCATGACATCTTTGGACTGAAAGCGACGACAGCATTACTAGTATTTGGCATGCCATAAGCCGGCTGTTTTGATAACGTGCTGTGAGGGAGAAGATGTGACGTAGATGGCAAGAGTGCAGGGCAACGCTAGGTGAAACATATCTGCTTGAGACAAAAGGCAGAATGAAAAACACATCGAATACCCTGCTGCTACAGTGCCAGGTATGATAAAGTAATTTAACTGGTTACCATGCTAGTCGTTTGAGTGTCTCTCCTCTCATAGAGACTGACAGTCATGGATTTTTAATGTATAGAGTAAGTTTATTTATGGGTAATGTTGTGTGCTTGTGCAACTGGATTAATGGCTGGGACATCAATTGTATGGTGCAAAAGTTTAGTGGAAGTGGACGATTGTAATATGAACAGGTTGTCGTCAGCATAACAAGAACATACACGGTTGCGGTCTTGGCATTGTCTCTATGCAAAGCGGGATACTTGAGCATATTGAATGATTTACAATGTATTAGGAAAACTTATGGGAATAGTCTAATTTAGCAAGTTAACATCATGGAATTTTAATATGAACATGCTGCCATAAGATACAGCTCTGGTGTAAGGGATCGTTAGAATAGTTATGAAAGGTTTCTTATACTGAGGATATATATTGAGGACACTTATAAGAAGCTTGAGGATCATCTGCATGATAGGCATAGTGAGTTAGAGTCGAGTCTGTTTGCTCACCTAGGCTGCACATGGTTTTAAACAGGGCCCCCGGTATACGAGGCAAACATGTCCTGTTCGTTGTTTTGGATAGTATAGTCAGTTTGCTCACCTAGGCTGCACATTTTTGTTTGTTTACCGTTCGACACAAGGGAACAAACGCAATGTCGGTCTGGATTCCAGAGCCCAGCTCCATGCCTGGTTGACAGACAGAGAAGTGGGGACTGGGATCCAGACTGTTTTTTTATTCATTTAATACCCAGAGTATTTACAATGAATTAAGTGACATGTTATATACAAATCAAGTGAAGTTGCCCAGCCTTGGCATGGGGATTGCTGTCAAATTATTATTTGAGGACTGGGAAAATTCCCAATTGTCTGGAAGCTACCCAGTCTGATAGCCGTTGCATCTGAATAAGCTGGAGTCTCCAGCGTGACCACTGTTGATCCTGTCGCCAGATGCCATTAGTATGGGTGCTTGAGAAACGAAGCATCAAGGCCTTTTTCCATTGTATGGGATGTCGCAGTCTAAATTTCTGTAAGTAGGCAACCCTTTGACAACGAGTTGTATGGAGCCATCTGAGTGGTTCGTTAGCGTAACGCGATCTTTGTTTTATCTGCCTTTCAGCCATTCGCAATTGGATGAGTTGCCGTGTCCTGCAAATAGTCCTAGTCTTAGGCCCTCGCTGTGGTACTAGTACATAGAGGTTGGCTGCCATAATGAATAGTGTAGCAAGTGTGCACATGGTGTTGCACACTGCTTCATGATTCGCACCGGTGGCCACGTCCCGCTGCGTCTGTGGATTTGGATGCGAGCTTGGTGTCTCTGGACTGGGAGGAATGAGGGCTCCTGGCCTTGTAGGGGCAGCGAGAGTTGAGCACAGCTGCATATGAGACGGGCTGCTTCGTTCATCCTGGAGGTTGTTGGGCTGCACCATTGTTTGACTCAGCAGTTCTTGTATGTCAAATACAAGGTAGTATCTGAGGCTGGGTGGGCGTTGGAGCGGACCTGACTGCCCTTGAGAAGGTAGTTCCTGCTGCTGGACCTGCTGTGATCGCTGCTGCTGTGCTAGGCGACCCAGAGGTAGGTGTTTCCGAAGCATTTCAGCGTATCTTCTTCTGACACCTAGGTGACGTTGTGGGAGTCTTGCTTTAAGGGCAATATTTTTGGCTTCTTCGTTGCTGTGGTTGCTGAGCCGAGCCCAGTACCTGGAGCAAGCATCCTGGTACACTTTTTCCACCGGCACGACCTTCAGATCAGTGTGGATGCTTTGGTTCCGCACGTACCAAGGTGCTCCAGCAATGGTTCGCAGTATCTTATTTTGCGCAACTTGAATACGTTCAAATTGGCCTTCGCATAGAAGTGATCCCCAGACCGGAAGTGCGAACTGCCATATTGGGGCTATGAGCTGCTTATAAAGTGTTACCTTGCATTTTAATGGCAGCTTGCTCCTTTCTGATATTAACCAGTGCAGCTTTTTGGCCCTGTCTCTAACCCTGGCGACAATGGTGGTGACGTGGCTGCTCAAAAGAAGCTTTTTATCGACTTGTACTCCCAGGTATGAGATCCTTTCTTCTGTGGTAAGCCGTTGATCCAAAATTCTTGGGGAAAGAATTGGCATCTGCAAGTTTCTCCAAGTGTGCATTATGTGCTTGGTTTTGGTAATGTTGATGCTAATGCTCCACTTTTGTGTCCATGTTGTTATGGTGGTAAGGAACAAATCCAAATTGGCAATGGCATCTTCTTGCGAGTTTGCCGATGACAAGATGGCCGTGTCATCTGCATAAGTTGCCAGCATCAGTTTATGACGTAGCGGTGCAGGTAGGGGCATGTCGGATGTGTATAGGGTGTACAATACAGGCCCTAGAACACTACCCTGCGGAACGCCGGCGCAGATTTCTTTTAGGCTGGAACGTGTACCTCCACAGCAGTCCACAATGAATGTGCGTTCGCTTAGATAGCTGTTCATAACTCGGTAGAGGACTTCCGGCAATAGTTGTTTGAGCTTGAATCGCAGTCCGTCATGCCAGACACGATCAAACGCCTCCTGTATGTCCATATAGACCGCAGAGCAGTATTTATTGTCTTCATACGCTTCTAGTATAAACTGCGTAACTCGACCCAGTTGTTGTTCAGCAGCATGCTCACGTCTGAAACCGAATTGGTGGCTCGGAATTGCATTGATGATGTTCTCCAATTGGAACATCCGGCGCAGCAGCAGTCGTTCAAAGATTTTTGAAAAGCCAGCAAGCAAGCTTATTGGTCTGTATGATCCAAGCTGATTTTCGTCTGGTTGGCCGACCGGGCGCTGTCCGCAAACACGTCCGCTCGCCACGACCGCCACAGAGAGATTTTTATTGTTGCTCATTTCTACATATAGTTTTGCAAACAGAAATTTTAGAACATTCATGGGAGCACTTAAAACTATGCAACGATCTCCAGTTTGCAAGGTGGAGAGGGACATGACGGGGGAGATACATTTAACATTTAATCTCGACTGACCTACATTTAAACATAACATAACATAACAGACTCTGTTCGATTAACATTATTGTCGTAGGTCAGTTCGCTGGGGGAAATTTATGCACGATCAGCTGGCAATGCTATCGTGTGAATGGCAAGAATAACATAAGAAACAAATGGGCACGCTAAGTACATGTGAGTAGTTGAAAATTTTAAATGTAACAATTTTGTGGCTAGCTTAAATTAATTTATATTTCTAATTTGTAACGCACCGCTTTGCGGTGCGCTGGCCGCCTGGCTATTACCCTGGAGTCGGTGAATTGGATCATGTGGAGCCCAGGTCGTCGTTTGCCTGGCCGAGCCTGCAGCCTTATGCGCTCTGCAGCCACTGATGTGACGAGCGCCTTCCAGGTTTTGGACTGGTGCTGGGCCCTAAGGCCGATGTTTGATAGGAGTAGCCATACTCCCAGGATTTTTGGCCAGTGGATTACCCATTTGCCGCAGTTGTAGCATATGAGCGTGCCTGTAGACTTTTTGGCTTGCAGCTGGTTCTGCAGTCTGCTCCTCTTTGGCGAAGGGGAGTCAGTGTGTGCGGGTGCCATGGTGTGCCGTTTGCTGGACTGACGTCGCTGATGTGTTGGATGTTGATCCTGGGAGAGAGCTAAGTGCCAACATAGCCTTTTGGGCGCCCGTTCTGGCTCAGAGGCTATGCGCTTAACAACTGTGTAATTTTGCTGATTATCGCTTTCATTGCAGGTGATGTTGGACCGCTGAATGGGCTGGGAGACTCTTCGCTTACGTTTCAGCATATGGGTAGCCGTGGAGAGTTTCTGCTGCTGCTGCTGATTGGCTGGTAGCTGCTGAGTATCCAGCAGCTGGATTGGCTGTTGCTGTTTCTGCCATGGCTGCACCGTCTGGGCTGTCGGTGCTGGCTGCTGTCGTTGCTGCTGCTGCTGCTCGTCATCGTCGGGCGATCTGGTTGGCTGTGGCTGTTGGCGACCCAGTACCTCAGCGAGGTCTGCTGGCGTCTGATTCAATGGCTGCTCAGTGAGCCTAGTTTGCTGATTTACGTAAGTTGGAATCTGGAATATATAAGAGTTTGTATTAGTGTCCATGCAAGTGGGCCGGTTGTCCCTGGCGTTGTCCTCATTGCAGTCTTCTGTCGTCAGATCATATACTGTCTGTGGGGCTGAAGGTTGAGCAGTTTGGGGAATCTCTTGCTCGTTGCCGTTGTCTGCCGTCAGGTCATATATTGCCTGTGGGGCTAGTGGAAGAGTAGGTTGGGGCATCTGTTGCTCATTGTCGTCATCTGTAGTCAGGTCATATACTGACTGCTCTGCTAAATGCTGAACAGTTTGGAGCATGTGTTGTACGTCGTGACTTTGTTGTTGGGCCACGTCAAACTCGCGTTCTATTTCTTCTCTTATTTGATTCAGTCGTTGGCTTAGTCGCTGTTCTTCTTCATTTATGATTTGCTGTTGTTGCTGCTGGCTAGCTGGTGGGTTCGTCCGCACTTGATGTATATCAGGGAGGATTAGTTGCTGTATATAATCCGGTTGATCCTGAATATATTCAATTAGGCTTTCCCTAGTCATAAGCCCATTTTTATGGCGTCTTCTAAGTGTGTTTATTTGGTACTCGCCAAATCTGGCTTTAACTCTTGGCCGTTGCCTGTATGTTGGGCTGGGCGTATTGGCTATCCTTCTGGCCTCCTGTTCCTCATGTTCCAGACGTAGCAATGTAGGCAAGCTGTCCTCAGTTTGCTGGGTATCCGTTGTTTGGTGCTGCTGCTGCTGTTGTTGAAGGGGCCTTACATGACGCTCGAGTTGGAGTGCATATAAAGGCCGATTTAGGCGAGTTGGTGTGTATGGCTCACTTATAAGCTTGCGGGCATTAATATTTGGATGAATACTGAGGGCTTTTGCAAATCTACTACTAGTCAAATTGTAGATTTCATCTACCGTGGCTATGTCGTAGGCTTCTCTGATTGACTGGTTCCGCGTGTATCTAGTGGCTCTAGCAATTTTGCGTAGTATTTTATTTTGGCCTACTTCGAGGCGTTGGAATTGTGTGGCCGACACTAAGGCACCCCAAATTGGGAGTGCATAGCGCCATATTGGTGCAATCATCTGCTTATATATCATCATTTTGCAGTCAATAGACAGCGGGCTGTTTGCACCAATGAGCCAATCTAATTTATTGCACAGTGCTCTAGTGCGTGCACATAGCGTAGTGACGTGGTGATTCATGTTCAGCTTTTTATCTAGGTTGATGCCCAGATATTGATGCCTAGTTTTATTAGTAATCTGTTGACCGTACAGCCTTGGTGATGTTGGAGTTTGACTATGTCGTTGTATTGTGCGCAATGTAAACATGACGTGTGCTGTTTTGCTTACGTTTACTTGTATGCACCATCGTTTAGTCCATTTTTCAAATTCATGAAGATATCTCTGGTTTTTAGTGACTGCTCGATCAGGCAATGGTTCTGAGCACATTATTACTGTGTCATCAGCAAAGGTGGAGAGCAACGTGCTGGGTATTAGTGATGTATCTGCGGATGCAGATGTAGTTGACCTAGTTGTAGGCCATAAGCTCCTCAAAACCAATGAGGGAAGTGGCATGTCCGATGTGTATATGATATACAAGATCGGTCCCAATACGCTGCCTTGGGGTACTCCAGCGCTGATATGTCCAATCCTTGATCGAGTTCCTTCATTTCCGTTGACTATAAATGTGCGGTCAGTGAGATAACTTTTTAAAACATTCCACAGGACTGCGGGTAGTAGTTTGGCCAGTTTGCTTAGTAGCCCCTCATGCCAGACACGATCAAACGCTTCACGTATATCGATGAACACGGCTGAGCAGTATTGTCTATTTTCATACGCCTTCAGTATGAATTGCGTGACTCTAGCCAATTGTTGTTCTGTGCCGTGTTCCTTACGGAATCCGAATTGATGATTTGGTACTGCCTGGGCAAAGTCCTTGCACTCGAACATTCTCGTCATCAAAAGCCGTTCGAATATTTTGCTGAACCCTGCCAACAGGCTTATTGGCCGGTAGGAGCTGACCTCCTCCGTAGGTTTTCCAGGTTTTAGCACCATCTTAATTTCTGCGCATTTCCATTGGCGCGGGAAATGTCCGTGCCTAAGTATGCAGTTAAATATATTTGTGAGGTATATAATTGCTTTGTGCGGAAGTGATTTGATGACGTGATTGCTAATGTTGTCAATGCCCGGCGTCTTTTTTAGCGTCAAGGCGGCAATCACTTGGCTTACCTCCTTATCTGAGACTGGGCGAAATGGCGGAGTATTTGGTTGCTCATGCTGCTGCTGCTGCTGCTGGAGAAGCATAAATTGATTCACCTCATTGCTGATTTGTGATCGCTCTTCAGCCGTATTCGTTAAATTTAAGCTGAATCTTTGTTCTAAATATTCTGCAAAGACTTCAGCCTTTTGTTTGTTTGTTTTAGTCCATTCTATATTGTTGTTACTGCTTTGCATACCATTGACAAGAGGTGTAGTGGTGCCAGGCTTAATTTTTAAGGGACGATTCGGCTCTGGCTGTCTTTTAATAGAGTTAGTTGTCCTCCATAGTTGTTGCGTACGATTTGTGTCTGTATCGTTAATGTTCGCGATTTGACGGTTAAGGTTATTAATCTTATCACGTCGTAGTAATCTATTTAGGCGGTTTTGTGCCTGCCTGTATAAGCTGCGTGCTAGTGGTGTACGTAGTAGCATGTAAGAGAATTTGAGTTGCCTTTTTTTGCGTATTTGCCTTAGTGTTTCTGCGCTTATTTTGAAGCGGCCGTATCTCATGCGACTTGTGTTGTACAATTGTTGCCGTCTTCTGCGGGGAGGGGGCGTAGCAGTTATGGCTGCATTCCTTATTTTTTCATATAGGATGTCGATGGCATCCTCGATGTCAGTTCCGGAATTGATAACGATGTTTAATCGTAGATTTTCATTTAGAATTCTTTTAAATTTCTTAATGTTTGCATGTCGTGGCAAAATTTTGTTTTTAGCATTGATTTTCTCAAGTGTCTGGCCGATAGCCATATCAATGTGAATAGGCAGGTGATCAGAGTTCAGATCGATGGTTGAGTATGTTCGTAATCGCCTGTCTCTGATGCCACCGTATATTGCAAAATCTATTGCAGATGGTTTATTCCCTCGAGCATAGGGATAATGAGTGGCACCGCCGGTCGCTAATATGTTAAAGTTTTTGTTTGTGTGTATGGTTCTCAATAATTCCCTCCCTCGCTGGCAGTGTCGCGTGTTGCCCCACCATATACTTTTGGCATTCCAGTCACCACATATGATAAATCCATGTGGACTCAGGCTATCAATGTGGCAGAGAAGCTTGTCAAAGTTGTCTGCCGTCCATTTATATTGCGGAGGGCAATATATAGGAGTGACTACTATTGTTTCCTGTATACTAAGGGTGATGGCAACTGGTGCACATTGAACGGCATCATACATTATTGGTTCCAGACCAATATGCTTGATGCCATGTCTTACTAGTGTAGCGACGCCTCCAGATCTTTGATTTGGAGCGCGTCGCTTAGCTACATATGTGTGGTAACCATCAATGTTTAGTGGGGCGTTGTTCGCATGAATATCTCGGTTTGGGTTTGATTGGCGGTTGGTTCCTTGTCGTATTTCAATGACCATCATAATGTCTACATTATGATGGTGCATAAAGGCTTCCATTTCTCTTGATTTATTGGATATGCCCGCAGCATTCCAATAGGCCATCTTGAGTTTGTGGCCGTATTGGGTGATAGTGGCATGAGTCCCATAGTTGTTGGCAATGGTTATGTTGTCGTTGTCCATGGCAGGAGTGGCTAAATTGTTATTATTATTATTTATTGTATTGGCATTAAAATTGTTTGTATATACGGATTGGCTGTTAGACATCACTATTGTCATTGGCGGCATTGGATGAGCTAGCATAATTGCTAGCTAGCTTTTGGATGTATGGGCATAATATGTCCAGTGGCTGTAGTTCAACATTTCTGCAAAATGCTGAATCCATCCATATAATATGGGATTTTAAGACGCAGAGTAAATCTGAGTCTGGATTGGCTGGTCTGTCAGCAAGCATGTTGCTAATGGCTTGCACCTTAGCAACATGTTGCTGAGGCCCCATGTTTGCACTCAGTGCATGTTCATGACAGTTTGAGTCGAACTTGTTGTCATGTTCGCTCTCACTACGTTCATAGCTGCTGCTGCTGCTGAATTTGCTCGTGTTCGATGCCGCTCTGCTGCCGACACTCAAACGCTCGATTGGCGCTTCTGCCGACGCAAGCGCCGACAGCGACTGAGCCGTAGAGAGCATTGGCGCTCTCTTGTGCTTCGGCTTCGGCTTTCTCCGTTTCAGCTGGTGTTGTTGCTGCTGCTTGGGTAGCTGGTGCCGTTGCTGGTGTTGAGCTGTAAGCTGCTGCTGCTGATGCTGCAGCTGCAGCTGTATTGGTGCGCCAATGGCGACATTTTCAGCAACAGGTGCCGGGGTATGGGGGGGGGCTATAGCTTTTGTAGCTTTGGATGCAGCAATGGCCGCCGGCTTGGACGCCGCCTTTTCGCGCATTTTTTCCTTATTTACTTGTCTATGTACTTGCCCTTTTTGCCTTATATACATATCATTATGTATATATTTATAAGTTCTTTGGCGTAGTTTTTCCCTCGCTGTCGTCAGGTATCTCGTCTGTGATGGCTTCTTTTGTTAATACAATTAACAATATGTTGCTGCTCAGCTGTATATAAGTATATATACAGCACACAGGTTAGGTTTTATATATTTGGTTTTATTTATTTATTTATTTTATTGTTTAGCATTTAAAAATGCTGATTGGCCGTATTTAATTTGTTAGAATACTTTATTTTATTAGTTTTTCACTTTTTTTCTCTCCATTGTGGCTTTAATTTAATTTTTTTTTTTTTTTTTTTTGAATTTATTTTTAGCATTTAAAAATGCTGATTGGCAGTTTATTTGTTTAAACTTTATTACTTTTAATTGTTTGGCACAAGCATTTTATTTTATTTATTTTATTTTATTTAATTTAATTTTAATTTACTGGCAGAAATAAAGGCACTTGTAAAAATTTTTTTAGTTGTTCGTCTGGTTGGCCGACCGGGCGCTGTCCGCAAACACGTCCGCTCGCCACGACCGCCACAGAGAGATTTTTTTATTGTTGCTCATTTCTACATATAGTTTTGCAAACAGAAATTTTAGAACATTTATGGGAGCACTTAAAACTATGCAACGATCTCCAGTTTGCAAGGTGGAGAGCGACATGACGGGGGAGATACATTTAACATTTAATCTCGACTGACCTACATTTAAACATAACATAACATAACAGACTCTGTTCGATTAACATTATTGTCGTAGGTCAGTTCGCTGGGGGAAATTTATGCACGATCAGTTGGCAATGCTGTCGTGTGAATGGCAAGAATAACATAAGTATCAATTGGGCACGCTAAGTACATGTGAGTGGACAAAAATTTTAAATTTAACAATTTTATGGCTAAATAATCTAATTAATTAATTTATTTTATATCGCACCGCCTTACGATGCGCTGGCCGCCTGCCTCTGGCCTTGCGGTGGACAATTGGCCTCCACCTGGTACCTGGCCGGCTTATTGTCGCATAAATTTGCAATTTGCATTGCGTGATGGCTGCCGCTACATCTGCTGGAAGTTGCATCGCTTTGGAGGGGCATGACTTCAGCTGCTGGAGCGGATGACTGGCAATGAGCAACACCATCCACACACCCAGGATGCATGGATAGCGGATCGCCGTGTTATCGCGCCTGTTTTTGCCCGAGGGCGGAGTGATATGCAGCCTGCGCTGCATGATTTTTGCACGTACGGGTGGCGCTGTGTCTGGCCACTCGGCGTCGAGTGGATGACGTTTCGCCGGCTTCCGTGTGTGCTGAGCAGGCCGCTGACGCATTCGCTGGTCCATTTGTGCAGGTAGGTGGATACATGGCATTTTTTGCAATTTGCATATTTTAACTTTTCTGTTTTTATTGCAGGTACGGCGTCTGCTGGGCTGGATAGATGGCGTCTGGGTAGTCATCCTACGCCTGCATCTTCGTCGCCGCTCCAATTTGGCAGTTTGCGCCATTTTCAGCTGGATTTGGTGGCATTTATTTGCCGTAGTGACCACCGTCGTGCGGTGCGTGTTGTGCAGATGCATGCCCGGCTGGGCATTCTGCTCAATTTGGAGTCGCTGCGTCTGGCCAAGGGAGGCCGTTTTGACCACAATGTCCCATTGCTGGAGAAGCTGCTGCCCCTTAAGGACTGTATGCTCAATAAGTGGCTGCTTTTTAGTGCCAAGGGAGTCCAGTGAGGACGCCGTCGACTGATGCTGTTGTGTCTGCCTGTACTCAGGTACAGATTGTGCATTTTGAGGCTCGCGCTTGAGCCCGTAGGTGGGCGTGGCGGCTGTCGTCGGCTGCTGTTGCACGTTCGGCTGCAGATTTGGCGGGCGTTGCTGGTGACCATAGGAGGCATTGGAGGCTCCTATTGACCATCGCTGCTGTGCTTGCTGCCCCATAAGGACAGGCTGCGGATTTTGCGGCTGCTGCTGGTGCCCAAATGAGGGCGTGGTGGATGCCGTCGGCTGTTGCTGCGTGCTCAGCTGTCCCCATAGGACGGACCGAGGATTTTGCGGCTGCTCCTGGTGTCCATAGGCGGCACTGGAGGCTCGTATTGACCTTTGCTGCTGGTTCTGCTGCTCCCATAGGAGGGGCTGCAGATTTTGCGGCTGCTGCTGGTGACCATAGGCGGCACTGGAGGCTCCTATTGACCATCGCTGCTGTTCTTGCTGCTCCCATGGACGAGGCTGCAGATTTTGCGGCTGCTGCTGGTGCCCAAATGAGGGCGTGGTGGATGCCGTCGGCTGTTGCTGCATGCTCGGCTGTCCCCATAGCACGGACTGAGGATTTTGCGGCTGCTGCTGGTGGTCATAGGAGGCATTGGAGGCTCCAATTGACCATCGCTGCTGTTCTTGCTGCCCCCATGGACGAGGCTGCAGATTTTGCGGCTGCTGCTGGTGACCATAGGCGGCACTGGAGGCTCCTATTGACCAGCGCTGCTGGTTCTGCTGCCCCATAAGGACAGGCTGCGGATTTAGCGGGCGTTGCAGGTGCCCAAATAAGGGCGTGGTGGATGCCGTCGGCTGTTGCTGCGGGAACTGTTGCTCCATTGGAGAAGGCTGCAGGTGAGGCAATTGTGTTTGTAGCTGCTGTTGCTGGCCAAGTGAATCCGGTATGTCCACCGTCGACCATAGCTTCTGTAGCTGCTCTGGTACGTAGGCGTGCAGTTGGATTGGCGGATATGGTTGACAGTCTGTAGAGGCTGTCTTGGTGACCGTCAATCGATTTTTTTGTGGCTGCACGCCTATGTATTGGTGCAGCTGTATTGGCTGATTCTTCTGTTGGCCCATGGAGTCCGTTTGGGCCACCATAGACCATTGTCGCTGCAGCTGGTGTCCCCAAAGGTCAGGCTGCTGCAATTTCTGGTCATTTTTGGCCAATGTCGACCATTGTTGCTGGTTCTGAAGCCCCCAGATGGCAGTTTGCTGGACTAGTGGATGATGTTGCAGCCCGATGCTCATATTATGCTCAGCAGAGAGCTGCTTATGCTGCTGATGCTGAGCCCAGTGCATGGGCTGGCATATGTATTGGAGTTGGAGATGCTTCTGCTGCTGCCATGTAGGCGGCGGAGTGGGCTGATCTGTAGTGGGATTGTTCTGCAATTTAATAAAATTTTGAATATCATAACAGTCCGTGTTTGTGTCCAGTGTTGTCAGTTTGTTTGTTATTGTCTGTTTGAGGTGAGTAAGTGTTGGTGGCTGCGGTACTTTGTCAGTCAGCAGTTTGTGTTGCACAGAGTGCATTGATGTCTGTTGGGTAAAAGGTGATTGTACCACTTTTGAATTATTTTCAGATGGCAACTCTAAGTTATCCATCTGAGTAACATGCTTGGAATTTTTGGGCACGCTGTGTTTGTTTTTACTACGCGCTATTGATGCGCGTAGCAGCGTGTGCCCTCTGTAATATTTAGCATTTGAGTTGCCTTTTTGGCTACGGCTGAGTGGAGGAGAAACATATTCAGTAGAATACTCTAGTAAGTAATTTGTAGTTTCGATAGCATCCTTGGTGCTAAAATTAAAATAGCTTTCCAAGGCTGCTTGAATGTCATGACTGACGCATTTGCTTAGTAAACAGATAGCTTCTGGGTCCGATAATAGGCACTTTATTATAGTCGCCTTATCTATAGTACGGCTGAGAGCCATTTTTGAGTATATGAATTTTTCGCTGATTTTATCAATATTGAATGCAGTTATCCGATTTGGAGTAAATCTGCTATATTCTGAATTGTTTATGAATTGTATGTTTCGAGAGTTTGTTGTAAGCTCCTTCACTCTATGGCCGTATCTCAGCATATTACTTTTTTTACTCATTTCGAGTATCATTGGCGTCTGAGGAGCTACTAGCCGTTAAACTAGCTAGCGTCCTAGTGGCTGTTCCGTGCAATTTGGTTGCAGGATATGCATTAATTTTATTTTTGGCCACTATATTCAAAAGTAGTTCAACTACTTGGTCCAATTTAGTGGTCATTTGCATAATTGCAGCCATGTTGCTATTTAAAGCATCAATGGCTGCATTATTGACCGGCACTTGGCTTTCTTTTTGTTGCCGTTGCTTATTTTTCTGTTGCTTTTGCTGCTGCTGCTGCTGATGATGACTAGCGCCTGTTGTGTTTGAAGCATTCGCTGCTCCTGTTTGATTTTTCTGGCGCTTTTCCTCTTGTTCCATCTGAAGCTTCTTCTGAAACTTGAGTAGGTGTTGCATGGCCGGATTATGCATCCGACCAGTATTGACTCGCCCGCTGGTCACCTGACTATAAGTCATCGTCGAGTTGGCAACGTTTCTTTGCATCTTCTGGTTCTTCTGCTGCTGATGTTGTTGTCGGTCCTGATTGGACACCACGTTTTGCGTTCCATGTTGACGTTTATTGACTGATGGCTGCTGTTGCTCGTGCTGGATGGGCATGACTCGTGCCCGGTTTGCTGATAGCCTAGCTCGCTCATCTTTAAAAGCTTTGCAGCCTTTATAATTAGCTACATGCTGGCCCTGACAATTGGCGCACTTTGAAGGCTCGCCTCTTGTCTTGGAGCATGTCGTGGTCGGGTGTCCTTGCCCGCATTTAAGGCATACAAATGGTCGTCGGCAATAGTTTTTACTATGCCCGTATGCCTGGCAACGGTGGCACTGAACAGGATCAGTGCGCTTCCGCTGCCTCTCCACTTTGATTTCCTGGCTGCCAAGTTGTTTCAGTTCCAGTATCTTAGTGTTGTTCTCGTTTTTCACTAGCTCAATTTCGAACGTATTGATCGGTTTGGCAGTGAAGCGTTGTTTTATCACGCCCACATACCTAACCTCATGCCCCAATCTTCGCAATTCCATGCGTACCCAGTCGCATGGAGTTGTGTGGTGTAAATGGCGAATAATTATTCTAAATCCGCGCTCATTGCGCATTTGATGGGTGTGCCGGTGAACATTAGAGGCATCAAGCAACGCAATTGTTGCATTGTATGCCTCAATGTCCGCACATTGCACTCTCACACCACCTGTCTGCGTACTTTTAGTAGCAAACTTATTAGCACCCACATTATTTGAGATATCTTTGATAATTCTTTGAATATCATCAATATTGGGCAGGTATATGGTGGGCACCTTGACCCGTTGAGCTAGATTCAGCTGCATTGTCTGACCAGAGATTACATTTGGATTGCAATCTGTTGCCTCGTCTTCAACTTCCATGATGTCAATGTCATCACTGTCCTCGTTGTTGTTGTCGTTAGCAACGAATGTAGCATTGTTAGTTTTGCCAACATTCGTGCCATTATTTGTCTGCGTGCTCTTTCTAGCTTTAGCTGCTGGTATATTATTGTCGCTTGACAGATTGTCGGATACTTTATTGGCTGTATTTGATTTAAAGAAATCAGAATACGAAGGAGTATCCCTGACACTGTCTGCGTTCGAAATATACTCAGCGTATGCTAATAGTAGTGCACGCTTGTCATTCTTATTCGCTGGCATAGTTGGTGAAATTTTGCGCTTAATAGGTCGTTTAATGACCGTATTGGCTTTGGGTGATCCACAGATTCTAGTACCCAACATATCCTCATTTATTGGCAGCGATTGTTGCCCACTCGCCTCTAGTTCATTTTCTGAAACTTGCATAATTTCAGCTGGCATCATTCCCGCATAATTATTAGGAATTAATTGACTAGTCGATGGAGCAGCATCGGCATTATTTTTATTAATTTCCTTCATTTCCTGGCTATGTGTGACACAGATAATTTCTGAGTCAGAATTGGTTGGGCTATCAGCAAGCATGTTGCTATGAACTTGCGCTCTAACAACATGTTGCTGTAGCCCAATACTGTCGCTCTCAACATTTTGTTCGCAGCTCGAGACGAACATGTTGCCATGATCGCTCTCACTACGTTCATAGCTGCTGCTGCTGCTGAATTTGCTCGTGTTCGATGCCGCTCTGCTGCCGACACTCAAACGCTCGATTGGCGCTTCTGCCGACGCAAGCGCCGACAGCGACTGAGCCGTAGAGAGCATTGGCGCTCTCTTGTGCTTCGGCTTCGGCTTTCTCCGTTTCAGCTGGTGTTGGTGTTGTTGCTGCTGCTTGGGTAGCTGGTGCCGTTGCTGGTGTTGAGCTGTAAGCTGCTGCTGGTGATGCTGCAGCTGCAGCTGTATTGGTGCGCCAATGGCGACATTTTCAGCAACAGGTGCCGGGGTATGGGGGGGGGCTATAGCTTTTGTAGCTTTGGATGCAGCAATGGCCGCCGGCTTGGACGCCGCCTTTTCGCGCATTTTTTTCCTTATTTACTTGTCTATGTACTTGCCCTTTTTTGCCTTATATACATATCATTATGTATATATTTATGAGTTTTTTTTGGCGTAGTTTTCCCTCGCTGTCGTCTGGTATCTCGTCTGTGATGGCTTCTTTTGTTAATAGAATTAACAATATGTTGCTGCTCAGCTGTATATAAGTATATATACAGCACACAGGTTAGGTTTTATATATTTAATTTTATTTATTTATTTATTTTATTGTTTAGCATTTAAAAATGCTGATTGGCCGTATTTAATTTGTTAGAATACTTTATTTTATTAGTTTTTCACTTTTTCTCTCCATTGTGGCTTTATTTAAATTTTTTTTTTTTTGAGTTTATTTTTAGCATTTAAAAATGCTGATTGGCAGTTTATTTGTTTAAACTTTATTATTTTTTAATTGTTTGGCACAAGCATTTTATTTTATTTAATTTAATTTTAATTTACTGGCAGAAATAAAGACACTTGTAAAATTTTTTTTTAGTTGTTCGTCTGGTTGGCCGACCGGGCGCTGTCCGCAAACACGTCCGCTCGCCACGACCGCCACAGAGAGATTTTTATTGTTGCTCATTTCTACATATAGTTTTGCAAACAGAAATTTTAGAACATTTATGGGAGCACTAAAAACTATGCAACGATCTCCAGTTTGCAAGGTGGAGAGGGACATGACGGGGGAGATACATTTAACATTTAATCTCGACTGACCTACATTTGGACATAACATAACAGACTCTGTTCGATTAACATTATTGTCGTAGGTCAGTTCGCTGGGGGAAATTTATGCACGATCAGTTGGCAATGCTGTCGTGTGAATGGCAAGAATAACATAAGTATCAATTGGGCACGCTAAGTACATGTGAGTGGACAAAAATTTAAATTTTAACAATTTTATGGCTAAATAATCTAATTAATTAATTTATTTTATATCGCACCGCCTTACGATGCACTGGCCGTCTGCCTCTGGCCTTGCGGTGGACAATTGGCCTCCACCTAGTACCTGGCCGGCTTATTGTCGCATAAATTTGCAATTTGCATTGCGTGATGGCTGCCGCTACATCTGTTGGAAGTTGCATCGCTTTGGAAGGGCATGACTTCAGCTGCTGGAGCGGATGACTGGCAATGAGCAACACCATCCACACACCCAGGATGCATGGATAGCGGATCGCCGTGTTATCGCGCCTGTTTTTGCCCGAAGGCGGAGTGATATGCAGCCTGCGCTGCATCATTTTTGCACGTACGGGTGGCGCTGTGTCTGGCCACTCGGCGTCGAGTGGATGACGTTTCGCCAGCTTCCGTTTGTGCTGAGCAGGCCGCTGCCGCATTCGCTGGTCCATTTGTGCAGGTAAGTGGATACATGGCATTTTTTGCAATTTGCATTTTTTAACTTTTCTGTTTTTATTGCAGGTACGGCGTCTGGTGGGCTGGATGGATGGCCTCTGGGTAGTCATCCTTCGCCTGCATCTTCGTCGCCGCTCCAATTTGGCAGGTTGCGCCATTTTCAGCTGGATTTGGTGGCATTTATTTGCCGTAGTGACCACCGTCGTGCGGTGCGTGTTGTGCAGCTGCGTGTCCGGCTGGGCATTCTGCTCGATTTGGAGTCGCTGCGTCTGGCCCAGGGAGGCCGTTTTGACCACAATGTCCCATTGCTGGAGAAGCTGCTGCCCCTTAAGGACTGTATGCTCAATAAGTGGCTGCTTTTTCGTGCCAAGGGAGTCCAGTGAAGACGCCGTCGACTGATGCTGTTGCGTCTGCCTGTACTCAGGTACAGTTTGTGCAATTTGCAGCTTGTGCATGCGCCCGTAGGTGGGCGTGGCGGCTGCCGTCGACTGCTGTTGCACGTTCGGCTGCTCTCGCAGGACAGGCTGCAGATTTAGCGGGCGTTGCTGGTGACCATAGGAGGCATTGGAGGCTCCCATCAACCATCGCTGCTGTGCTTGCTGCCCCATAAGGACAGGCTGCGGATTTAGCGGGCGTTGCAGGTGCCCAAATAAGGGCGTGGTGGATGCCGTCGGCTGTTGCTGCGTGCTCAGCTGTTCCCATAGGACGGACCGAGGATTTTGCGGCTGCTGCTGGTGGTCGTAGGAGGCATTGGAGGCTCCTATAGACCACCGCTGCTGTGCTTGCTGCCCCCATAGACGAGGCTGCAGATTTTGCGGCTGCTGCTGGTGCCCAGAGGAGGGCGTGGTGAATGCCGTCGGCTGTTGCTGCATGCTCGGCTGTCCCCATAGCACGGACTGAGGATTTTGCGGCTGCTGCTGGTGACCATAGGCGGCACTGGAGGCTCCTATTGACCAGCGCTGCTGGTTCTGCTGCCCCCATAGACGAGGCTCCGGATTTTGCGGCTGCTGCTGGTGACCATAGGCGGCACTAGAGGCTCCTATTGACCATCGCTGCTGGTTCTGCTGCTCCCATAGGAGAGGCTGCGGATTTTGCGGCTGCTGCTGATGCCCAAATAAGGGCGTGGTGGATGCCGTCGGCTGCTGCTTCGCCGAATGGAGTTGCTGGTGCTGTGGATGCCCTTCAGGCCGCTGGATAGGCCAATATTGGGTAAGTGAAGTCTGGAATGTATTCAGATTTGAATTAGAGTTTATGTCCGTGGTCGAGTCCGAATTTGTCAGTTTGTATTGTTCTGTCCGACAGTGCTCGCTGTCAGTTAGTGGTTGCTTGGCTTCGTAATTGTTACCTAGTTGCATCATACCCTGCAACAGGTTCTCAAGCATAAGTTTTTCGTGCGGGTCCGTATTATCTACGTCCCGTACAAGTTTTTTCTCCAAGACATTGAAGATATGTTCGACTAGTGGGTCAGCTGGCTGCAGATTGTCAATTTCTAGGTCATCAGTCAGTTGATTTTGTTGCACATTGTGCATGAGTGTCTGTTGAGTAGTTGGTAGTTGAACTTTGTTGTCTTTTGGTGTCCATTCTAAGTTGGACACCTGAGTAGACTGCCAATTAGTTTTGGGCACGCTATATTTATTTTTACTACGCACTATAGGTGCGCGTAGCAGCGTGTGCCCTCTATATTGTTTGACATATGATTTGCCTTTTTGGCTACGGCTGCGTGGGGGAGTACCATGTTGATTATGAGTGAATAATTCATTTAAAAATTCGATTGCATCCTCAGAGTTGAAGTTAAATTCAAACTCCAAGGCTGCTTGCATATCATTATATATATGATTGTTTATTTCGTCGATAGATTCTGTATATTCTAGATAGCGTTTTTTAATATTCGCCTTATTAGTGGGCTGGCCGATAGCCAGTTGTTGATCATTGGCATAATTGTCGATGTTTGCAAAGTTAAACGCAGGTAGCCGATTACCTTGTTTTAAGGGATAGGTTGCGGCTCTGCCTGTTTCTAAATTAGTGACTGTTTGTTTGTTCCGAGAGTTTTTTATGTACTCCCTCACTCGCTGGCCGTTTATCATAGTGTCTCTTGTATTACTCATTTCGAGTATCATTGGCGTCTGAGGAGCTACTAGCCGTTAAACTAGCTAGCGTCCTAGTGGCTGTTCCGTGCAATTTGGTTGCAGGATATGCATTAATTTTGTTTTTGGCCACTATTTGCAAAAGTAGTTCAACTACTTGGTCCAATTTCGTGGTCATTTGCATAATTGCAGCCATGTTGCTATTTAAAGCATCAATGGCTGCATTATTGACCGGCACTTGGCTTTCTTTTTGTTGCCGTTGCTTATTTTTGTGTTGCTTTTGCTGCTGCTGCTGATGATGACTAGCGCCTGTTGTGTTTGAAGCATTCGCTGCTCCTGTTTGATTTTTCTGGCGCTTTTCCTCTTGTTCCATCTGAAGTTTCTTCTGGAACTTTAGGAGGTGTTGCATGGCCGGATTATGCATCCGACCTGTATTGACTCGCCCGCTGGTCACCTGACTATAAGTCATCGTCGAGTTGGCAATGTTGCTTTGCATCTTCTGGTTCTTCTGCTGCTGATGTTGTTCACGGTCCTGGTTGGACACCACGTTTTGCGTTCCATGTTGACGCTTATTGACTGATGGCTGCTTGTGCTCGTGCTGGATGGGCATGACTCGTGCCCGGTTTGCTGATAGCCTAGCTCGCTCATCTTTAAAAGCTTTGCAGCCTTTATAATTGGCTACATGCTGGCCCTGACAATTGGCGCACTTTGAAGGCTCGCCTCTTGTCTTGGAGCATGTCGTGGTCGGGTGTCCTTGTCCGCATTTAAGGCATACAAATGGTCGTCGGCAATAGTTTTTACTATGCCCGTATGCCTGGCAACGGTGGCACTGAACAGGATCAGTGCGCTTCCGCTGCCTCTCCACTTTGATTTCCTGGCTGCCAAGTTGTTTCAGTTCCAGTATCTTAGTGTTGTTCTCGTTTTTCACTAGCTCAATTTCGAACGTATTGATCGGTTTGGCAGTGAAGCGTTGTTTTATCACGCCCACATACCTAACCTCATGCCCCAATCTTCGCAATTCCATGCGTACCCAGTCGCATGGAGTTGTGTGGTGTAAATGGCGAATAATGATTCTAAATCCGCGCTCATTGCGCATTTGATGGGTGTGCCGGTGAACATTAGAGGCATCAAGCAACGCAATTGTTGCATTGTATGCCTCAATGTCCGCACATTGCACTCTCACACCACCTGTCTGCGTACTTTTAGTAGCAAACTTATTAGCACCCACATTATTTGAGATATCTTTGATAATTCTTTGAATATCATCAATATTGGGCAGGTATATGGTGGGCACCTTGACCCGTTGAGCTAGATTCAGCTGCATTGTCTGACCAGAGATTACATTTGGATTGCAATCTGTTGCCTCGTCTTCAACTTCCATGATGTCAATGTCATCACTGTCCTCGTTGTTGTTGTCGTTAGCAACGAATGTAGCATTGTTAGTTTTGCCAACATTCGTGCCATTATTTGTCTGCGTGCTCTTTCTAGCTTTAGCTGCTGGTATATTATTGTCGCTTGACAGATTGTCGGATACTTTATTGGCTGTATTTGATTTAAAGAAATCAGAATACGAAGGAGTATCCCTGACACTGTCTGCGTTCGAAATATACTCAGCGTATGCTAATAGTAGTGCACGCTTGTCATTCTTATTCGCTGGCATGGTTGGTGAGAATTTGCGCTTAATAGGTCGTTTAATGACCGTATTGGCTTTGGGTGATCCACAGATTCTAGTACCCAACATATCCTCATTTATTGGCAGCGATTGTTGCCCACTCGCCTCTAGTTCATTTTCTGAAACTTGCATAATTTCAGCTGGCATCATTCCCGCATAATTATTAGGAATTAATTGACTAGCCGATGGAGCAGCATCGGCATTATTTTTATTAATTTCCTTCATTTCCTGGCTATGTGTGACACAGATAATTTCTGAGTCAGAATTGGTTGGGCTATCAGCAAGCATGTTGCTATGAACTTGCGCTCTAACAACATGTTGCTGTAGCCCCATACTGTCGCTCTCAACATTTTGTTCGCAGCTCGAGACGAACATGTTGCCATGATCGCTCTCACTACGTTCATAGCTGCTGCTGCTGCTGAATTTGCTCATGTTCGATGCCGCTCTGCTGCCGACACTCAAACGCTCGATTGGCGCTTCTGCCGACGCAAGCGCCGACAGCGACTGAGCCGTAGAGAGCATTGGCGCTCTCTTGTGCTTCGGCTTCGGCTTTCTCCGTTTCAGCTGGTGTTGGTGTTGTTGCTTGGGTAGCTGGTGCCGTTGCTGGTGTTGAGCTGTAAGCTGCTGCTGCTGCAGCTGCAGCTGTATTGGTGCGCCAATGGCGACATTTTCAGCAACAGGTGCCGGGGTATGGGGGGGGGCTATAGCTTTTGTAGCTTTGGATGCAGCAATGGCCGCCGGCTTGGACGCCGCCTTTTCGCGCATTTTTTCCTTATTTACTTGTCTATGTACTTGCCCTTTTTGCCTTATATACATATCATTATGTATATATTTATGAGTTTTTTTTGGCGTAGTTTTCCCTCGCTGTCGTCAGGTATCTCGTCTGTGGTGGCTTCTTTTGTTAATAGTATTAACAATATGTTGCTGCTCTGCTGTATATAAGTATATATACAGCACACAAGTTAGGTTTTATATATTTAATTTTATTTATTTATTTTATTTTATTGTTTAGCATTTAAAAATGCTGATTGGCCGTATTTAATTTGTTAGAATACTTGATTTTATTAGTTTTTCACTTTTTCTCTCCATTGTGGCTTTAATTTAATAATTTTTTTTTTTTTTTTTGAGTTTATTTTTAGCATTTAAAAATGCTGATTGGCAGTTTATTTGTTTAAACTTTATTATTTAAATTGTTTGGCACAAGCATTTTATTTTATTTAATTTAATTTTAATTTACTGGCAGAAATAAAGACACTTGTAAAAATTTTTTTAGTTGTTCGTCTGGTTGGCCGACCGGGCGCTGTCCGCAAACACGTCCGCTCGCCACGACCGCCACAGAGAGATTTTTATTGTTGCTCATTTCTACATATAGTTTTGCAAACAGAAATTTTAGAACATTAATGGGAGCACTTAAAACTATGCAACGATCTCCAGTTTGCAAGGTGGAGAGGGACATGACGGGGGAGATACATTTAACATTTAATCTCGACTGACCTACATTTGGACATAACATAACATAACAGACTCTGTTCGATTAACATTATTGTCGTAGGTCAGTTCGCTGGGGGAAATTTATGCACGATCAGCTGGCAATGCTGTCGTGTGAATGGCAAGAATAACATAAGAAACAAATGGGCACGCTAAGTACATGTGAGTGGACAAAAATTTAAATTTTAACAATTTTATGGCTAAATAATCTAATTAATTAATTTATTTTATATCGCACCGCCTTACGATGCGCTGGCCGCCTGCCTCTGGCCTTGCGGTGGACAAATGGCTTCCACCGGGTACCTAGCCGGCTTATTGTCGCATAAATTTGCAATTTGCATTGCGTGATGGCTGCCGCTACATCTGTTGGAAGTTGCATCGCTTTGGAAGGGCATAACTTCAGCTGCTGGAGCGGATGACTGGCAATGAGCAACACCATCCACACACCCAGGATGCATGGATAGCGGATCGCCGTGTTATCGCGCCTGTTTTTGCCCGAGGGCGGAGTGATATGCAGCCTGCGCTGCATCATTTTTGCACGTACGGGTGGCGCTGTGTCTGGCCACTCGGCGTCGAGTGGATGACGTTTCGCCGGCTTCCGTTTGTGCTGAGCAGGCCGCTGGCGCATTCGCTGGTCCATTTGTGCAGGTAAGTGAATAAATGGCATTTTTTGCAATTTGCATATTTTCAGATTTTTGCATTGCTTGCAGGTACGGCGTCTGCTGGGCTGGATAGATGTCCTCTGGGTGGTCATCCTTCGCCTGCATCTTCGTCGCCGCTCCAATTTGGCAGTTTGTGCTATTTTCAGCTGGATTTGGTGGCATTTATTTGCCGTAGTGGCCACCGTCAATTGGTGCGTGTTGTGCAGCTGCGTGTCCGGCTGGGCATTCTGCTCAATTTGGAGTCGCTGCGTCTGGCCAAGGGAGGCCGTTTTGACCACAATGTCCCATTGCTGGAGAAGCTGGTGCCCCTTAAGGACTGGATGATCAATAAGGGGCTGCTTTTTAGTGCCAAGGGAGTCCAGTGAGGACGCCGTCGACTGATGCTGTTGTGTCTGCCTGTACTCAGGTACAGATTGTGCATTTTGAGGCTCGCGCTTGAGCCCGTAGGTGGGCGTGGCGGCTGTCGTCGGCTGCTGTTGCACGTTCGGCTGCAGATTTGGCGGGCGTTGCTGGTGACCATAGGAGGCATTGGAGGCTCCTATTGACCATCGCTGCTGTGCTTGCTGCCCCCATAGACGAGGCTGCAGATTTTGCGGCTGCTGCTGGTGCCCAGAGGAGGGCGTGGTGGATGCCGTCGGCTGTTGCTGCATGCTCGGCTGTCCCCATAGCACGGACTGAGGATTTTGCGGCTGCTGCTGGTGACCATAGGCGGCACTGGAGGCTCCAATTGACCATCGCTGCTGTTCTTGCTGCTCCCATAGGAGAGGCTGCGGATTTTGCGGCTGCTGCTGGTGACCATAGGCGGCACTGGAGGCTCCAATTGACCATCGCTGCTGTTCTTGCTGCTCCCATAGGGGAGGCTGCGGATTTTGCGGCTGCTGCTGGTGACCATAGGCGGCACTGGAGGCTCCTATTGACCATCGCTGCTGGTTCTGCTGCTCCCATAGGAGAGGCTGCGGATTTTGCGGCTGCTGCTGGTGCCCAAATAAGGGCGTGGTGGATGCCGTCGGCTGCTGTTTCGCCGAATGGAGTTGCTGGTGCTGTGGATGCCCTTCAGGCCGCTGGATAGGCCAATATTGGGTAAGTGAAGTCTGGAATGTATTCAGATTTGAATTAGAGTTTATGTCCGTGGTCGAGTCCGAATTTGTCAGTTTGTATTGTTCTGTCCGACAGTGCTCGCTGTCAGTTAGTGGTTGCTTGGCTTCGTAATTGTTACCTAGTTGCATCATACCCTGCAACAGGTTCTCAAGCATAAGTTTTTCGTGCGGGTCCGTATTATCTACGTCCCGTACAAGTTTTTTCTCCAAGACATTGAAGATATGTTCGACTAGTGGGTCAGCTGGCTGCAGATTGTCAATTTCTAGGTCATCAGTCAGTTGATTTTGTTGCACATTGTGCATGAGTGTCTGTTGAGTAGTTGGTAGTTGAACTTTGTTGTCTTTTGGTGTCCATTCTAAGTTGGACACCTGAGTAGACTGCCAATTTGTTTTGGGCACGCTATATTTATTTTTACTACGCACTATAGGTGCGCGTAGCAGCGTGTGCCCTCTATATTGTTTGACATATGATTTGCCTTTTTGGCTACGGCTGCGTGGGGGAGTACCATGTTGATTATGAGTGAATAATTCATTTAAAAATTCGATTGCATCCTCAGAGTTGAAGTTAAATTCAAACTCCAAGGCTGCTTGCATATCATTATATATATGATTGTTTATTTCGTCGATAGATTCTGTATATTCTAGATAGCGTTTTTTAATATTCGCCTTATTAGTGGGCTGGCCGATAGCCAGTTGTTGATCATTGGCATAATTGTCGATGTTTGCAAAGTTAAACGCAGGTAGCCGATTACCTTGTTTTAAGGGATAGGTTGCGGCTCTGCCTGTTTCTAAATTAGTGACTGTTTGTTTGTTCCGAGAGTTTTTTATGTACTCCCTCACTCGCTGGCCGTTTATCATAGTGTCTCTTGTATTACTCATTTCGAGTATCATTGGCGTCTGAGGAGCTACTAGCCGTTAAACTAGCTAGCGTCCTAGTGGCTGTTCCGTGCAATTTGGTTGCAGGATATGCATTAATTTTGTTTTTGGCCACTATTTTCAAAAGTAGTTCAACTACTTGGTCCAATTTCGTAGTCATTTGCATAATTGCAGCCATGTTGCTATTTAAAGCATCAATGGCTGCATTATTGACCGGCTCTTGGCTTTCTCTTTGTTGCCGTTGCTTATTTTTGTGTTGCTTTTGCTGCTGCTGATGCTGCTGGTGATGTCTAGCGCCTGTTGTGTTTGAAGCATTCGCTGCTCCTGTTTGATTTTTCTGGCGCTCTTCCTCTTGTTCCATCTGAAGCTTCTTCTGGAACTTGAGTAGGTGTTGCATGGCCGGATTATGCATCCGACCAGTATTGACTCGCCCGCTGGTCACCTGACTATAAGTCATCGTCGAGTTGGCAATGTTGCTTTGCATCTTCTGGTTCTTCTGCTGCTGATGTTGTTCACGGTCCTGGTTGGACACCACGTTTTGCGTTCCATGTTGACGCTTATTGACTGATGGCTGCTTGCGCTCGTGCTGGATGGGCATGACTCGTGCCCGGTTTGCTGATAGCCTAGCTCGCTCATCTTTAAAAGCTTTGCAGCCTTTATAATTGGCTACATGCTGGCCCTGACAATTGGCGCACTTTGAAGGCTCGCCTCTTGTCTTGGAGCATGTCGTGGTCGGGTGTCCTTGTCCGCATTTAAGGCATACAAATGGTCGTCGGCAATAGTTTTTACTATGCCCGTATGCCTGGCAACGGTGGCACTGAACAGGATCAGTGCGCTTCCGCTGCCTCTCCACTTTGATTTCCTGGCTGCCAAGTTGTTTCAGTTCCAGTATCTTAGTGTTGTTCTCGTTTTTCACTAGCTCAATTTCGAACGTATTGATCGGTTTGGCAGTGAAGCGTTGTTTTATCACGCCCACATACCTAACCTCATGCCCCAATCTTCGCAATTCCATGCGTACCCAGTCGCATGGAGTTGTGTGGTGTAAATGGCGAATAATGATTCTAAATCCGCGCTCATTGCGCATTTGATGGGTGTGCCGGTGAACATTAGAGGCATCAAGCAACGCAATTGTTGCATTGTATGCCTCAATGTCCGCACATTGCACTCTCACACCACCTGTCTGCGTACTTTTAGTAGCAAACTTATTAGCACCCACATTATTTGAGATATCTTTGATAATTCTTTGAATATCATCAATATTGGGCAGGTATATGGTGGGCACCTTGACCCGTTGAGCTAGATTCAGCTGCATTGTCTGACCAGAGATTACATTTGGATTGCAATCTGTTGCCTCGTCTTCAACTTCCATGATGTCAATGTCATCACTGTCCTCGTTGTTGTTGTCGTTAGCAACGAATGTAGCATTGTTAGTTTTGCCAACATTCGTGCCATTATTTGTCTGCGTGCTCTTTCTAGCTTTAGCTGCTGGTATATTATTGTCGCTTGACAGATTGTCGGATACTTTATTGGCTGTATTTGATTTAAAGAAATCAGAATACGAAGGAGTATCCCTGACACTGTCTGCGTTCGTAATATACTGAGCGTATGCTAATAGTAGTGCACGCTTGTCATTCTTATTCGCTGGCATAGTTGGTGAGAATTTGCGCTTAATAGGTCGTTTAATGACCGTATTGGCTTTGGGTGATCCACAGATTCTAGTACCCAACATATCCTCATTTATTGGCAGCGATTGTTGCCCACTCGCCTCCAGTTCATTTTCTGAAATTTGCATAATTTCAGCTGGCATCATTCCCGCATAATTATTAGGAATTAATTGACTAGCCGATGGAGCAGCATCGGCATTATTTTTATTAATTTCCTTCATTTCCTGGCTATGTGTGACACAGATAATTTCTGAGTCAGAATTGGTTGGGCTATCAGCAAGCATGTTGCTATGAACTTGCGCTCTAACAACATGTTGCTGTAGCCCCATACTGTCGCTCTCAACATTTTGTTCGCAGCTCGAGACGAACATGTTGCCATGATCGCTCTCACTACGTTCATAGCTGCTGCTGCTGCTGAATTTGCTCATGTTCGATGCCGCTCTGCTGCCGACACTCAAACGCTCGATTGGCGCTTCTGCCGACGCAAGCGCCGACAGCGACTGAGCCGTAGAGAGCATTGGCGCTCTCTTGTGCTTCGGCTTCGGCTTTCTCCGTTTCAGCTGGTGTTGGTGTTGTTGCTTGGGTAGCTGGTGCCGTTGCTGGTGTTGAGCTGTAAGCTGCTGCTGCTGCAGCTGCAGCTGTATTGGTGCGCCAATGGCGACATTTTCAGCAACAGGTGCCGGGGTATGGGGGGGGGCTATAGCTTTTGTAGCTTTGGATGCAGCAATGGCCGCCGGCTTGGACGCCGCCTTTTCGCGCATTTTTTCCTTATTTACTTGTCTATGTACTTGCCCTTTTTGCCTTATATACATATCATTATGTATATATTTATGAGTTTTTTTTGGCGTAGTTTTCCCTCGCTGTCGTCAGGTATCTCGTCTGTGATGGCTTCTTTTGTTAATAGAATTAACAATATGTTGCTGCTCAGCTGTATATAAGTATATATACAGCACACAGGTTAGGTTTTATATATTTAATTTTATTTATTTATTTTATTTTATTGTTTAGCATTTAAAAATGCTGATTGGCCGTATTTAATTTGTTAGAATACTTTATTTTATTAGTTTTTCACTTTTTTTCTCTCCATAGTGGCTTTAATTTAATAAATTTTTTTTTTTGAATTTATTTTTAGCATTTAAAAATGCTGATTGGCAGTTTATTTGTTTAAACTTTATTACTTTTAATTGTTTGGCACAAGCATTTTATTTTATTTAATTTTTATTTAATTTAATTTTAATTTACTGGCAGAAATAAAGGCACTTGTAAAAATTTTTTTTTTTTTAGTTGTTCGTCTGGTTGGCCGACCGGGCGCTGTCCGCAAACACGTCCGCTCGCCACGACCGCCACAGAGAGATTTTTATTGTTGCTCATTTCTACATATAGTTTTGCAAACAGAAATTTTAGAACATTCATGGGAGCACTTAAAACTATGCAACGATCTCCAGTTTGCAAGGTGGAGAGGGACATGACGGGGGAGATACATTTAACATTTAATCTCGACTGACCTACATTTAAACATAACATAACATAACAGACTCTGTTCGATTAACATTATTGTCGTAGGTCAGTTCGCTGGGGGAAATTTCTGCACGATCAGTTGGCAATGCTGTCGTGTGAATGGCAAGAATAACATAAGTATCAATTGGGCACGCTAAGTACATGTGAGTAGTTGAAAATTTTAAATTTAACAATTTTATGGCTAAATAATCTAATTAATTAATTTATTTTATATCGCACCGCCTTACGATGCGCTGGCCGCCTGCCTCTGGCCTTGCGGTGGACAATTGGCCTCCACCTGGTACCTGGCCGGCTTATTGTCGCATAAATTTGCAATTTGCATTGCGTGATGGCTGCCGCTACATCTGTTGGAAGTTGCATCGCTTTGGAAGGGCATAACTTCAGCTGCTGGAGCGGATGACTGGCAATGAGCAACACCATCCACACACCCAGGATGCATGGATAGCGGTTCGCCGTGTTATCGCGCATGTTTTTGCCGAAGGGCGGAGTGATATGCAGCCTGCGCTGTATCATTTTTGCACGTACGGGTGGCGCTGTGTCTGGCCACTCGGCGTCGAGTGGATGACGTTTCGCCGGCTTCCGTGTGTGCTGAGCAGGCCGTTGACGCATTCGCTGGTCCATTTGTGCAGGTAAGTGGATACATGGCATTTTTTGCAATTTGCATTTTTTAAGATTTTTGCATTGCTTGCAGGTACGGCGTCTGCTGGGCTGGATAGATGGCCTCTGGGTAGTCATCCTTCGCCTGCATCTTCGTCGCCGCTCCAATTTGGCAGTTTGCGCCATTTTCAGCTGGATTTGGTGGCATTTATTTGCCGTAGTGACCACCGTCGTGCGGTGCGTGTTGTGCAGATGCATGCCCGGCTGGGCATTCTGCTCAATTTGGAGTCGCTGCGTCTGGCCAAGGGAGGCCGTTTTGACCACAATGTCCCATTGCTGGAGAAGCTGCTGCCCCTTAAGGACTGGATGATCAATAAGGGGCTGCTTTTTAGTGCCAAGGGAGTCCAGTGAAGACGCCGTCGACTGATGCTGTTGTGTCTGCCTGTACTCAGGTGCAGATTGTGCATTTTGAGGCTCGTGCTTGAGCCCGTAGGTGGGCGTGGCGGCTGCCGTCGGCTGCTGTTGCACGTTCGGCTGCAGATTTGGCGGGCGTTGCTGGTGACCATAGGAGGCATTGGAGGCTCCTATCAACCATCGCTGCTGTGCTTGCTGCCCCATAAGGACAGGCTGCGGATTTAGCGGGCGTTGCAGGTGCCCAAATAAGGGCGTGGTGGATGCCGTCGGCTGCTGCTGCGGGAACTGTTGCTCCATTGGAGAAGGCTGCAGGTGAGGCAATTGTGTTTGTAGCTGCTGTTGCTGGCCAAGTGAATCCGGTATGTCCACCGTCGACCATAGCTTCTGTAGCTGCTCTGGTACGTAGGCGTGCAGTTGGATTGGCGGATATGGCTGACGGTCTGTAGAGGCTGTCTTGGTGACCGTCAATCGATTTTTTTGTGGCTGCACGCCTATGTATTGGTGCAGCTGTATTGGCTGATTCTTCTGTTGGCCCATGGAGTCCGTTTGGGTCACCATAGACCATTGTCGCTGCAGCTGGTGTCCCCAAAGGTCAGGCTGCTGCAATTTCTGGTCATTTTTGGCCAAAGTCGACCACTGTTGCTGGTTCTGAAGCCCCCAGATGGCAGTTTGCTGGACTAGTGGATGATGTTGCAGCCCGATGCTCATATTATGCTCAGCAGAGAGCTGCTTATGCTGCTGATGCTGAGCCCAGTGCATGGGCTGGCATATGTATTGGAGTTGGAGATGCTTCTGCTGCTGCCATGTAGGCGGCGGAGTGGGCTGGTCTCTAGTGGGATTGTTCTGCAATTTAATAAAATTTTGTATGTTATAACAGTCCGTGTTTGTGTCCAGTGTTGTCAGTTTGTTTGTTATTGTCTGTTTGAGGTGAGTAAGTGTTGGTGGCTGCGGTACTTTGTCAGTCAGCAGTTTGTGTTGCACAGAGTGCATTGATGTCTGTTGGGTAGAAGGTAATTGTACTACTTTTGAATTATTTTCAGATGGCAACTCTAAGTTATCCATCTGAGTAACATGCTTGGAATTTTTGGGCACGCTGTGTTTGTTTTTACTACGCGCTATTGATGCGCGTAGCAGCGTGTGCCCTCTGTAATATTTAGCATTTGAGTTGCCTTTTTGGCTACGGCTGAGTGGAGGAGAAACATATTCAGTAGAATACTCTAGTAAGTAATTTGTAGTTTCGATAGCATCCTTGGTGCTAAAATTAAAATAGCTTTCCAAGGCTGCTTGAATGTCATGACTGACGCATTTGCTTAGTAAATAGATAGCTTCTGGGTCCGATAATAGGCATTTTATTATAGTCGCCTTATCTATAGTACGGCTGAAAGCCATTTTTGAGTATATGAATTTTTCGCTGATTTTATCAATATTGAATGCAGTTATCCGATTTGGAGTAAATCTGCTATATTCTGAATTTTTAATGAATTGTATGTTTCGAGAGTTTGTTGTAAGCTCCTTCACTCTATGGCCGTATCTCAGCATATTACTTTTTTTACTCATTTCGAGTATCATTGGCGTCTGAGGAGCTACTAGCCGTTAAACTAGCTAGCGTCCTAGTGGCTGTTCCGTGCAATTTGGTTGCAGGATATGCATTAATTTTATTTTTGGCCACTATTTTCAAAAGTAGTGCAACTACTTGGTCCAATTTCGTGGTCATTTGCATAATAGCAGCCATGTTGCTATTTAAAGCATCAATGGCTGCATTATTGACCGGCTCTTGTCTTTCTTTTTGTTGCCGTTGCTTATTTTTATGTTGCTTTTGCTGCTGCTGCTGCTGATGATGACTAGCGCCTGTTGTGTTTGAAGCATTCGCCGCTCCTGATTGATTTTTCTGGCGCTCTTCCTCTTGTTCCATCTGAAGTTTCTTCTGGAACTTTAGGAGGTGTTGCATGGCCGGATTATGCATCCGACCTGTATTGACTCGCCCGCTGGTCACCTGACTATAAGTCATCGTCGAGTTGGCAATGTTGCTTTGCATCTTCTGGTTCTTCTGCTGCTGATGTTGTTCACGGTCCTGGTTGGACACCACGTTTTGCGTTCCATGTTGACGCTTATTGACTGATGGCTGCTTGTGCTCGTGCTGGATGGGCATGACTCGTGCCCGGTTTGCTGATAGCCTAGCTCGCTCATCTTTAAAAGCTTTGCAGCCTTTATAATTGGCTACATGCTGGCCCTGACAATTGGCGCACTTTGAAGGTGCGCCTCTTGTCTTGGAGCATGTCGTGGTCGGGTGTCCTTGTCCGCATTTAAGGCATACAAATGGTCGTCGGCAATAGTTTTTACTATGCCCGTATGCCTGGCAACGGTGGCACTGAACAGGATCAGTGCGCTTCCGCTGCCTCTCCACTTTGATTTCCTGGCTGCCAAGTTGTTTCAATTCCAGTATCTTAGTGTTATTCTCGTTTTTCACTAGCTCAATTTCGAACGTATTGATCGGTTTGGCAGTGAAGCGTTGTTTTATCACGCCCACATACCTAACCTCATGCCCCAATCTTCGCAATTCCATGCGTACCCAGTCGCATGGAGTTGTGTGGTGTAAATGGCGAATAATGATTCTAAATCCGCGCTCATTGCGCATTTGATGGGTGTGCCGGTGAACATTAGAGGCATCAAGCAACGCGATTGTTGCATTGTATGCCTCAATGTCCGCACATTGCACTCTCACACCACCTGTCTGCGTACTTTTAGTAGCAAACTTATTAGCACCCACATTATTTGAGATATCTTTGATAATTCTTTGAATATCATCAATATTGGGCAGGTATATGGTGGGCACCTTGACCCGTTGAGCTAGATTCAGCTGCATTGTCTGACCAGAGATCACATTTGGATTGCAATCTGTTGCCTCATCTTCAACTTCCATGATGTCAATGTCATCACTGTCCTCGTTGCTGTTGTCGTTAGCAACGAATGTAGCATTGTTAGTTTTGCCAACATTCGTGCCATTATTTGTCTGCGTGCTCTTTCTAGCTTTGGCTGCTGGTATATTATTGTCGCTTGACAGATTGTCGGATACTTTATTGGCTGTATTTGATTTAAAGAAATCAGAATACGAAGGAGTATCCCTGACACTGTCTGCGTTCGTAATATACTCAGCGTATGCTAATAGTAGTGCACGCTTGTCACTCTTATTCGCTGGCATAGTTGGTGAGAATTTGCGCTTAATAGGTCGTTTAATGACCGTATTGGCTTTGGGTGATCCACAGATTCTAGTACCCAACATATCCTCATTTATTGGCAGCGATTGTTGCCCACTCGCCTCCAGTTCATTTTCTGAAACTTGCATAATTTCAGCTGGCATCATTCCCGCATAATTATTAGGAATTAATTGACTAGCCGATGGAGCAGCATCGGCATTATTTTTATTAATTTCCTCCATTTCCTGGCTATGTGTGACACAGATAATTTCTGAGTCAGAATTGGTTGGGCTATCAGCAAGCATGTTGCTATGAACTTGCGCTCTAACAACATGTTGCTGTAGCCCCATACTGTCGCTCTCAACATTTTGTTCGCAGCTCGAGACGAACATGTTGCCATGATCGCTCTCACTACGTTCATAGCTGCTGCTGCTGCTGAATTTGCTCGTGTTCGATGCCGCTCTGCTGCCGACACTCAAACGCTCGATTGGCGCTTCTGCCGACGCAAGCGCCGACAGCGACTGAGCCGTAGAGAGCATTGGCGCTCTCTTGTGCTTCGGCTTCGGCTTTCTCCGTTTCAGCTGGTGTTGTTGCTGCTGTTTGGGTAGCTGGTGCCGTTGCTGGTGTTGAGCTGTAAGCTGCTGCTGGTGATGCTGCAGCTGCAGCTGTATTGGTGCGCCAATGGCGACATTTTCAGCAACAGGTGCCGGGGTATGGGGGGGGGCTATAGCTTTTGTAGCTTTGGATGCAGCAATGGCCGCCGGCTTGGACGCCGCCTTTTCGCGCATTTTTTCCTTATTTACTTGTCTATGTACTTGCCCTTTTTGCCTTATATACATATCATTATGTATATATTTATGAGTTTTTTTTTTGGCGTAGTTTTCCCTCGCTGTCGTCAGGTATCTCGTCTGTGATGGCTTCTTTTGTTAATAGAATTAACAATATGTTGCTGCTCTGCTGTATATAAGTATATATACAGCACACAGGTTAGGTTTTATATATTTAATTTTATTTATTTATTTATTTTATTGTTTAGCATTTAAAAATGCTGATTGGCCGTATTTAATTTGTTAGAATACTTTATTTTATTAGTTTTTCACTTTTTCTCTCCATTGTGGCTTTTATTTAAATTTTTTTTTTTTTTTTTGAATTTATTTTTAGCATTTAAAAATGCTGATTGGCAGTTTATTTGTTTAAACTTTATTATTTTTAATTGTTTGGCACCAGCATTTTATTTAATTTAATTTTTATTGAATTTAATTTTAATTTACTGGCAGAAATAAAGACACTTGTAAAAGTTTTTTTTTAGTTGTTCGTCTGGTTGGCCGACCGGGCGCTGTCCGCAAACACGTCCGCTCGCCACGACCGCCACAGAGAGATTTTTTTATTGTTGCTCATTTCTACATATAGTTTTGCAAACAGAAATTTTAGAACATTTATGGGAGCACTTAAAACTATGCAACGATCTCCAGTTTGCAAGGTGGAGAGCGACATGACGGGGGAGATACATTTAACATTTAATCTCGACTGACCTACATTTAAACATAACATAACATAACAGACTCTGTTCGATTAACATTATTGTCGTAGGTCAGTTCGCTGGGGGAAATTTATGCACGATCAGTTGGCAATGCTGTCGTGTGAATGGCAAGAATAACATAAGTATCAATTGGGCACGCTAAGTACATGTGAGTGGACAAAAATTTTAAATTTAACAATTTTATGGCTAAATAATCTAATTAATTAATTTATTTTATATCGCACCGCCTTACGATGCGCTGGCCGCCTGCCTCTGGCCTTGCGGTGGACAATTGGCCTCCACCTGGTACCTGGCCGGCTTATTGTCGCATAAATTTGCAATTTGCATTGCGTGATGGCTGCCGCTACATCTGTTGGAAGTTGCATCGCTTTGGAAGGGCATAACTTCAGCTGCTGGAGCGGATGACTGGCAATGAGCAACACCATCCACACACCCAGGATGCATGGATAGCGGTTCGCCGTGTTATCGCGCATGTTTTTGCCGAAGGGCGGAGTGATATGCAGCCTGCGCTGTATCATTTTTGCACGTACGGGTGGCGCTGTGTCTGGCCACTCGGCGTCGAGTGGATGACGTTTCGCCGGCTTCCGTGTGTGCTGAGCAGGCCGTTGACGCATTCGCTGGTCCATTTGTGCAGGTAAGTGGATACATGGCATTTTTTGCAATTTGCATTTTTTAAGATTTTTGCATTGCTTGCAGGTACGGCGTCTGCTGGGCTGGATAGATGGCCTCTGGGTAGTCATCCTTCGCCTGCATCTTCGTCGCCGCTCCAATTTGGCAGTTTGCGCCATTTTCAGCTGGATTTGGTGGCATTTATTTGCCGTAGTGACCACCGTCGTGCGGTGCGTGTTGTGCAGATGCATGCCCGGCTGGGCATTCTGCTCAATTTGGAGTCGCTGCGTCTGGCCAAGGGAGGCCGTTTTGACCACAATGTCCCATTGCTGGAGAAGCTGCTGCCCCTTAAGGACTGGATGATCAATAAGGGGCTGCTTTTTAGTGCCAAGGGAGTCCAGTGAAGACGCCGTCGACTGATGCTGTTGTGTCTGCCTGTACTCAGGTGCAGATTGTGCATTTTGAGGCTCGTGCTTGAGCCCGTAGGTGGGCGTGGCGGCTGCCGTCGGCTGCTGTTGCACGTTCGGCTGCAGATTTGGCGGGCGTTGCTGGTGACCATAGGAGGCATTGGAGGCTCCTATCAACCATCGCTGCTGTGCTTGCTGCCCCATAAGGACAGGCTGCGGATTTAGCGGGCGTTGCAGGTGCCCAAATAAGGGCGTGGTGGATGCCGTCGGCTGCTGCTGCGGGAACTGTTGCTCCATTGGAGAAGGCTGCAGGTGAGGCAATTGTGTTTGTAGCTGCTGTTGCTGGCCAAGTGAATCCGGTATGTCCACCGTCGACCATAGCTTCTGTAGCTGCTCTGGTACGTAGGCGTGCAGTTGGATTGGCGGATATGGCTGACGGTCTGTAGAGGCTGTCTTGGTGACCGTCAATCGATTTTTTTGTGGCTGCACGCCTATGTATTGGTGCAGCTGTATTGGCTGATTCTTCTGTTGGCCCATGGAGTCCGTTTGGGTCACCATAGACCATTGTCGCTGCAGCTGGTGTCCCCAAAGGTCAGGCTGCTGCAATTTCTGGTCATTTTTGGCCAAAGTCGACCACTGTTGCTGGTTCTGAAGCCCCCAGATGGCAGTTTGCTGGACTAGTGGATGATGTTGCAGCCCGATGCTCATATTATGCTCAGCAGAGAGCTGCTTATGCTGCTGATGCTGAGCCCAGTGCATGGGCTGGCATATGTATTGGAGTTGGAGATGCTTCTGCTGCTGCCATGTAGGCGGCGGAGTGGGCTGGTCTCTAGTGGGATTGTTCTGCAATTTAATAAAATTTTGTATATTATAACAGTCCGTGTTTGTGTCCAGTGTTGTCAGTTTGTTTGTTATTGTCTGTTTGAGGTGAGTAAGTGTTGGTGGCTGCGGTACTTTGTCAGTCAGCAGTTTGTGTTGCACAGAGTGCATTGATGTCTGTTGGGTAGAAGGTAATTGTACTACTTTTGAATTATTTTCAGATGGCAACTCTAAGTTATCCATCTGAGTAACATGCTTGGAATTTTTGGGCACGCTGTGTTTGTTTTTACTACGCGCTATTGATGCGCGTAGCAGCGTGTGCCCTCTGTAATATTTAGCATTTGAGTTGCCTTTTTGGCTACGGCTGAGTGGAGGAGAAACATATTCAGTAGAATACTCTAGTAAGTAATTTGTAGTTTCGATAGCATCCTTGGTGCTAAAATTAAAATAGCTTTCCAAGGCTGCTTGAATGTCATGACTGACGCATTTGCTTAGTAAATAGATAGCTTCTGGGTCCGATAATAGGCATTTTATTATAGTCGCCTTATCTATAGTACGGCTGAAAGCCATTTTTGAGTATATGAATTTTTCGCTGATTTTATCAATATTGAATGCAGTTATCCGATTTGGAGTAAATCTGCTATATTCTGAATTTTTAATGAATTGTATGTTTCGAGAGTTTGTTGTAAGCTCCTTCACTCTATGGCCGTATCTCAGCATATTACTTTTTTTACTCATTTCGAGTATCATTGGCGTCTGAGGAGCTACTAGCCGTTAAACTAGCTAGCGTCCTAGTGGCTGTTCCGTGCAATTTGGTTGCAGGATATGCATTAATTTTATTTTTGGCCACTATTTTCAAAAGTAGTGCAACTACTTGGTCCAATTTCGTGGTCATTTGCATAATAGCAGCCATGTTGCTATTTAAAGCATCAATGGCTGCATTATTGACCGGCTCTTGTCTTTCTTTTTGTTGCCGTTGCTTATTTTTATGTTGCTTTTGCTGCTGCTGCTGCTGATGATGACTAGCGCCTGTTGTGTTTGAAGCATTCGCCGCTCCTGATTGATTTTTCTGGCGCTCTTCCTCTTGTTCCATCTGAAGTTTCTTCTGGAACTTTAGGAGGTGTTGCATGGCCGGATTATGCATCCGACCTGTATTGACTCGCCCGCTGGTCACCTGACTATAAGTCATCGTCGAGTTGGCAATGTTGCTTTGCATCTTCTGGTTCTTCTGCTGCTGATGTTGTTCACGGTCCTGGTTGGACACCACGTTTTGCGTTCCATGTTGACGCTTATTGACTGATGGCTGCTTGTGCTCGTGCTGGATGGGCATGACTCGTGCCCGGTTTGCTGATAGCCTAGCTCGCTCATCTTTAAAAGCTTTGCAGCCTTTATAATTGGCTACATGCTGGCCCTGACAATTGGCGCACTTTGAAGGTGCGCCTCTTGTCTTGGAGCATGTCGTGGTCGGGTGTCCTTGTCCGCATTTAAGGCATACAAATGGTCGTCGGCAATAGTTTTTACTATGCCCGTATGCCTGGCAACGGTGGCACTGAACAGGATCAGTGCGCTTCCGCTGCCTCTCCACTTTGATTTCCTGGCTGCCAAGTTGTTTCAATTCCAGTATCTTAGTGTTATTCTCGTTTTTCACTAGCTCAATTTCGAACGTATTGATCGGTTTGGCAGTGAAGCGTTGTTTTATCACGCCCACATACCTAACCTCATGCCCCAATCTTCGCAATTCCATGCGTACCCAGTCGCATGGAGTTGTGTGGTGTAAATGGCGAATAATGATTCTAAATCCGCGCTCATTGCGCATTTGATGGGTGTGCCGGTGAACATTAGAGGCATCAAGCAACGCGATTGTTGCATTGTATGCCTCAATGTCCGCACATTGCACTCTCACACCACCTGTCTGCGTACTTTTAGTAGCAAACTTATTAGCACCCACATTATTTGAGATATCTTTGATAATTCTTTGAATATCATCAATATTGGGCAGGTATATGGTGGGCACCTTGACCCGTTGAGCTAGATTCAGCTGCATTGTCTGACCAGAGATCACATTTGGATTGCAATCTGTTGCCTCATCTTCAACTTCCATGATGTCAATGTCATCACTGTCCTCGTTGCTGTTGTCGTTAGCAACGAATGTAGCATTGTTAGTTTTGCCAACATTCGTGCCATTATTTGTCTGCGTGCTCTTTCTAGCTTTGGCTGCTGGTATATTATTGTCGCTTGACAGATTGTCGGATACTTTATTGGCTGTATTTGATTTAAAGAAATCAGAATACGAAGGAGTATCCCTGACACTGTCTGCGTTCGTAATATACTCAGCGTATGCTAATAGTAGTGCACGCTTGTCACTCTTATTCGCTGGCATAGTTGGTGAGAATTTGCGCTTAATAGGTCGTTTAATGACCGTATTGGCTTTGGGTGATCCACAGATTCTAGTACCCAACATATCCTCATTTATTGGCAGCGATTGTTGCCCACTCGCCTCCAGTTCATTTTCTGAAACTTGCATAATTTCAGCTGGCATCATTCCCGCATAATTATTAGGAATTAATTGACTAGCCGATGGAGCAGCATCGGCATTATTTTTATTAATTTCCTCCATTTCCTGGCTATGTGTGACACAGATAATTTCTGAGTCAGAATTGGTTGGGCTATCAGCAAGCATGTTGCTATGAACTTGCGCTCTAACAACATGTTGCTGTAGCCCCATACTGTCGCTCTCAACATTTTGTTCGCAGCTCGAGACGAACATGTTGCCATGATCGCTCTCACTACGTTCATAGCTGCTGCTGCTGCTGAATTTGCTCGTGTTCGATGCCGCTCTGCTGCCGACACTCAAACGCTCGATTGGCGCTTCTGCCGACGCAAGCGCCGACAGCGACTGAGCCGTAGAGAGCATTGGCGCTCTCTTGTGCTTCGGCTTCGGCTTTCTCCGTTTCAGCTGGTGTTGTTGCTGCTGTTTGGGTAGCTGGTGCCGTTGCTGGTGTTGAGCTGTAAGCTGCTGCTGGTGATGCTGCAGCTGCAGCTGTATTGGTGCGCCAATGGCGACATTTTCAGCAACAGGTGCCGGGGTATGGGGGGGGGCTATAGCTTTTGTAGCTTTGGATGCAGCAATGGCCGCCGGCTTGGACGCCGCCTTTTCGCGCATTTTTTCCTTATTTACTTGTCTATGTACTTGCCCTTTTTGCCTTATATACATATCATTATGTATATATTTATGAGTTTTTTTTTTGGCGTAGTTTTCCCTCGCTGTCGTCAGGTATCTCGTCTGTGATGGCTTCTTTTGTTAATAGAATTAACAATATGTTGCTGCTCTGCTGTATATAAGTATATATACAGCACACAGGTTAGGTTTTATATATTTAATTTTATTTATTTATTTATTTTATTGTTTAGCATTTAAAAATGCTGATTGGCCGTATTTAATTTGTTAGAATACTTTATTTTATTAGTTTTTCACTTTTTCTCTCCATTGTGGCTTTTATTTAAATTTTTTTTTTTTTTTTTTTGAATTTATTTTTAGCATTTAAAAATGCTGATTGGCAGTTTATTTGTTTAAACTTTATTATTTTTAATTGTTTGGCACCAGCATTTTATTTAATTTAATTTTTATTGAATTTAATTTTAATTTACTGGCAGAAATAAAGACACTTGTAAAAGTTTTTTTTTAGTTGTTCGTCTGGTTGGCCGACCGGGCGCTGTCCGCAAACACGTCCGCTCGCCACGACCGCCACAGAGAGATTTTTATTGTTGCTCATTTCTACATATAGTTTTGCAAACAGAAATTTTAGAACATTAATGGGAGCACTTAAAACTATGCAACGATCTCCAGTTTGCAAGGTGGAGAGGGACATGACGGGGGAGATACATTTAACATTTAATCTCGACTGACCTACATTTGGACATAACATAACATAACAGACTCTGTTCGATTAACATTATTGTCGTAGGTCAGTTCGCTGGGGGAAATTTATGCACGATCAGCTGGCAATGCTGTCGTGTGAATGGCAAGAATAACATAAGAAACAAATGGGCACGCTAAGTACATGTGAGTGGACAAAAATTTAAATTTTAACAATTTTATGGCTAAATAATCTAATTAATTAATTTATTTTATATCGCACCGCCTTACGATGCGCTGGCCGCCTGCCTCTGGCCTTGCGGTGGACAAATGGCTTCCACCGGGTACCTAGCCGGCTTATTGTCGCATAAATTTGCAATTTGCATTGCGTGATGGCTGCCGCTACATCTGTTGGAAGTTGCATCGCTTTGGAAGGGCATAACTTCAGCTGCTGGAGCGGATGACTGGCAATGAGCAACACCATCCACACACCCAGGATGCATGGATAGCGGATCGCCGTGTTATCGCGCCTGTTTTTGCCCGAGGGCGGAGTGATATGCAGCCTGCGCTGCATCATTTTTGCACGTACGGGTGGCGCTGTGTCTGGCCACTCGGCGTCGAGTGGATGACGTTTCGCCGGCTTCCGTTTGTGCTGAGCAGGCCGCTGGCGCATTCGCTGGTCCATTTGTGCAGGTAAGTGAATAAATGGCATTTTTTGCAATTTGCATATTTTCAGATTTTTGCATTGCTTGCAGGTACGGCGTCTGCTGGGCTGGATAGATGTCCTCTGGGTGGTCATCCTTCGCCTGCATCTTCGTCGCCGCTCCAATTTGGCAGTTTGTGCTATTTTCAGCTGGATTTGGTGGCATTTATTTGCCGTAGTGGCCACCGTCAATTGGTGCGTGTTGTGCAGCTGCGTGTCCGGCTGGGCATTCTGCTCAATTTGGAGTCGCTGCGTCTGGCCAAGGGAGGCCGTTTTGACCACAATGTCCCATTGCTGGAGAAGCTGGTGCCCCTTAAGGACTGGATGATCAATAAGGGGCTGCTTTTTAGTGCCAAGGGAGTCCAGTGAGGACGCCGTCGACTGATGCTGTTGTGTCTGCCTGTACTCAGGTACAGATTGTGCATTTTGAGGCTCGCGCTTGAGCCCGTAGGTGGGCGTGGCGGCTGTCGTCGGCTGCTGTTGCACGTTCGGCTGCAGATTTGGCGGGCGTTGCTGGTGACCATAGGAGGCATTGGAGGCTCCTATTGACCATCGCTGCTGTGCTTGCTGCCCCCATAGACGAGGCTGCAGATTTTGCGGCTGCTGCTGGTGCCCAAATGAGGGCGTGGTGGATGCCGTCGGCTGTTGCTGCGTGCTCAGCTGTCCCCATAGGACGGACCGAGGATTTTGCGGCTGCTCCTGGTGTCCATAGGCGGCACTGGAGGCTCGTATTGACCTTTGCTGCTGGTTCTGCTGCTCCCATAGGAGGGGCTGCAGATTTTGCGGCTGCTGCTGGTGACCATAGGCGGCACTGGAGGCTCCTATTGACCATCGCTGCTGTTCTTGCTGCTCCCATGGACGAGGCTGCAGATTTTGCGGCTGCTGCTGGTGCCCAAATGAGGGCGTGGTGGATGCCGTCGGCTGTTGCTGCATGCTCGGCTGTCCCCATAGCACGGACTGAGGATTTTGCGGCTGCTGCTGGTATCCATAGGAGGCATTGGAGGCTCCTATAGACCACCGCTGCTGTGCTTGCTGCCCCCATAGACGAGGCTGCAGATTTTGCGGCTGCTGCTGGTGCCCAGAGGAGGGCGTGGTGGATGCCGTCGGCTGTTGCTGCATGCTCGGCTGTCCCCATAGCACGGACTGAGGATTTTGCGGCTGCTGCTGGTGACCATAGGCGGCACTGGAGGCTCCAATTGACCATCGCTGCTGTTCTTGCTGCTCCCATAGGAGAGGCTGCGGATTTTGCGGCTGCTGCTGGTGACCATAGGCGGCACTGGAGGCTCCAATTGACCATCGCTGCTGTTCTTGCTGCTCCCATAGGGGAGGCTGCGGATTTTGCGGCTGCTGCTGGTGACCATAGGCGGCACTGGAGGCTCCTATTGACCATCGCTGCTGGTTCTGCTGCTCCCATAGGAGAGGCTGCGGATTTTGCGGCTGCTGCTGGTGCCCAAATAAGGGCGTGGTGGATGCCGTCGGCTGCTGTTTCGCCGAATGGAGTTGCTGGTGCTGTGGATGCCCTTCAGGCCGCTGGATAGGCCAATATTGGGTAAGTGAAGTCTGGAATGTATTCAGATTTGAATTAGAGTTTATGTCCGTGGTCGAGTCCGAATTTGTCAGTTTGTATTGTTCTGTCCGACAGTGCTCGCTGTCAGTTAGTGGTTGCTTGGCTTCGTAATTGTTACCTAGTTGCATCATACCCTGCAACAGGTTCTCAAGCATAAGTTTTTCGTGCGGGTCCGTATTATCTACGTCCCGTACAAGTTTTTTCTCCAAGACATTGAAGATATGTTCGACTAGTGGGTCAGCTGGCTGCAGATTGTCAATTTCTAGGTCATCAGTCAGTTGATTTTGTTGCACATTGTGCATGAGTGTCTGTTGAGTAGTTGGTAGTTGAACTTTGTTGTCTTTTGGTGTCCATTCTAAGTTGGACACCTGAGTAGACTGCCAATTTGTTTTGGGCACGCTATATTTATTTTTACTACGCACTATAGGTGCGCGTAGCAGCGTGTGCCCTCTATATTGTTTGACATATGATTTGCCTTTTTGGCTACGGCTGCGTGGGGGAGTACCATGTTGATTATGAGTGAATAATTCATTTAAAAATTCGATTGCATCCTCAGAGTTGAAGTTAAATTCAAACTCCAAGGCTGCTTGCATATCATTATATATATGATTGTTTATTTCGTCGATAGATTCTGTATATTCTAGATAGCGTTTTTTATTAGTGGGCTGGCCGATAGCCAGTTGTTGATCATTGGCATAATTGTCGATGTTTGCAAAGTTAAACGCAGGTAGCCGATTACCTTGTTTTAAGGGATAGGTTGCGGCTCTGCCTGTTTCTAAATTAGTGACTGTTTGTTTGTTCCGAGAGTTTTTTATGTACTCCCTCACTCGCTGGCCGTTTATCATAGTGTCTCTTGTATTACTCATTTCGAGTATCATTGGCGTCTGAGGAGCTACTAGCCGTTAAACTAGCTAGCGTCCTAGTGGCTGTTCCGTGCAATTTGGTTGCAGGATATGCATTAATTTTGTTTTTGGCCACTATTTTCAAAAGTAGTTCAACTACTTGGTCCAATTTCGTAGTCATTTGCATAATTGCAGCCATGTTGCTATTTAAAGCATCAATGGCTGCATTATTGACCGGCTCTTGGCTTTCTCTTTGTTGCCGTTGCTTATTTTTGTGTTGCTTTTGCTGCTGCTGATGCTGCTGGTGATGTCTAGCGCCTGTTGTGTTTGAAGCATTCGCTGCTCCTGTTTGATTTTTCTGGCGCTCTTCCTCTTGTTCCATCTGAAGCTTCTTCTGGAACTTGAGTAGGTGTTGCATGGCCGGATTATGCATCCGACCAGTATTGACTCGCCCGCTGGTCACCTGACTATAAGTCATCGTCGAGTTGGCAATGTTGCTTTGCATCTTCTGGTTCTTCTGCTGCTGATGTTGTTCACGGTCCTGGTTGGACACCACGTTTTGCGTTCCATGTTGACGCTTATTGACTGATGGCTGCTTGCGCTCGTGCTGGATGGGCATGACTCGTGCCCGGTTTGCTGATAGCCTAGCTCGCTCATCTTTAAAAGCTTTGCAGCCTTTATAATTGGCTACATGCTGGCCCTGACAATTGGCGCACTTTGAAGGCTCGCCTCTTGTCTTGGAGCATGTCGTGGTCGGGTGTCCTTGTCCGCATTTAAGGCATACAAATGGTCGTCGGCAATAGTTTTTACTATGCCCGTATGCCTGGCAACGGTGGCACTGAACAGGATCAGTGCGCTTCCGCTGCCTCTCCACTTTGATTTCCTGGCTGCCAAGTTGTTTCAGTTCCAGTATCTTAGTGTTGTTCTCGTTTTTCACTAGCTCAATTTCGAACGTATTGATCGGTTTGGCAGTGAAGCGTTGTTTTATCACGCCCACATACCTAACCTCATGCCCCAATCTTCGCAATTCCATGCGTACCCAGTCGCATGGAGTTGTGTGGTGTAAATGGCGAATAATGATTCTAAATCCGCGCTCATTGCGCATTTGATGGGTGTGCCGGTGAACATTAGAGGCATCAAGCAACGCAATTGTTGCATTGTATGCCTCAATGTCCGCACATTGCACTCTCACACCACCTGTCTGCGTACTTTTAGTAGCAAACTTATTAGCACCCACATTATTTGAGATATCTTTGATAATTCTTTGAATATCATCAATATTGGGCAGGTATATGGTGGGCACCTTGACCCGTTGAGCTAGATTCAGCTGCATTGTCTGACCAGAGATTACATTTGGATTGCAATCTGTTGCCTCGTCTTCAACTTCCATGATGTCAATGTCATCACTGTCCTCGTTGTTGTTGTCGTTAGCAACGAATGTAGCATTGTTAGTTTTGCCAACATTCGTGCCATTATTTGTCTGCGTGCTCTTTCTAGCTTTAGCTGCTGGTATATTATTGTCGCTTGACAGATTGTCGGATACTTTATTGGCTGTATTTGATTTAAAGAAATCAGAATACGAAGGAGTATCCCTGACACTGTCTGCGTTCGTAATATACTGAGCGTATGCTAATAGTAGTGCACGCTTGTCATTCTTATTCGCTGGCATAGTTGGTGAGAATTTGCGCTTAATAGGTCGTTTAATGACCGTATTGGCTTTGGGTGATCCACAGATTCTAGTACCCAACATATCCTCATTTATTGGCAGCGATTGTTGCCCACTCGCCTCCAGTTCATTTTCTGAAACTTGCATAATTTCAGCTGGCATCATTCCCGCATAATTATTAGGAATTAATTGACTAGCCGATGGAGCAGCATCGGCATTATTTTTATTAATTCCCTCCATTTCCTGGCTATGTGTGACACAGATAATTTCTGAGCCAGAATTGGTTGGGCTATCAGCAAGCATGTTGCTATGAACTTGCGCTCTAACAACATGTTGCTGTAGCCCCATACTGTCGCTCTCAACATTTTGTTCGCAGCTCGAGACGAACATGTTGCCATGATCGCTCTCACTACGTTCATAGCTGCTGCTGCTGCTGAATTTGCTCGTGTTCGATGCCGCTCTGCTGCCGACACTCAAACGCTCGATTGGCGCTTCTGCCGACGCAAGCGCCGACAGCGACTGAGCCGTAGAGAGCATTGGCGCTCTCTTGTGCTTCGGCTTCGGCTTTCTCCGTTTCAGCTGGTGTTGATGTTGTTGCTGCTGCTTGGGTAGCTGGTGCCGTTGCTGGTGTTGAGCTGTAAGCTGCTGCTGCTGATGCTGCAGCTGCAGCTGTATTGGTGCGCCAATGGCGACATTTTCAGCAACAGGTGCCGGGGTATGGGGGGGGGCTATAGCTTTTGTAGCTTTGGATGCAGCAATGGCCGCCGGCTTGGACGCCGCCTTTTCGCGCATTTTTTCCTTATTTACTTGTCTATGTACTTGCCCTTTTTGCCTTATATACATATCATTATGTATATATTTATGAGTTTTTTTTGGCGTAGTTTTCCCTCGCTGTCGTCAGGTATCTCGTCTGTGATGGCTTCTTTTGTTAATAGAATTAACAATATGTTGCTGCTCAGCTGTATATAAGTATATATACAGCACACAGGTTAGGTTTTATATATTTAATTTTATTTATTTATTTATTTTATTGTTTAGCATTTAAAAATGCTGATTGGCCGTATTTAATTTGTTAGAATACTTTATTTTATTAGTTTTTCACTTTTTTTCTCTCCATAGTGGCTTTAATTTAATAAATTTTTTTTTTTGAATTTATTTTTAGCATTTAAAAATGCTGATTGGCAGTTTATTTGTTTAAACTTTATTACTTTTAATTGTTTGGCACAAGCATTTTATTTTATTTAATTTTTATTTAATTTAATTTTAATTTACTGGCAGAAATAAAGGCACTTGTAAAAATTTTTTTTTTTTTAGTTGTTCGTCTGGTTGGCCGACCGGGCGCTGTCCGCAAACACGTCCGCTCGCCACGACCGCCACAGAGAGATTTTTATTGTTGCTCATTTCTACATATAGTTTTGCAAACAGAAATTTTAGAACATTTATGGGAGCACTTAAAACTATGCAACGATCTCCAGTTTGCAAGGTGGAGAGCGACATGACGGGGGAGATACATTTAACATTTAATCTCGACTGACCTACATTTAAACATAACATAACATAACAGACTCTGTTCGATTAACATTATTGTTGTAGGTCAGTTCGCTGGGGGAAATTTATGCACGATCAGTTGGCAATGCTGTCGTGTGAATGGCAAGAATAACATAAGTATCAATTGGGCACGCTAAGTACATGTGAGTGGACAAAAATTTTAAATTTAACAATTTTATGGCTAAATAATCTAATTAATTAATTTATTTTATATCGCACCGCCTTACGATGCGCTGGCCGCCTGCCTCTGGCCTTGCGGTGGACAATTGGCCTCCACCTGGTACCTGGCCGGCTTATTGTCGCATAAATTTGCAATTTGCATTGCGTGATGGCTGCCGCTACATCTGTTGGAAGTTGCATCGCTTTGGAAGGGCATAACTTCAGCTGCTGGAGCGGATGACTGGCAATGAGCAACACCATCCACACACCCAGGATGCATGGATAGCGGTTCGCCGTGTTATCGCGCATGTTTTTGCCGAAGGGCGGAGTGATATGCAGCCTGCGCTGTATCATTTTTGCACGTACGGGTGGCGCTGTGTCTGGCCACTCGGCGTCGAGTGGATGACGTTTCGCCGGCTTCCGTGTGTGCTGAGCAGGCCGTTGACGCATTCGCTGGTCCATTTGTGCAGGTAAGTGGATACATGGCATTTTTTGCAATTTGCATTTTTTAAGATTTTTGCATTGCTTGCAGGTACGGCGTCTGCTGGGCTGGATAGATGGCCTCTGGGTAGTCATCCTTCGCCTGCATCTTCGTCGCCGCTCCAATTTGGCAGTTTGCGCCATTTTCAGCTGGATTTGGTGGCATTTATTTGCCGTAGTGACCACCGTCGTGCGGTGCGTGTTGTGCAGATGCATGCCCGGCTGGGCATTCTGCTCAATTTGGAGTCGCTGCGTCTGGCCAAGGGAGGCCGTTTTGACCACAATGTCCCATTGCTGGAGAAGCTGCTGCCCCTTAAGGACTGGATGATCAATAAGGGGCTGCTTTTTAGTGCCAAGGGAGTCCAGTGAAGACGCCGTCGACTGATGCTGTTGTGTCTGCCTGTACTCAGGTGCAGATTGTGCATTTTGAGGCTCGTGCTTGAGCCCGTAGGTGGGCGTGGCGGCTGCCGTCGGCTGCTGTTGCACGTTCGGCTGCAGATTTGGCGGGCGTTGCTGGTGACCATAGGAGGCATTGGAGGCTCCTATCAACCATCGCTGCTGTGCTTGCTGCCCCATAAGGACAGGCTGCGGATTTAGCGGGCGTTGCAGGTGCCCAAATAAGGGCGTGGTGGATGCCGTCGGCTGCTGCTGCGGGAACTGTTGCTCCATTGGAGAAGGCTGCAGGTGAGGCAATTGTGTTTGTAGCTGCTGTTGCTGGCCAAGTGAATCCGGTATGTCCACCGTCGACCATAGCTTCTGTAGCTGCTCTGGTACGTAGGCGTGCAGTTGGATTGGCGGATATGGCTGACGGTCTGTAGAGGCTGTCTTGGTGACCGTCAATCGATTTTTTTGTGGCTGCACGCCTATGTATTGGTGCAGCTGTATTGGCTGATTCTTCTGTTGGCCCATGGAGTCCGTTTGGGTCACCATAGACCATTGTCGCTGCAGCTGGTGTCCCCAAAGGTCAGGCTGCTGCAATTTCTGGTCATTTTTGGCCAAAGTCGACCACTGTTGCTGGTTCTGAAGCCCCCAGATGGCAGTTTGCTGGACTAGTGGATGATGTTGCAGCCCGATGCTCATATTATGCTCAGCAGAGAGCTGCTTATGCTGCTGATGCTGAGCCCAGTGCATGGGCTGGCATATGTATTGGAGTTGGAGATGCTTCTGCTGCTGCCATGTAGGCGGCGGAGTGGGCTGGTCTCTAGTGGGATTGTTCTGCAATTTAATAAAATTTTGTATATTATAACAGTCCGTGTTTGTGTCCAGTGTTGTCAGTTTGTTTGTTATTGTCTGTTTGAGGTGAGTAAGTGTTGGTGGCTGCGGTACTTTGTCAGTCAGCAGTTTGTGTTGCACAGAGTGCATTGATGTCTGTTGGGTAGAAGGTAATTGTACTACTTTTGAATTATTTTCAGATGGCAACTCTAAGTTATCCATCTGAGTAACATGCTTGGAATTTTTGGGCACGCTGTGTTTGTTTTTACTACGCGCTATTGATGCGCGTAGCAGCGTGTGCCCTCTGTAATATTTAGCATTTGAGTTGCCTTTTTGGCTACGGCTGAGTGGAGGAGAAACATATTCAGTAGAATACTCTAGTAAGTAATTTGTAGTTTAGATAGCATCCTTGGTGCTAAAATTAAAATAGCTTTCCAAGGCTGCTTGAATGTCATGACTGACGCATTTGCTTAGTAAATAGATAGCTTCTGGGTCCGATAATAGGCATTTTATTATAGTCGCCTTATCTATAGTACGGCTGAAAGCCATTTTTGAGTATATGAATTTTTCGCTGATTTTATCAATATTGAATGCAGTTATCCGATTTGGAGTAAATCTGCTATATTCTGAATTTTTAATGAATTGTATGTTTCGAGAGTTTGTTGTAAGCTCCTTCACTCTATGGCCGTATCTCAGCATATTACTTTTTTTACTCATTTCGAGTATCATTGGCGTCTGAGGAGCTACTAGCCGTTAAACTAGCTAGCGTCCTAGTGGCTGTTCCGTGCAATTTGGTTGCAGGATATGCATTAATTTTATTTTTGGCCACTATTTTCAAAAGTAGTGCAACTACTTGGTCCAATTTCGTGGTCATTTGCATAATAGCAGCCATGTTGCTATTTAAAGCATCAATGGCTGCATTATTGACCGGCTCTTGTCTTTCTTTTTGTTGCCGTTGCTTATTTTTATGTTGCTTTTGCTGCTGCTGCTGCTGATGATGACTAGCGCCTGTTGTGTTTGAAGCATTCGCCGCTCCTGATTGATTTTTCTGGCGCTCTTCCTCTTGTTCCATCTGAAGTTTCTTCTGGAACTTTAGGAGGTGTTGCATGGCCGGATTATGCATCCGACCTGTATTGACTCGCCCGCTGGTCACCTGACTATAAGTCATCGTCGAGTTGGCAATGTTGCTTTGCATCTTCTGGTTCTTCTGCTGCTGATGTTGTTCACGGTCCTGGTTGGACACCACGTTTTGCGTTCCATGTTGACGCTTATTGACTGATGGCTGCTTGTGCTCGTGCTGGATGGGCATGACTCGTGCCCGGTTTGCTGATAGCCTAGCTCGCTCATCTTTAAAAGCTTTGCAGCCTTTATAATTGGCTACATGCTGGCCCTGACAATTGGCGCACTTTGAAGGCTCGCCTCTTGTCTTGGAGCATGTCGTGGTCGGGTGTCCTTGTCCGCATTTAAGGCATACAAATGGTCGTCGGCAATAGTTTTTACTATGCCCGTATGCCTGGCAACGGTGGCACTGAACAGGATCAGTGCGCTTCCGCTGCCTCTCCACTTTGATTTCCTGGCTGCCAAGTTGTTTCAGTTCCAGTATCTTAGTGTTGTTCTCGTTTTTCACTAGCTCAATTTCGAGCGTATTGATCGGTTTGGCAGTGAAGCGTTGTTTTATCACGCCCACATACCTAACCTCATGCCCCAATCTTCGCAATTCCATGCGTACCCAGTCGCATGGAGTTGTGTGGTGTAAATGGCGAATAATTATTCTAAATCCGCGCTCATTGCGCATTTGATGGGTGTGCCGGTGAACATTAGAGGCATCAAGCAACGCAATTGTTGCATTGTATGCCTCAATGTCCGCACATTGCACTCTCACACCACCTGTCTGCGTACTTTTAGTAGCAAACTTATTAGCACCCACATTATTTGAGATATCTTTGATAATTCTTTGAATATCATCAATATTGGGCAGGTATATGGTGGGCACCTTGACCCGTTGAGCTAGATTCAGCTGCATTGTCTGGCCAGAGATTACATTTGGATTGCAATCTGTTGCCTCGTCTTCAACTTCCATGATGTCAATGTCATCACTGTCCTCGTTGTTGTTGTCGTTAGCAACGAATGTAGCATTGTTAGTTTTGCCAACATTCGTGCCATTATTTGTCTGCGTGCTCTTTCTAGCTTTGGCTGCTGGTATATTATTGTCGCTTGACAGATTGTCGGATACTTTATTGGCTGTATTTGATTTAAAGAAATCAGAATACGAAGGAGTATCCCTGACACTGTCTGCGTTCGTAATATACTCAGCGTATGCTAATAGTAGTGCACGCTTGTCACTCTTATTCGCTGGCATAGTTGGTGAAATTTTGCGCTTAATAGGTCGTTTAATGACCGTATTGGCTTTGGGTAATCCACAGATTCTAGTACCCAACATATCCTCATTTATTGGCAGCGATTGTTGCCCACTCGCCTCCAGTTCATTTTCTGAAACTTGCATAATTTCAGCTGGCATCATTCCCGCATAATTATTAGGAATTAATTGACTAGCCGATGGAGCAGCATCGGCATTATTTTTATTTATATTTTTATTTTTATTAATTTCCTCCATTTCCTGGCTATGTGTGACACAGATAATTTCTGAGTCAGAATTGGTTGGGCTATCAGCAAGCATGTTGCTATGAACTTGCGCTCTAACAACATGTTGCTGTAGCCCCATAATGTCGCTCTCAACATTTTGTTCGCAGCTCGAGACGAACATGTTGCCATGATCGCTCTCACTACGTTCATAGCTGCTGCTGCTGCATAATTTGCTCGTGTTCGATGCCGCTCTGCTGCCGACACTCAAACGCTCGATTGGCGCCTCTGCCGACGCAAGCGTCGACAGCGACTGAGCCGTAGAGAGCATTGGCGCTCTCTTGTGCTTCGGCTTCGGCTTTCTCCGTTTCAGCTGGTGTTGTTGCTGCTGCTTGGGTAGCTGGTGCCGTTGCTGGTGTTGAGCTGTAAGCTGCTGCTGCTGATGCTGCAGCTGCAGCTGTATTGGTGCGCCAATGGCGACATTTTCAGCAACAGGTGCCGGGGTATGGGGGGGGGCTATAGCTTTTGTAGCTTTGGATGCAGCAATGGCCGCCGGCTTGGACGCCGGCTTTTCGCGCATTTTTTCCTTATTTACTTGTCTATGTACTTGCCCTTTTTGCCTTATATACATATCATTATGTATATATTTATGAGTTTTTTTTTTGGCGTAGTTTTCCCTCGCTGTCGTCAGGTATCTCGTCTGTGATGGCTTCTTTTGTTAATAAAATTAACAATATGTTGCTGCTCTGCTGTATATAAGTATATATACAGCACACAGGTTAGGTTTTATATATTTAATTTTATTTATTTATTTATTTTATTGTTTAGCATTTAAAAATGCTGATTGGCCGTATTTAATTTGTTAGAATACTTTATTTTATTAGTTTTTCACTTTTTTCTCTCCATTGTGGCTTTTATTTAATAATTTTTTTTTTTTTTTTTGAGTTTATTTTTAGCATTTAAAAATGCTGATTGGCAGTTTATTTGTTTAAACTTTATTATTTTAAATTGATTGGCACAAGCATTTTATTTAATTTAATTTTAATTTTAATTTATTGGCAGAAATAAAGACACTTGTAAAAGTTTTTTTTTTTTTTAGTTGTTCGTCTGGTTGGCCGACCGGGCGCTGTCCGCAAACACGTCCGCTCGCCACGACCGCCACAGAGAGATTTTTTTATTGTTGCTCATTTCTACATATAGTTTTGCAAACAGAAATTTTAGAACATTTATGGGAGCACTTAAAACTATGCAACGATCTCCAGTTTGCAAGGTGGAGAGCGACATGACGGGGGAGATACATTTAACATTTAATCTCGACTGACCTACATTTAAACATAACATAACATAACAGACTCTGTTCGATTAACATTATTGTCGTAGGTCAGTTCGCTGGGGGAAATTTATGCACGATCAGTTGGCAATGCTGTCGTGTGAATGGCAAGAATAACATAAGTATCAATTGGGCACGCTAAGTACATGTGAGTGGACAAAAATTTTAAATTTAACAATTTTATGGCTAAATAATCTAATTAATTAATTTATTTTATATCGCACCGCCTTACGATGCGCTGGCCGCCTGCCTCTGGCCTTGCGGTGGACAATTGGCCTCCACCTGGTACCTGGCCGGCTTATTGTCGCATAAATTTGCAATTTGCATTGCGTGATGGCTGCCGCTACATCTGTTGGAAGTTGCATCGCTTTGGAAGGGCATAACTTCAGCTGCTGGAGCGGATGACTGGCAATGAGCAACACCATCCACACACCCAGGATGCATGGATAGCGGTTCGCCGTGTTATCGCGCATGTTTTTGCCGAAGGGCGGAGTGATATGCAGCCTGCGCTGTATCATTTTTGCACGTACGGGTGGCGCTGTGTCTGGCCACTCGGCGTCGAGTGGATGACGTTTCGCCGGCTTCCGTGTGTGCTGAGCAGGCCGTTGACGCATTCGCTGGTCCATTTGTGCAGGTAAGTGGATACATGGCATTTTTTGCAATTTGCATTTTTTAAGATTTTTGCATTGCTTGCAGGTACGGCGTCTGCTGGGCTGGATAGATGGCCTCTGGGTAGTCATCCTTCGCCTGCATCTTCGTCGCCGCTCCAATTTGGCAGTTTGCGCCATTTTCAGCTGGATTTGGTGGCATTTATTTGCCGTAGTGACCACCGTCGTGCGGTGCGTGTTGTGCAGATGCATGCCCGGCTGGGCATTCTGCTCAATTTGGAGTCGCTGCGTCTGGCCAAGGGAGGCCGTTTTGACCACAATGTCCCATTGCTGGAGAAGCTGCTGCCCCTTAAGGACTGGATGATCAATAAGGGGCTGCTTTTTAGTGCCAAGGGAGTCCAGTGAAGACGCCGTCGACTGATGCTGTTGTGTCTGCCTGTACTCAGGTGCAGATTGTGCATTTTGAGGCTCGTGCTTGAGCCCGTAGGTGGGCGTGGCGGCTGCCGTCGGCTGCTGTTGCACGTTCGGCTGCAGATTTGGCGGGCGTTGCTGGTGACCATAGGAGGCATTGGAGGCTCCTATCAACCATCGCTGCTGTGCTTGCTGCCCCATAAGGACAGGCTGCGGATTTAGCGGGCGTTGCAGGTGCCCAAATAAGGGCGTGGTGGATGCCGTCGGCTGCTGCTGCGGGAACTGTTGCTCCATTGGAGAAGGCTGCAGGTGAGGCAATTGTGTTTGTAGCTGCTGTTGCTGGCCAAGTGAATCCGGTATGTCCACCGTCGACCATAGCTTCTGTAGCTGCTCTGGTACGTAGGCGTGCAGTTGGATTGGCGGATATGGCTGACGGTCTGTAGAGGCTGTCTTGGTGACCGTCAATCGATTTTTTTGTGGCTGCACGCCTATGTATTGGTGCAGCTGTATTGGCTGATTCTTCTGTTGGCCCATGGAGTCCGTTTGGGTCACCATAGACCATTGTCGCTGCAGCTGGTGTCCCCAAAGGTCAGGCTGCTGCAATTTCTGGTCATTTTTGGCCAAAGTCGACCACTGTTGCTGGTTCTGAAGCCCCCAGATGGCAGTTTGCTGGACTAGTGGATGATGTTGCAGCCCGATGCTCATATTATGCTCAGCAGAGAGCTGCTTATGCTGCTGATGCTGAGCCCAGTGCATGGGCTGGCATATGTATTGGAGTTGGAGATGCTTCTGCTGCTGCCATGTAGGCGGCGGAGTGGGCTGGTCTCTAGTGGGATTGTTCTGCAATTTAATAAAATTTTGTATATTATAACAGTCCGTGTTTGTGTCCAGTGTTGTCAGTTTGTTTGTTATTGTCTGTTTGAGGTGAGTAAGTGTTGGTGGCTGCGGTACTTTGTCAGTCAGCAGTTTGTGTTGCACAGAGTGCATTGATGTCTGTTGGGTAGAAGGTAATTGTACTACTTTTGAATTATTTTCAGATGGCAACTCTAAGTTATCCATCTGAGTAACATGCTTGGAATTTTTGGGCACGCTGTGTTTGTTTTTACTACGCGCTATTGATGCGCGTAGCAGCGTGTGCCCTCTGTAATATTTAGCATTTGAGTTGCCTTTTTGGCTACGGCTGAGTGGAGGAGAAACATATTCAGTAGAATACTCTAGTAAGTAATTTGTAGTTTCGATAGCATCCTTGGTGCTAAAATTAAAATAGCTTTCCAAGGCTGCTTGAATGTCATGACTGACGCATTTGCTTAGTAAATAGATAGCTTCTGGGTCCGATAATAGGCATTTTATTATAGTCGCCTTATCTATAGTACGGCTGAAAGCCATTTTTGAGTATATGAATTTTTCGCTGATTTTATCAATATTGAATGCAGTTATCCGATTTGGAGTAAATCTGCTATATTCTGAATTTTTAATGAATTGTATGTTTCGAGAGTTTGTTGTAAGCTCCTTCACTCTATGGCCGTATCTCAGCATATTACTTTTTTTACTCATTTCGAGTATCATTGGCGTCTGAGGAGCTACTAGCCGTTAAACTAGCTAGCGTCCTAGTGGCTGTTCCGTGCAATTTGGTTGCAGGATATGCATTAATTTTATTTTTGGCCACTATTTTCAAAAGTAGTGCAACTACTTGGTCCAATTTCGTGGTCATTTGCATAATAGCAGCCATGTTGCTATTTAAAGCATCAATGGCTGCATTATTGACCGGCTCTTGTCTTTCTTTTTGTTGCCGTTGCTTATTTTTATGTTGCTTTTGCTGCTGCTGCTGCTGATGATGACTAGCGCCTGTTGTGTTTGAAGCATTCGCCGCTCCTGATTGATTTTTCTGGCGCTCTTCCTCTTGTTCCATCTGAAGTTTCTTCTGGAACTTTAGGAGGTGTTGCATGGCCGGATTATGCATCCGACCTGTATTGACTCGCCCGCTGGTCACCTGACTATAAGTCATCGTCGAGTTGGCAATGTTGCTTTGCATCTTCTGGTTCTTCTGCTGCTGATGTTGTTCACGGTCCTGGTTGGACACCACGTTTTGCGTTCCATGTTGACGCTTATTGACTGATGGCTGCTTGTGCTCGTGCTGGATGGGCATGACTCGTGCCCGGTTTGCTGATAGCCTAGCTCGCTCATCTTTAAAAGCTTTGCAGCCTTTATAATTGGCTACATGCTGGCCCTGACAATTGGCGCACTTTGAAGGTGCGCCTCTTGTCTTGGAGCATGTCGTGGTCGGGTGTCCTTGTCCGCATTTAAGGCATACAAATGGTCGTCGGCAATAGTTTTTACTATGCCCGTATGCCTGGCAACGGTGGCACTGAACAGGATCAGTGCGCTTCCGCTGCCTCTCCACTTTGATTTCCTGGCTGCCAAGTTGTTTCAATTCCAGTATCTTAGTGTTATTCTCGTTTTTCACTAGCTCAATTTCGAACGTATTGATCGGTTTGGCAGTGAAGCGTTGTTTTATCACGCCCACATACCTAACCTCATGCCCCAATCTTCGCAATTCCATGCGTACCCAGTCGCATGGAGTTGTGTGGTGTAAATGGCGAATAATGATTCTAAATCCGCGCTCATTGCGCATTTGATGGGTGTGCCGGTGAACATTAGAGGCATCAAGCAACGCGATTGTTGCATTGTATGCCTCAATGTCCGCACATTGCACTCTCACACCACCTGTCTGCGTACTTTTAGTAGCAAACTTATTAGCACCCACATTATTTGAGATATCTTTGATAATTCTTTGAATATCATCAATATTGGGCAGGTATATGGTGGGCACCTTGACCCGTTGAGCTAGATTCAGCTGCATTGTCTGACCAGAGATCACATTTGGATTGCAATCTGTTGCCTCATCTTCAACTTCCATGATGTCAATGTCATCACTGTCCTCGTTGCTGTTGTCGTTAGCAACGAATGTAGCATTGTTAGTTTTGCCAACATTCGTGCCATTATTTGTCTGCGTGCTCTTTCTAGCTTTGGCTGCTGGTATATTATTGTCGCTTGACAGATTGTCGGATACTTTATTGGCTGTATTTGATTTAAAGAAATCAGAATACGAAGGAGTATCCCTGACACTGTCTGCGTTCGTAATATACTCAGCGTATGCTAATAGTAGTGCACGCTTGTCACTCTTATTCGCTGGCATAGTTGGTGAGAATTTGCGCTTAATAGGTCGTTTAATGACCGTATTGGCTTTGGGTGATCCACAGATTCTAGTACCCAACATATCCTCATTTATTGGCAGCGATTGTTGCCCACTCGCCTCCAGTTCATTTTCTGAAACTTGCATAATTTCAGCTGGCATCATTCCCGCATAATTATTAGGAATTAATTGACTAGCCGATGGAGCAGCATCGGCATTATTTTTATTAATTTCCTCCATTTCCTGGCTATGTGTGACACAGATAATTTCTGAGTCAGAATTGGTTGGGCTATCAGCAAGCATGTTGCTATGAACTTGCGCTCTAACAACATGTTGCTGTAGCCCCATACTGTCGCTCTCAACATTTTGTTCGCAGCTCGAGACGAACATGTTGCCATGATCGCTCTCACTACGTTCATAGCTGCTGCTGCTGCTGAATTTGCTCGTGTTCGATGCCGCTCTGCTGCCGACACTCAAACGCTCGATTGGCGCTTCTGCCGACGCAAGCGCCGACAGCGACTGAGCCGTAGAGAGCATTGGCGCTCTCTTGTGCTTCGGCTTCGGCTTTCTCCGTTTCAGCTGGTGTTGTTGCTGCTGTTTGGGTAGCTGGTGCCGTTGCTGGTGTTGAGCTGTAAGCTGCTGCTGGTGATGCTGCAGCTGCAGCTGTATTGGTGCGCCAATGGCGACATTTTCAGCAACAGGTGCCGGGGTATGGGGGGGGGCTATAGCTTTTGTAGCTTTGGATGCAGCAATGGCCGCCGGCTTGGACGCCGCCTTTTCGCGCATTTTTTCCTTATTTACTTGTCTATGTACTTGCCCTTTTTGCCTTATATACATATCATTATGTATATATTTATGAGTTTTTTTTTTGGCGTAGTTTTCCCTCGCTGTCGTCAGGTATCTCGTCTGTGATGGCTTCTTTTGTTAATAGAATTAACAATATGTTGCTGCTCTGCTGTATATAAGTATATATACAGCACACAGGTTAGGTTTTATATATTTAATTTTATTTATTTATTTATTTTATTGTTTAGCATTTAAAAATGCTGATTGGCCGTATTTAATTTGTTAGAATACTTTATTTTATTAGTTTTTCACTTTTTCTCTCCATTGTGGCTTTTATTTAAATTTTTTTTTTTTTTTTTTGAATTTATTTTTAGCATTTAAAAATGCTGATTGGCAGTTTATTTGTTTAAACTTTATTATTTTTAATTGTTTGGCACCAGCATTTTATTTAATTTAATTTTTATTGAATTTAATTTTAATTTACTGGCAGAAATAAAGACACTTGTAAAAGTTTTTTTTTAGTTGTTCGTCTGGTTGGCCGACCGGGCGCTGTCCGCAAACACGTCCGCTCGCCACGACCGCCACAGAGAGATTTTTATTGTTGCTCATTTCTACATATAGTTTTGCAAACAGAAATTTTAGAACATTTATGGGAGCACTTAAAACTATGCAACGATCTCCAGTTTGCAAGGTGGAGAGCGACATGACGGGGGAGATACATTTAACATTTAATCTCGACTGACCTACATTTGGACATAACATAACATAACAGACTCTGTTCGATTAACATTATTGTCGTAGGTCAGTTCGCTGGGGGAAATTTCTGCACGATCAGTTGGCAATGCTGTCGTGTGAATGGCAAGAATAACATAAGTATCAATTGGGCACGCTAAGTACATGTGAGTAGTTGAAAATTTTAAATTTAACAATTTTGTGGCTAGCTTAAATTAATTTATATTTCTAATTTGTAACGCACCGCTTTGCGGTGCGCTGGCCGCCTGGCTATTACCCTGGAGTCGGTGAATTGGATCATGTGGAGCCCAGGTCGTCGTTTGCCTGGCCGAGCCTGCAGCCTTATGCGCTCTGCAGCCACTGATGTGACGAGCGCCTTCCAGGTTTTGGACTGGTGCTGGGCCCTAAGGCCGATGTTTGATAGGAGTAGCCATACTCCCAGGATTTTTGGCCAGTGGATTACCCATTTGCCGCAGTTGTAGCATATGAGCGTGCCTGTAGACTTTTTGGCTTGCAGCTGGTTCTGCAGTCTGCTCCTCTTTGGCGAAGGGGAGTCAGTGTGTGCGGGTGCCATGGTGTGCCGTTTGCTGGACTGACGTCGCTGATGTGTTGGATGTTGATCCTGGGAGAGAGCTAAGTGCCAACATAGCCTTTTGGGCGCCCGTTCTGGCTCAGAGGCTATGCGCTTAACAACTGTGTAATTTTGCTGATTATCGCTTTCATTGCAGGTGATGTTGGACCGCTGAATGGGCTGGGAGACTCTTCGCTTACGTTTCAGCATATGGGTAGCCGTGGAGAGTTTCTGCTGCTGCTGCTGATTGGCTGGTAGCTGCTGAGTATCCAGCAGCTGGATTGGCTGTTGCTGTTTCTGCCATGGCTGCACCGTCTGGGCTGTCGGTGCTGGCTGCTGTCGTTGCTGCTGCTGCTGCTCGTCATCGTCGGGCGATCTGGTTGGCTGTGGCTGTTGGCGACCCAGTACCTCAGCGAGGTCTGCTGGCGTCTGATTCAATGGCTGCTCAGTGAGCCTAGTTTGCTGATTTACGTAAGTTGGAATCTGGAATATATAAGAGTTTGTATTAGTGTCCATGCAAGTGGGCCGGTTGTCCCTGGCGTTGTCCTCATTGCAGTCTTCTGTCGTCAGATCATATACTGTCTGTGGGGCTGAAGGTTGAGCAGTTTGGGGAATCTCTTGCTCGTTGCCGTTGTCTGCCGTCAGGTCGTATATTGCCTGTGGGGCTAGTGGAAGAGTAGGTTGGGGCATCTGTTGCTCATTGTCGTCATCTGTAGTCAGGTCATATACTGACTGCTCTGCTAAATGCTGAACAGTTTGGAGCATGTGTTGTACGTCGTGACTTTGTTGTTGGGCCACGTCAAACTCGCGTTCTATTTCTTCTCTTATTTGATTCAGTCGTTGGCTTAGTCGCTGTTCTTCTTCATTTATGATTTGCTGTTGTTGCTGCTGGCTAGCTGGTGGGTTCGTCCGCACTTGATGTATATCAGGGAGGATTAGTTGCTGTATATAATCCGGTTGATCCTGAATATATTCAATTAGGCTTTCCCTAGTCATAAGCCCATTTTTATGGCGTCTTCTAAGTGTGTTTATTTGGTACTCGCCAAATCTGGCTTTAACTCTTGGCCGTTGCCTGTATGTTGGGCTGGGCGTATTGGCTATCCTTCTGGCCTCCTGTTCCTCATGTTCCAGACGTAGCAATGTAGGCAAGCTGTCCTCAGTTTGCTGGGTATCCGTTGTTTGGTGCTGCTGCTGCTGTTGTTGAAGGGGCCTTACATGACGCTCGAGTTGGAGTGCATATAAAGGCCGATTTAGGCGAGTTGGTGTGTATGGCTCACTTATAAGCTTGCGGGCATTAATATTTGGATGAATACTGAGGGCTTTTGCAAATCTACTACTAGTCAAATTGTAGATTTCATCTACCGTGGCTATGTCGTAGGCTTCTCTGATTGACTGGTTCCGCGTGTATCTAGTGGCTCTAGCAATTTTGCGTAGTATTTTATTTTGGCCTACTTCGAGGCGTTGGAATTGTGTGGCCGACACTAAGGCACCCCAAATTGGGAGTGCATAGCGCCATATTGGTGCAATCATCTGCTTATATATCATCATTTTGCAGTCAATAGACAGCGGGCTGTTTGCACCAATGAGCCAATCTAATTTATTGCACAGTGCTCTAGTGCGTGCACATAGCGTAGTGACGTGGTGATTCATGTTCAGCTTTTTATCTAGGTTGATGCCCAGATATTGATGCCTAGTTTTATTAGTAATCTGTTGACCGTACAGCCTTGGTGATGTTGGAGTTTGACTATGTCGTTGTATTGTGCGCAATGTAAACATGACGTGTGCTGTTTTGCTGACGTTTACTTGTATGCACCATCGTTTAGTCCATTTTTCAAATTCATGAAGATATCTCTGGTTTTTAGTGACTGCTCGATCAGGCAATGGTTCTGAGCACATTATTACTGTGTCATCAGCAAAGGTGGAGAGCAACGTGCTGGGTATTAGTGATGTATCTGCGGATGCAGATGTAGTTGACCTAGTTGTAGGCCATAAGCTCCTCAAAACCAATGAGGGAAGTGGCATGTCCGATGTGTATATGATATACAAGATCGGTCCCAATACGCTGCCTTGGGGTACTCCAGCGCTGATATGTCCAATCCTTGATCGAGTTCCTTCATTTCCGTTGACTATAAATGTGCGGTCAGTGAGATAACTTTTTAAAACATTCCACAGGACTGCGGGTAGTAGTTTGGCCAGTTTGCTTAGTAGCCCCTCATGCCAGACACGATCAAACGCTTCACGTATATCGATGAACACGGCTGAGCAGTATTGTCTATTTTCATACGCCTTCAGTATGAATTGCGTGACTCTAGCCAATTGTTGTTCTGTGCCGTGTTCCTTACGGAATCCGAATTGATGATTTGGTACTGCCTGGGCAAAGTCCTTGCACTCGAACATTCTCGTCATCAAAAGCCGTTCGAATATTTTGCTGAACCCTGCCAACAGGCTTATTGGCCGGTAGGAGCTGACCTCCTCCGTAGGTTTTCCAGGTTTTAGCACCATCTTAATTTCTGCGCATTTCCATTGGCGCGGGAAATGTCCGTGCCTAAGTATGCAGTTAAATATATTTGTGAGGTATATAATTGCTTTGTGCGGAAGTGATTTGATGACGTGATTGCTAATGTTGTCAATGCCCGGCGTCTTTTTTAGCGTCAAGGCGGCAATCACTTGGCTTACCTCCTTATCTGAGACTGGGCGAAATGGCGGAGTATTTGGTTGCTCATGCTGCTGCTGCTGCTGCTGGAGAAGCATAAATTGATTCACCTCATTGCTGATTTGTGATCGCTCTTCAGCCGTATTCGTTAAATTTAAGCTGAATCTTTGTTCTAAATATTCTGCAAAGACTTCAGCCTTTCGTTTGTTTGTTTTAGTCCATTCTATATTGTTGTTACTGCTTTGCATACCATTGCCAAGAGGTGTAGTGGTGCCAGGCTTAATTTTTAAGGGACGATTCGGCTCTGGCTGTCTTTTAATAGAGTTAGTTGTCCTCCATAGTTGTTGCGTACGATTTGTGTCTGTATCGTTAATGTTCGCGATTTGACGGTTAAGGTTATTAATCTTATCACGTCGTAGTAATCTATTTAGGCGGTTTTGTGCCTGCCTGTATAAGCTGCGTGCTAGTGGTGTACGTAGTAGCATGTAAGAGAGTTTGAGTTGCCTTTTTTTGCGTATTTGCCTTAGTGTTTCTGCGCTTATTTTGAAGCGGCCGTATCTCATGCGACTTGTGTTGTACAATTGTTGCCGTCTTCTGCGGGGAGGGGGCGTAGCAGTTATGGCTGCATTCCTTATTTTTTCATATAGGATGTCGATGGCATCCTCGATGTCAGTTCCGGAATTGATAACGATGTTTAATCGTGTATTTTCATTTAGAATTCTTTTAAATTTCTTAATGTTTGCATGTCGTGGCAAAATTTTGTTTTTAGCATTGATTTTCTCAAGTGTCTGGCCGATAGCCATATCAATGTGAATAGGCAGGTGATCAGAGTTCAGATCGATGGTTGAGTATGTTCGTAATCGCCTGTCTCTGATGCCACCGTATATTGCAAAATCTATTGCAGATGGTTTATTCCCTCGAGCATAGGGATAATGAGTGGCACCGCCGGTCGCTAATATGTTAAAGTTTTTGTTTGTGTGTATGGTTCTCAATAATTCCCTCCCTCGCTGGCAGTGTCGCGTGTTGCCCCACCATATACTTTTGGCATTCCAGTCACCACATATGATAAATCCATGTGGACTCAGGCTATCAATGTGGCAGAGAAGCTTGTCAAAGTTGTCTGCCGTCCATTTATATTGCGGAGGGCAATATATAGGAGTGACTACTATTGTTTCCTGTATACTAAGGGTGATGGCAACTGGTGCACATTGAACGGCATCATACATTATTGGTTCCAGACCAATATGCTTGATGCCATGTCTTACTAGTGTAGCGACGCCTCCAGATCTTTGATTTGGAGCGCGTCGCTTAGCTACATATGTGTGGTAACCATCAATGTTTAGTGGGGCGTTGTTCGCATGAATATCTCGGATTGGGTTTGATTGGCGGTTGGTTCCTTGTCGTATTTCAATGACCATCATAATGTCTACATTATGATGGTGCATAAAGGCTTCCATTTCTCTTGATTTATTGGATATGCCCGCAGCATTCCAATAGGCCATCTTGAGTTTGTGGCCGTATTGGGTGATAGTGGCATGAGTCCCATAGTTGTTGGCAATGGTTATGTTGTCGTTGTCCATGGCAGGAGTGGCTAAATTGTTATTATTATTATTTATTGTATTGGCATTAAAATTGTTTGTATATACGGATTGGCTGTTAGACATCACTATTGTCATTGGCGGCATTGGATGAGCTAGCATAATTGCTAGCTAGCTTTTGGATGTATGGGCATAATATGTCCAGTGGCTGTAGTTCAACATTTCTGCAAAATGCTGAATCCATCCATATAATATGGGATTTTAAGACGCAGAGTAAATCTGAGTCTGGATTGGCTGGTCTGTCAGCAAGCATGTTGCTAATGGCTTGCACCTTAGCAACATGTTGCTGAGGCCCCATGTTTGCACTCAGTGCATGTTCATGACAGTTTGAGTCGAACTTGTTGTCATGTTCGCTCTCACTACGTTCATAGCTGCTGCTGCTGCTGAATTTGCTCATGTTCGATGCCGCTCTGCTGTCGACACTCAAACGCTCGATTGGCGCTTCTGCCGACGCAAGCGCCGACAGCGACTGAGCCGTAGAGAGCATTGGCGCTCTCTTGTGCTTCGGCTTCGGCTTTCTCCGTTTCAGCTGGTGTTGTTGCTGCTGCTTGGGTAGCTGGTGCCGTTGCTGGTGTTGAGCTGTAAGCTGCTGCTGCTGATGCTGCAGCTGCAGCTGTATTGGTGCGCCAATGGCGACATTTTCAGCAACAGGTGCCGGGGTATGGGGGGGGGCTATAGCTTTTGTAGCTTTGGATGCAGCAATGGCCGCCGGCTTGGACGCCGGCTTTTCGCGCATTTTTTCCTTATTTACTTGTCTATGTACTTGCCCTTTTTGCCTTATATACATATCATTATGTATATATTTATGAGTTTTTTTTTTGGCGTAGTTTTCCCTCGCTGTCGTCAGGTATCTCGTCTGTGATGGCTTCTTTTGTTAATAAAATTAACAATATGTTGCTGCTCAGCTGTATATAAGTATATATACAGCACACAGGTTAGGTTTTATATATTTAATTTTATTTATTTATTTTATTTTATTGTTTAGCATTTAAAAATGCTGATTGGCCGTATTTAATTTGTTAGAATACTTTATTTTATTAGTTTTTCACTTTTTTTCTCTCCATTGTGGCTTTAATTTAATTTTTTTTTTTTTTTGAATTTATTTTTAGCATTTAAAAATGCTGATTGGCAGTTTATTTGTTTAAACTTTATTACTTTTGATTGTTTGGCACAAGCATTTTATTTTATTTATTTTATTTTATTTAATTTAATTTTAATTTACTGGCAGAAATAAAGGCACTTGTAAAAATTTTTTTAGTTGTTCGTCTGGTTGGCCGACCGGGCGCTGTCCGCAAACACGTCCGCTCGCCACGACCGCCACAGAGAGATTTTTTATTGTTGCTCATTTCTACATATAGTTTTGCAAACAGAAATTTTAGAACATTTATGGGAGCACTTAAAACTATGCAACGATCTCCAGTTTGCAAGGTGGAGAGCGACATGACGGGGGAGATACATTTAACATTTAATCTCGACTGACCTACATTAGAACATAACATAACATAACAGACTCTGTTCGATTAACATTATTGTTGTAGGTCAGTTCGCTGGGGGAAATTTATGCACGATCAGCTGGCAATGCTGTCGTGTGAATGGCAAGAATAACATAAGTATCAATTGGGCACGCTAAGTACATGTGAGTAGTTGAAAATTTTAAATTTAACAATTTTGTGGCTAAATAATCTAATTAATTAATTTATTTTATATCGCACCGCCTTACGATGCGCTGGCCGTCTGCCTCTGGCCTTGCGGTGGACAATTGGCCTCCACCGGGTACCTGGCCGACTTATTGTCGCATTGGTTTGCAATTTGCATTGCGTGATGGCTGCCGCTACATCTGCTGGAAGTTGCATCGCTTTGGAAGGGCATAACTTCAGCTGCTGGAGCGGATGACTGGCAATGAGCAACACCATCCACACACCCAGGATGAATGGATAGCGGATCGCCGTGTTATCGCGCCTGTTTTTGCCCGAGGGCGGAGTGATATGCAGCCTGCGCTGCATCATTTTTGCACGTACGGGTGGCGCTGTGTCTGGCCACTCGGCGTCGAGTGGATGACGTTTCGCCGGCTTCCGTGTGTGCTGAGCAGGCCGCTGACGCATTCGCTGGTCCATTTGTGCAGGTAAGTGGATGCATGGCATTTTTTGGAATTTGCATTTTTTAACTTTTCTGTTTTTATTGCAGGTACGGCGTCTGCTGGGCTGGATAGATGGCGTCTGGGTAGTCATCCTACGCCTGCATCTTCGTCGCCGCTCCAATTTGGCAGTTTGAGCCATTTTCAGCTGGATTTGGTGGCATTTATTTGCCGTAGTGACCACCGTCGTGCGGTGCGTGTTGTGCAGATGCATGCCCGGCTGGGCATTCTGCTCAATTTGGAGTCGCTGCGTCTGGCCAAGGGAGGCCGTTTTGACCACAATGTCCCATTGCTGGAGAAGCTGCTGCCCCTTAAGGACTGTATGCTCAATAAGTGGCTGCTTTTTCGTGCCAAGGGAGTCCAGTGAAGACGCCGTCGACTGATGCTGTTGCGTCTGCCTGTACTCAGGTACAGTTTGTGCAATTTGCAGCTTGTGCATGTGCCCGTAGGTGGGCGTGGCGGCTGCCGTCGACTGCTGTTGCACGTTCGGCTGCTCTCGCAGGACAGGCTGCAGATTTAGCGGGCGTTGCTGGTGACCATAGGAGGCATTGGAGGCTCCTATCAACCATCGCTGCTGTGCTTGCTGCCCCATAAGGACAGGCTGCGGATTTAGCGGGCGTTGCAGGTGCCCAAATAAGGGCGTGGTGGATGCCGTCGGCTGTTGCTGCGGGAACTGTTGCTCCATTGGAGAAGGCTGCAGGTGAGGCAATTGTGTTTGTAGCTGCTGTTGCTGGCCAAGTGAATCCGGTATGTCCACCGTCGACCATAGCTTCTGTAGCTGCTCTGGTACGTAGGCGTGCAGTTGGATTGGCGGATATGGCTGACAGTCTGTAGAGGCTGTCTTGGTGACCGTCAATCGATTTTTTTGTGGCTGCACGCCTATGTATTGGTGCAGCTGTATTGGCTGATTCTTCTGTTGGCCCATGGAGTCCGTTTGGGCCACCATAGACCATTGTCGCTGCAGCTGGTGTCCCCAAAGGTCAGGCTGCTGCAATTTCTGGTCATTTTTGGCCAATGTCGACCACTGTTGCTGGTTCTGAAGCCCCCAGATGGCAGTTTGCTGGACTAGTGGATGATGTTGCAGCCCGATGCTCATATTATGCTCAGCAGAGAGCTGCTTATGCTGCTGATGCTGAGCCCAGTGCATGGGCTGGCATATGTATTGGAGTTGGAGATGCTTCTGCTGCTGCCATGTAGGCGGCGGAGTGGGCTGATCTCTAGTGGGATTGTTCTGCAATTTAATAAAATTTTGAATATCATAACAGTCCGTGTTTGTGTCCAGTGTTGTCAGTTTGTTTGTTATTGTTTGTTTGAGGTGAGTAAGTGTTGGTGGCTGCGGTACTTTGTCAGTCAGCAGTTTGTGTTGCACAGAGTGCATTGATGTCTGTTGGGTAAAAGGTAATTGTACTACTTTTGAATTATTTTCAGATGGCAACTCTAAGTTATCCATCTGAGTAACATGCTTGGAATTTTTGGGCACGCTGTGTTTGTTTTTACTACGCGCTATTGATGCGCGTAGCAGCGTGTGCCCTCTGTAATATTTAGCATTTGAGTTGCCTTTTTGGCTACGGCTGAGTGGAGGAGAAACATATTCAGTAGAATACTCTAGTAAGTAATTTGTAGTTTCGATAGCATCCTTGGTGCTAAAATTAAAATAGCTTTCCAAGGCAACTTGAATGTCATGACTGACGCATTTGCTTAGTAAACAGATAGCTTCTGGGTCCGATAATAGGCATTTTATTATAGTCGCCTTATCTATAGTACGGCTGAAAGCCATTTTTGAGTATATGAATTTTTCGCTGATTTTATCAATATTTGGAGTAAATCTGCTATATTCTGAATTGTTTATGAATTGTATGTTTCGAGAGTTTGTTGTAAGCTCCTTCACTCTATGGCCGTATCTCAGCATATTACTTTTTTTATTCATTTCGAGCATCATTGGCGTCTGAGGAGCTACTAGCAGTTAAACTAGCTAGCGTCCTAGTGGCTGTTCCGTGCAATTTGTTTGCAGGATATGCATTAATATTATTTTTGGCCACTATTTTCAAAAGTAGTTCAACTACTTGGTCCAATTTCGTGGTCATTTGCATAATTGCAGCCATGTTGCTATTTAAAGCATCAATGGCTGCATTATTGACCGGCTCTTGGCTTTCTTTTTGTTGCCGTTGCTTATTTTTCTGTTGCTTTTGCTGCTGCTGCTGCTGATGATGACTAGCGCCTGTTGTGTTTGAAGCATTCGCTGCTCCTGTTTGATTTTTCTGGCGCTTTTCCTCTTGTTCCATCTGAAGTTTCTTCTGGAACTTTAGGAGGTGTTGCATGGCCGGATTATGCATCCGACCTGTATTGACTCGCCCGCTGGTCACCTGACTATAAGTCATCGTCGAGTTGGCAATGTTGCTTTGCATCTTCTGGTTCTTCTGCTGCTGATGTTGTTGTCGGTCCTGATTGGACACCACGTTTTGCGTTCCATGTTGGCGCTTATTGACTGATGGCTGCTGTTGCTCGTGCTGGATGGGCATGACTCGTGCCCGGTTTGCTGATAGCCTAGCTCGCTCATCTTTAAAAGCTTTGCAGCCTTTATAATTAGCTACATGCTGGCCCTGACAATTGGCGCACTTTGAAGGCTCGCCTCTTGTCTTGGAGCATGTCGTGGTCGGGTGTCCTTGCCCGCATTTAAGGCATACAAATGGTCGTCGGCAATAGTTTTTACTATGCCCGTATGCCTGGCAACGGTGGCACTGAACAGGATCAGTGCGCTTCCGCTGCCTCTCCACTTTGATTTCCTGGCTGCCAAGTTGTTTCAGTTCCAGTATCTTAGTGTTGTTCTCGTTTTTCACTAGCTCAATTTCGAACGTATTGATCGGTTTGGCAGTGAAGCGTTGTTTTATCACGCCCACATACCTAACCTCATGCCCCAATCTTCGCAATTCCATGCGTACCCAGTCGCATGGAGTTGTGTGGTGTAAATGGCGAATAATTATTCTAAATCCGCGCTCATTGCGCATTTGATGGGTGTGCCGGTGAACATTAGAGGCATCAAGCAACGCAATTGTTGCATTGTATGCCTCAATGTCCGCACATTGCACTCTCACACCACCTGTCTGCGTACTTTTAGTAGCAAACTTATTAGCACCCACATTATTTGAGATATCTTTGATAATTCTTTGAATATCATCAATATTGGGCAGGTATATGGTGGGCACCTTGACCCGTTGAGCTAGATTCAGCTGCATTGTCTGACCAGAGATTACATTTGGATTGCAATCTGTTGCCTCGTCTTCAACTTCCATGATGTCAATGTCATCACTGTCCTCGTTGTTGTTGTCGTTAGCAACGAATGTAGCATTGTTAGTTTTGCCAACATTCGTGCCATTATTTGTCTGCGTGCTCTTTCTAGCTTTAGCTGCTGGTATATTATTGTCGCTTGACAGATTGTCGGATACTTTATTGGCTGTATTTGATTTAAAGAAATCAGAATACGAAGGAGTATCCCTGACACTGTCTGCGTTCGTAATATACTGAGCGTATGCTAATAGTAGTGCACGCTTGTCATTCTTATTCGCTGGCATAGTTGGTGAGAATTTGCGCTTAATAGGTCGTTTAATGACCGTATTGGCTTTGGGTGATCCACAGATTCTAGTACCCAACATATCCTCATTTATTGGCAGCGATTGTTGCCCACTCGCCTCCAGTTCATTTTCTGAAACTTGCATAATTTCAGCTGGCATCATTCCCGCATAATTATTAGGAATTAATTGACTAGCCGATGGAGTAGCATCGGCATTATTTTTATTAATTTCCTCCATTTCCTGGCTATGTGTGACACAGATAATTTCTGAGTCAGAATTGGTTGGGCTATCAGCAAGCATGTTGCTATGAACTTGCGCTCTAACAACATGTTGCTGTAGCCCCATACTGTCGCTCTCAACATTTTGTTCGCAGCTCGAGACGAACATGTTGCCATGATCGCTCTCACTACGTTCATAGCTGCTGCTGCTGCATAATTTGCTCGTGTTCGATGCCGCTCTGCTGCCGACACTCAAACGCTCGATTGGCGCCTCTGCCGACGCAAGCGTCGACAGCGACTGAGCCGTAGAGAGCATTGGCGCTCTCTTGTGCTTCGGCTTCGGCTTTCTCCGTTTCAGCTGGTGTTGTTGCTGCTGCTTGGGTAGCTGGTGCCGTTGCTGGTGTTGAGCTGTAAGCTGCTGCTGCTGATGCTGCAGCTGCAGCTGTATTGGTGCGCCAATGGCGACATTTTCAGCAACAGGTGCCGGGGTATGGGGGGGGGCTATAGCTTTTGTAGCTTTGGATGCAGCAATGGCCGCCGGCTTGGACGCCGCCTTTTCGCGCATTTTTTTCCTTATTTACTTGTCTATGTACTTGCCCTTTTTGCCTTATATACATATCATTATGTATATATTTATGAGTTTTTTTTTTCCCTCGCTGTCGTCAGGTATCTCGTCTGTGATGGCTTCTTTTGTTAATAGAATTAACAATATGTTGCTGTTCTGCTGTATATAAGTATATATACAGCACACAAGTTAGGTTTTATATATTTAATTTTATTTATTTATTTATTTTATTGTTTAGCATTTAAAAATGCTGATTGGCCGTATTTAAATAGTTAGAATACTTTATTTTATTAGTTTTTCACTTTTTCTCTCCATTGTGGCTTTAATTTAATAATTTTTTTTTTTTTTGAGTTTATTTTTAGCATTTAAAAATGCTGATTGGCAGTTTATTTGTTTAAACTTTATTATTTTAAATTGATTGGCACAAGCATTTTATTTTATTTATTTTATTTTATTTAATTTAATTTTAATTTACTGGCAGAAGTAAAGACACTTGTAAAAGTTTTTTTAGTTGTTCGTCTGGTTGGCCGACCGGGCGCTGTCCGCAAACACGTCCGCTCGCCACGACCGCCACAGAGAGATTTTTTATTGTTGCTCATTTCTACATATAGTTTTGCAAACAGAAATTTTAGAACATTTATGGGAGCACTTAAAACTATGCAACGATCTCCAGTTTGCAAGGTGGAGAGGGACATGGCGGGGGAGATACATTTAACATTTAATCTCGACTGACCTACATTTAAACATAACATGACATAACAGACTCTGTTCGATTAACATTATTGTCGTAGGTCAGTTCGCTGGGGGAAATTTATGCACGATCAGCTGGCAATGCTGTCGTGTGAATGGCAAGAATAACATAAGTATCAATTGGGCACGCTAAAGACATGTAAGTGGACAAGAATTTTAAATTTAACAATTTTATGGCTAAATAATCTAATTAATTAATTTATTTTATATCGCACCGCCTTACGATGCGCTGGCCGTCTGCCTCTGGCCTTGCGGTGGACAATTGGCCTCCACCTGGTACCTGGCCGACTTATTGTCGCATAAATTTGCAATTTGCATTGCGTGATGGCTGCCGCTACATCTGCTGGAAGTTGCATCGCTTTGGAGGGGCATGACTTCAGCTGCTGGAGCGGATGACTGGCAATGAGCAACACCATCCACACACCCAGGATGCATGGATAGCGGATCGCCGTGTTATCGCGCCTGTTTTTGCCCGAGGGCGGAGTGATATGCAGCCTGCGCTGCATCATTTTTGCACGTACGGGTGGCGCTGTGTCTGGCCACTCGGCGTCGAGTGGATGACGTTTCGCCGGCTTCCGTGTGTGCTGAGCAGGCCGCTGACGCATTCGCTGGTCCATTTGTGCAGGTAGGTGGATACATGGCATTTTTTGCAATTTGCATATTTTAACTTTTCTGTTTTTATTGCAGGTACGGCGTCTGCTGGGCTGGATAGATGGCGTCTGGGTAGTCATCCTACGCCTGCATCTTCGTCGCCGCTCCAATTTGGCAGTTTGCGCCATTTTCAGCTGGATTTGGTGGCATTTATTTGCCGTAGTGACCACCGTCGTGCGGTGCGTGTTGTGCAGATGCATGCCCGGCTGGGCATTCTGCTCAATTTGGAGTCGCTGCGTCTGGCCAAGGGAGGCCGTTTTGACCACAATGTCCCATTGCTGGAGAAGCTGCTGCCCCTTAAGGACTGTATGCTCAATAAGTGGCTGCTTTTTAGTGCCAAGGGAGTCCAGTGAGGACGCCGTCGACTGATGCTGTTGTGTCTGCCTGTACTCAGGTACAGATTGTGCATTTTGAGGCTCGCGCTTGAGCCCGTAGGTGGGCGTGGCGGCTGTCGTCGGCTGCTGTTGCACGTTCGGCTGCAGATTTGGCGGGCGTTGCTGGTGACCATAGGAGGCATTGGAGGCTCCTATTGACCATCGCTGCTGTGCTTGCTGCCCCCATAGACGAGGCTGCAGATTTTGCGGCTGCTGCTGGTGCCCAAATGAGGGCGTGGTGGATGCCGTCGGCTGTTGCTGCGTGCTCAGCTGTCCCCATAGGACGGACCGAGGATTTTGCGGCTGCTCCTGGTGTCCATAGGCGGCACTGGAGGCTCGTATTGACCTTTGCTGCTGGTTCTGCTGCTCCCATAGGAGGGGCTGCAGATTTTGCGGCTGCTGCTGGTGACCATAGGCGGCACTGGAGGCTCCTATTGACCAGCGCTGCTGGTTCTGCTGCCCCATAAGGACAGGCTGCGGATTTAGCGGGCGTTGCAGGTGCCCAAATAAGGGCGTGGTGGATGCCATCGGCTGTAGCTGCGGGAGCTGTTGCTCCATTGGAGAAGGCTGTAGGTGAGGCAATTGTGTTTGTAGCTGCTGTTGCTGGCCAAATGAATCCGGTATGTCCACCGTCGACCATAGCTTCTGTAGCTGCTCTGGTACGTAGGCGTGCAGTTGGATTGGCGGATATGGTTGACAGTCTGTAGAGGCTGTCTTGGTGACCGTCAATCGATTTTTTTGTGGCTGCACGCCTATGTATTGGTGCAGCTGTATTGGCTGATTCTTCTGTTGGCCCATGGAGTCCGTTTGGGCCACCATAGACCATTGTCGCTGCAGCTGGTGTCCCCAAAGGTCAGGCTGCTGCAATTTCTGGTCATTTTTGGCCAATGTCGACCATTGTTGCTGGTTCTGAAGCCCCCAGATGGCAGTTTGCTGGACTAGTGGATGATGTTGCAGCCCGATGCTCATATTATGCTCAGCAGAGAGCTGCTTATGCTGCTGATGCTGAGCCCAGTGCATGGGCTGGCATATGTATTGGAGTTGGAGATGCTTCTGCTGCTGCCATGTAGGCGGCGGAGTGGGCTGATCTGTAGTGGGATTGTTCTGCAATTTAATAAAATTTTGAATATCATAACAGTCCGTGTTTGTGTCCAGTGTTGTCAGTTTGTTTGTTATTGTCTGTTTGAGGTGAGTAAGTGTTGGTGGCTGCGGTACTTTGTCAGTCAGCAGTTTGTGTTGCACAGAGTGCATTGATGTCTGTTGGGTAAAAGGTGATTGTACTACTTTTGAATTATTTTCAGATGGCAACTCTAAGTTATCCATCTGAGTAACATGCTTGGAATTTTTGGGCACGCTGTGTTTGTTTTTACTACGCGCTATTGATGCGCGTAGCAGCGTGTGCCCTCTGTAATATTTAGCATTTGAGTTGCCTTTTTGGCTACGGCTGAGTGGAGGAGAAACATATTCAGTAGAATACTCTAGTAAGTAATTTGTAGTTTCGATAGCATCCTTGGTGCTAAAATTAAAATAGCTTTCCAAGGCTGCTTGAATGTCATGACTGACGCATTTGCTTAGTAAACAGATAGCTTCTGGGTCCGATAATAGGCACTTTATTATAGTCGCCTTATCTATAGTACGGCTGAAAGCCATTTTTGAGTATATGAATTTTTCGCTGATTTTATCAATATTGAATGCAGTTATCCGATTTGGAGTAAATCTGCTATATTCTGAATTGTTTATGAATTGTATGTTTCGAGAGTTTGTTGTAAGCTCCTTCACTCTATGGCCGTATCTCAGCATATTACTTTTTTTACTCATTTCGAGTATCATTGGCGTCTGAGGAGCTACTAGCCGTTAAACTAGCTAGCGTCCTAGTGGCTGTTCCGTGCAATTTGGTTGCAGGATATGCATTAATATTATTTTTGGCCACTATTTTCAAAAGTAGTGCAACTACTTGGTCCAATTTCGTGGTCATTTGCATAATAGCAGCCATGTTGCTATTTAAAGCATCAATGGCTGCATTATTGACCGGCTCTTGGCTTTCTTTTTGTTGCCGTTGCTTATTTTTATGTTGCTTTTGCTGCTGCTGCTGCTGATGATGACTAGCGCCTGTTGTGTTTGAAGCATTCGCCGCTCCTGATTGATTTTTCTGGCGCTCTTCCTCTTGTTCCATCTGAAGTTTCTTCTGGAACTTTAGGAGGTGTTGCATGGCCGGATTATGCATCCGACCTGTATTGACTCGCCCGCTGGTCACCTGACTATAAGTCATCGTCGAGTTGGCAATGTTGCTTTGCATCTTCTGGTTCTTCTGCTGCTGATGTTGTTCACGGTCCTGGTTGGACACCACGTTTTGCGTTCCATGTTGACGCTTATTGACTGATGGCTGCTTGTGCTCGTGCTGGATGGGCATGACTCGTGCCCGGTTTGCTGATAGCCTAGCTCGCTCATCTTTAAAAGCTTTGCAGCCTTTATAATTGGCTACATGCTGGCCCTGACAATTGGCGCACTTTGAAGGCTCGCCTCTTGTCTTGGAGCATGTCGTGGTCGGGTGTCCTTGTCCGCATTTAAGGCATACAAATGGTCGTCGGCAATAGTTTTTACTATGCCCGTATGCCTGGCAACGGTGGCACTGAACAGGATCAGTGCGCTTCCGCTGCCTCTCCACTTTGATTTCCTGGCTGCCAAGTTGTTTCAATTCCAGTATCTTAGTGTTGTTCTCGTTTTTCACTAGCTCAATTTCGAACGTATTGGTCGGTTTGGCAGTGAAGCGTTGTTTTATCACGCCCACATACCTAACCTCATGCCCCAATCTTCGCAATTCCATGCGTACCCAGTCGCATGGAGTTGTGTGGTGTAAATGGCGAATAATGATTCTAAATCCGCGCTCATTGCGCATTTGATGGGTGTGCCGGTGAACATTAGAGGCATCAAGCAACGCAATTGTTGCATTGTATGCCTCAATGTCCGCACATTGCACTCTCACACCACCTGTCTGCGTACTTTTAGTAGCAAACTTATTAGCACCCACATTATTTGAGATATCTTTGATAATTCTTTGAATATCATCAATATTGGGCAGGTATATGGTGGGCACCTTGACCCGTTGAGCTAGATTCAGCTGCATTGTCTGACCAGAGATTACATTTGGATTGCAATCTGTTGCCTCGTCTTCAACTTCCATGATGTCAATGTCATCACTGTCCTCGTTGTTGTTGTCGTTAGCAACGAATGTAGCATTGTTAGTTTTGCCAACATTCGTGCCATTATTTGACTGCGTGCTCTTTCTAGCTTTAGCTGCTGGTATATTATTGTCGCTTGACAGATTGTCCGATACTTTATTGGCTGTATTTGATTTAAAGAAATCAGAATACGAAGGAGTATCCCTGACACTGTCTGCGTTCGTAATATACTCAGCGTATGCTAATAGTAGTGCACGCTTGTCACTCTTATTCGCTGGCATAGTTGGTGAGAATTTGCGCTTAATAGGTCGTTTAATGACCGTATTGGCTTTGGGTGATCCACAGATTCTAGTACCCAACATATCCTCATTTATTGGCAGCGATTGTTGCCCACTCGCCTCTAGTTCATTTTCTGAAACTTGCATAATTTCAGCTGGCATCATTCCCGCATAATTATTAGGAATTAATTGACTAGCCGATGGAGCAGCATCGGCATTATTTTTATTAATATTTTTATTTTTATTAATTTCCTCCATTTCCTGGCTATGTGTGACACAGATAATTTCTGAGTCAGAATTGGTTGGGCTATCAGCAAGCATGTTGCTATGAACTTGCGCTCTAACAACATGTTGCTGTAGCCCCATACTGTCGCTCTCAACATTTTGTTCGCAGCTCGAGACGAACGTGTTGCCATGATCGCTCTCACTACGTTCATAGCTGCTGCTGCTGCTGAATTTGCTCGTGTTCGATGCCGCTCTGCTGCCGACACTCAAACGCTCGATTGGCGCTTCTGCCGACGCAAGCGTCGACAGCGACTGAGCCGTAGAGAGCATTGGCGCTCTCTTGTGCTTCGGCTTCGGCTTTCTCCGTTTCAGCTGGCGTTGATGTTGTTGCTGCTGCTTGGGTAGCTGGTGCCGTTGCTGGTGTTGAGCTGTAAGCTGCTGCTGGTGATGCTGCAGCTGCAGCTGTATTGGTGCGCCAATGGCGACATTTTCAGCAACAGGTGCCGGGGTATGGGGGGGGGCTATAGCTTTTGTAGCTTTGGATGCAGCAATGGCCGCCGGCTTGGACGCCGCCTTTTCGCGCATTTTTTTCCTTATTTACTTGTCTATGTACTTGCCCTTTTTTGCTTTATATACATATCATTATGTATATATTTATGAGTTTTTTTTGGCGTAGTTTTCCCTCGCTGTCGTCAGGTATCTCGTCTGTGATGGCTTCTTTTGTTAATAGAATTAACAATATGTTGCTGCTCAGCTGTATATAAGTATATATACAGCACACAGGTTAGGTTTTATATATTTAATTTTATTTATTTATTTATTTTATTGTTTAGCATTTAAAAATGCTGATTGGCCGTATTTAATTTGTTAGAATACTTTATTTTATTAGTTTTTCACTTTTTTCTCTCCATTGTGGCTTTAATTTAATAATTTTTTTTTTTTTTTTTTTTTTTGAATTTATTTTTAGCATTTAAAAATGCTGATTGGCAGTTTATTTGTTTAAACTTTATTATTTTTAATTGTTTGGCACCAGCATTTTATTTAATTTAATTTTAATTATAATTTACTGGCAGAAATAAAGGCACTTGTAAAAATTTTTTTTTTTTTTTTTGTTCGTCTGGTTGGCCGACCGGGCGCTGTCCGCAAACACGTCCGCTCGCCACGACCGCCACAGAGAGATTTTTATTGTTGCTCATTTCTACATATAGTTTTGCAAACAGAAATTTTAGAACATTTATGGGAGCACTTAAAGCTATGCAACGATCTCCAGTTTGCAAGGTGGAGAGCGACATGACGGGGGAGATACATTTAACATTTAATCTCGACTGACCTACATTTGGACATAACATAACATAACAGACTCTGTTCGATTAACATTATTGTCGTAGGTCAGTTCGCTGGGGGAAATTTATGCACGATCAGCTGGCAATGCTGTCGTGTGAATGGCAAGAATAACATAAGTATCAATTGGGCACGCTAAAGACATGTAAGTGGACAAGAATTTTAAATTTAACAATTTTATGGCTAAATAATCTAATTAATTAATTTATTTTATATCGCACCGCCTTACGATGCGCTGGCCGTCTGCCTCTGGCCTTGCGGTGGACAATTGGCCTCCACCTGGTACCTGGCCGACTTATTGTCGCATAAATTTGCAATTTGCATTGCGTGATGGCTGCCGCTACATCTGCTGGAAGTTGCATCGCTTTGGAGGGGCATGACTTCAGCTGCTGGAGCGGATGACTGGCAATGAGCAACACCATCCACACACCCAGGATGCATGGATAGCGGATCGCCGTGTTATCGCGCCTGTTTTTGCCCGAGGGCGGAGTGATATGCAGCCTGCGCTGCATCATTTTTGCACGTACGGGTGGCGCTGTGTCTGGCCACTCGGCGTCGAGTGGATGACGTTTCGCCGGCTTCCGTTTGTGCTGAGCAGGCCGCTGGCGCATTCGCTGGTCCATTTGTGCAGGTAAGTGAATAAATGGCATTTTTTGCAATTTGCATATTTTCAGATTTTTGCATTGCTTGCAGGTACGGCGTCTGCTGGGCTGGATAGATGTCCTCTGGGTGGTCATCCTTCGCCTGCATCTTCGTCGCCGCTCCAATTTGGCAGTTTGTGCTATTTTCAGCTGGATTTGGTGGCATTTATTTGCCGTAGTGGCCACCGTCAATTGGTGCGTGTTGTGCAGCTGCGTGTCCGGCTGGGTATTCTGCTCAATTTGGAGTCGCTGCGTCTGGCCAAGGGAGGCCGTTTTGACCACAATGTCCCATTGCTGGAGAAGCTGGTGCCCCTTAAGGACTGGATGATCAATAAGGGGCTGCTTTTTAGTGCCAAGGGAGTCCAGTGAGGACGCCGTCGACTGATGCTGTTGTGTCTGCCTGTACTCAGGTACAGATTGTGCATTTTGAGGCTCGCGCTTGAGCCCGTAGGTGGGCGTGGCGGCTGTCGTCGGCTGCTGTTGCACGTTCGGCTGCAGATTTGGCGGGCGTTGCTGGTGACCATAGGAGGCATTGGAGGCTCCTATTGACCATCGCTGCTGTGCTTGCTGCCCCCATAGACGAGGCTGCAGATTTTGCGGCTGCTGCTGGTGCCCAAATGAGGGCGTGGTGGATGCCGTCGGCTGTTGCTGCGTGCTCAGCTGTCCCCATAGGACGGACCGAGGATTTTGCGGCTGCTCCTGGTGTCCATAGGCGGCACTGGAGGCTCGTATTGACCTTTGCTGCTGGTTCTGCTGCTCCCATAGGAGGGGCTGCAGATTTTGCGGCTGCTGCTGGTGACCATAGGCGGCACTGGAGGCTCCTATTGACCATCGCTGCTGTTCTTGCTGCTCCCATGGACGAGGCTGCAGATTTTGCGGCTGCTGCTGGTGCCCAAATGAGGGCGTGGTGGATGCCGTCGGCTGTTGCTGCATGCTCGGCTGTCCCCATAGCACGGACTGAGGATTTTGCGGCTGCTGCTGGTGACCATAGGCGGCACTGGAGGCTCCAATTGACCATCGCTGCTGTTCTTGCTGCTCCCATAGGAGAGGCTGCGGATTTTGCGGCTGCTGCTGGTGCCCAAATAAGGGCGTGGTGGATGCCGTCGGCTGCTGTTTCGCCGAATGGAGTTGCTGGTGCTGTGGATGCCCTTCAGGCCGCTGGATAGGCCAATATTGGGTAAGTGAAGTCTGGAATGTATTCAGATTTGAATTAGAGTTTATGTCCGTGGTCGAGTCCGAATTTGTCAGTTTGTATTGTTCTGTCCGACAGTGCTCGCTGTCAGTTAGTGGTTGCTTGGCTTCGTAATTGTTACCTAGTTGCATCATACCCTGCAACAGGTTCTCAAGCATAAGTTTTTCGTGCGGGTCCGTATTATCTACGTCCCGTACAAGTTTTTTCTCCAAGACATTGAAGATATGTTCGACTAGTGGGTCAGCTGGCTGCAGATTGTCAATTTCTAGGTCATCAGTCAGTTGATTTTGTTGCACATTGTGCATGAGTGTCTGTTGAGTAGTTGGTAGTTGAACTTTGTTGTCTTTTGGTGTCCATTCTAAGTTGGACACCTGAGTAGACTGCCAATTTGTTTTGGGCACGCTATATTTATTTTTACTACGCACTATAGGTGCGCGTAGCAGCGTGTGCCCTCTATATTGTTTGACATATGATTTGCCTTTTTGGCTACGGCTGCGTGGGGGAGTACCATGTTGATTATGAGTGAATAATTCATTTAAAAATTCGATTGCATCCTCAGAGTTGAAGTTAAATTCAAACTCCAAGGCTGCTTGCATATCATTATATATATGATTGTTTATTTCGTCGATAGATTCTGTATATTCTAGATAGCGTTTTTTAATATTCGCCTTATTAGTGGGCTGGCCGATAGCCAGTTGTTGATCATTGGCATAATTGTCGATGTTTGCAAAGTTAAACGCAGGTAGCCGATTACCTTGTTTTAAGGGATAGGTTGCGGCTCTGCCTGTTTCTAAATTAGTGACTGTTTGTTTGTTCCGAGAGTTTTTTATGTACTCCCTCACTCGCTGGCCGTTTATCATAGTGTCTCTTGTATTACTCATTTCGAGTATCATTGGCGTCTGAGGAGCTACTAGCCGTTAAACTAGCTAGCGTCCTAGTGGCTGTTCCGTGCAATTTGGTTGCAGGATATGCATTAATTTTGTTTTTGGCCACTATTTTCAAAAGTAGTTCAACTACTTGGTCCAATTTCGTAGTCATTTGCATAATTGCAGCCATGTTGCTATTTAAAGCATCAATGGCTGCATTATTGACCGGCTCTTGGCTTTCTCTTTGTTGCCGTTGCTTATTTTTGTGTTGCTTTTGCTGCTGCTGATGCTGCTGGTGATGTCTAGCGCCTGTTGTGTTTGAAGCATTCGCTGCTCCTGTTTGATTTTTCTGGCGCTCTTCCTCTTGTTCCATCTGAAGCTTCTTCTGGAACTTGAGTAGGTGTTGCATGGCCGGATTATGCATCCGACCAGTATTGACTCGCCCGCTGGTCACCTGACTATAAGTCATCGTCGAGTTGGCAATGTTGCTTTGCATCTTCTGGTTCTTCTGCTGCTGATGTTGTTCACGGTCCTGGTTGGACACCACGTTTTGCGTTCCATGTTGACGCTTATTGACTGATGGCTGCTTGCGCTCGTGCTGGATGGGCATGACTCGTGCCCGGTTTGCTGATAGCCTAGCTCGCTCATCTTTAAAAGCTTTGCAGCCTTTATAATTGGCTACATGCTGGCCCTGACAATTGGCGCACTTTGAAGGCTCGCCTCTTGTCTTGGAGCATGTCGTGGTCGGGTGTCCTTGTCCGCATTTAAGGCATACAAATGGTCGTCGGCAATAGTTTTTACTATGCCCGTATGCCTGGCAACGGTGGCACTGAACAGGATCAGTGCGCTTCCGCTGCCTCTCCACTTTGATTTCCTGGCTGCCAAGTTGTTTCAGTTCCAGTATCTTAGTGTTGTTCTCGTTTTTCACTAGCTCAATTTCGAACGTATTGATCGGTTTGGCAGTGAAGCGTTGTTTTATCACGCCCACATACCTAACCTCATGCCCCAATCTTCGCAATTCCATGCGTACCCAGTCGCATGGAGTTGTGTGGTGTAAATGGCGAATAATGATTCTAAATCCGCGCTCATTGCGCATTTGATGGGTGTGCCGGTGAACATTAGAGGCATCAAGCAACGCAATTGTTGCATTGTATGCCTCAATGTCCGCACATTGCACTCTCACACCACCTGTCTGCGTACTTTTAGTAGCAAACTTATTAGCACCCACATTATTTGAGATATCTTTGATAATTCTTTGAATATCATCAATATTGGGCAGGTATATGGTGGGCACCTTGACCCGTTGAGCTAGATTCAGCTGCATTGTCTGACCAGAGATTACATTTGGATTGCAATCTGTTGCCTCGTCTTCAACTTCCATGATGTCAATGTCATCACTGTCCTCGTTGTTGTTGTCGTTAGCAACGAATGTAGCATTGTTAGTTTTGCCAACATTCGTGCCATTATTTGTCTGCGTGCTCTTTCTAGCTTTAGCTGCTGGTATATTATTGTCGCTTGACAGATTGTCGGATACTTTATTGGCTGTATTTGATTTAAAGAAATCAGAATACGAAGGAGTATCCCTGACACTGTCTGCGTTCGTAATATACTGAGCGTATGCTAATAGTAGTGCACGCTTGTCATTCTTATTCGCTGGCATAGTTGGTGAGAATTTGCGCTTAATAGGTCGTTTAATGACCGTATTGGCTTTGGGTGATCCACAGATTCTAGTACCCAACATATCCTCATTTATTGGCAGCGATTGTTGCCCACTCGCCTCCAGTTCATTTTCTGAAACTTGCATAATTTCAGCTGGCATCATTCCCGCATAATTATTAGGAATTAATTGACTAGCCGATGGAGCAGCATCGGCATTATTTTTATTAATTCCCTCCATTTCCTGGCTATGTGTGACACAGATAATTTCTGAGCCAGAATTGGTTGGGCTATCAGCAAGCATGTTGCTATGAACTTGCGCTCTAACAACATGTTGCTGTAGCCCCATACTGTCGCTCTCAACATTTTGTTCGCAGCTCGAGACGAACATGTTGCCATGATCGCTCTCACTACGTTCATAGCTGCTGCTGCTGCTGAATTTGCTCGTGTTCGATGCCGCTCTGCTGCCGACACTCAAACGCTCGATTGGCGCTTCTGCCGACGCAAGCGCCGACAGCGACTGAGCCGTAGAGAGCATTGGCGCTCTCTTGTGCTTCGGCTTCGGCTTTCTCCGTTTCAGCTGGTGTTGATGTTGTTGCTGCTGCTTGGGTAGCTGGTGCCGTTGCTGGTGTTGAGCTGTAAGCTGCTGCTGCTGATGCTGCAGCTGCAGCTGTATTGGTGCGCCAATGGCGACATTTTCAGCAACAGGTGCCGGGGTATGGGGGGGGGCTATAGCTTTTGTAGCTTTGGATGCAGCAATGGCCGCCGGCTTGGACGCCGCCTTTTCGCGCATTTTTTCCTTATTTACTTGTCTATGTACTTGCCCTTTTTGCCTTATATACATATCATTATGTATATATTTATGAGTTTTTTTTGGCGTAGTTTTCCCTCGCTGTCGTCAGGTATCTCGTCTGTGATGGCTTCTTTTGTTAATAGAATTAACAATATGTTGCTGCTCAGCTGTATATAAGTATATATACAGCACACAGGTTAGGTTTTATATATTTAATTTTATTTATTTATTTTATTTTATTGTTTAGCATTTAAAAATGCTGATTGGCCGTATTTAATTTGTTAGAATACTTTATTTTATTAGTTTTTCACTTTTTTTCTCTCCATTGTGGCTTTAATTTAATTTTTTTTTTTTTTTGAATTTATTTTTAGCATTTAAAAATGCTGATTGGCAGTTTATTTGTTTAAACTTTATTACTTTTAATTGTTTGGCACAAGCATTTTATTTTATTTATTTTATTTTATTTAATTTAATTTTAATTTACTGGCAGAAATAAAGGCACTTGTAAAAATTTTTTTAAGTTGTTCGTCTGGTTGGCCGACCGGGCGCTGTCCGCAAACACGTCCGCTCGCCACGACCGCCACAGAGAGATTTTTATTGTTGCTCATTTCTACATATAGTTTTGCAAACAGAAATTTTAGAACATTAATGGGAGCACTTAAAACTATGCAACGATCTCCAGTTTGCAAGGTGGAGAGGGACATGACGGGGGAGATACATTTAACATTTAATCTCGACTGACCTACATTTGGACATAACATAACATAACAGACTCTGTTCGATTAACATTATTGTTGTAGGTCAGTTCGCTGGGGGAAATTTATGCACGATCAGCTGGCAATGCTGTCGTGTGAATGGCAAGAATAACATAAGTATCAATTGGGCACGCTAAGTACATGTGAGTAGTTGAAAATTTTAAATTTAACAATTTTGTGGCTAAATAATCTAATTAATTAATTTATTTTATATCGCACCGCCTTACGATGCGCTGGCCGTCTGCCTCTGGCCTTGCGGTGGACAATTGGCCTCCACCGGGTACCTGGCCGACTTATTGTCGCATAAATTTGCAATTTGCATTGCGTGATGGCTGCCGCTACATCTGCTGGAAGTTGCATCGCTTTGGAGGGGCATGACTTCAGCTGCTGGAGCGGATGACTGGCAATGAGCAACACCATCCACACACCCAGGATGCATGGATAGCGGATCGCCGTGTTATCGCGCCTGTTTTTGCCCGAGGGCGGAGTGATATGCAGCCTGCGCTGCATCATTTTTGCACGTACGGGTGGCGCTGTGTCTGGCCACTCGGCGTCGAGTGGATGACGTTTCGCCGGCTTCCGTTTGTGCTGAGCAGGCCGCTGGCGCATTCGCTGGTCCATTTGTGCAGGTAAGTGAATAAATGGCATTTTTTGCAATTTGCATATTTTCAGATTTTTGCATTGCTTGCAGGTACGGCGTCTGCTGGGCTGGATAGATGTCCTCTGGGTGGTCATCCTTCGCCTGCATCTTCGTCGCCGCTCCAATTTGGCAGTTTGTGCTATTTTCAGCTGGATTTGGTGGCATTTATTTGCCGTAGTGGCCACCGTCAATTGGTGCGTGTTGTGCAGCTGCGTGTCCGGCTGGGCATTCTGCTCAATTTGGAGTCGCTGCGTCTGGCCAAGGGAGGCCGTTTTGACCACAATGTCCCATTGCTGGAGAAGCTGGTGCCCCTTAAGGACTGGATGATCAATAAGGGGCTGCTTTTTAGTGCCAAGGGAGTCCAGTGAGGACGCCGTCGACTGATGCTGTTGTGTCTGCCTGTACTCAGGTACAGATTGTGCATTTTGAGGCTCGCGCTTGAGCCCGTAGGTGGGCGTGGCGGCTGTCGTCGGCTGCTGTTGCACGTTCGGCTGCAGATTTGGCGGGCGTTGCTGGTGACCATAGGAGGCATTGGAGGCTCCTATTGACCATCGCTGCTGTGCTTGCTGCCCCCATAGACGAGGCTGCAGATTTTGCGGCTGCTGCTGGTGCCCAAATGAGGGCGTGGTGGATGCCGTCGGCTGTTGCTGCGTGCTCAGCTGTCCCCATAGGACGGACCGAGGATTTTGCGGCTGCTCCTGGTGTCCATAGGCGGCACTGGAGGCTCGTATTGACCTTTGCTGCTGGTTCTGCTGCTCCCATAGGAGGGGCTGCAGATTTTGCGGCTGCTGCTGGTGACCATAGGCGGCACTGGAGGCTCCTATTGACCATCGCTGCTGTTCTTGCTGCTCCCATGGACGAGGCTGCAGATTTTGCGGCTGCTGCTGGTGCCCAAATGAGGGCGTGGTGGATGCCGTCGGCTGTTGCTGCATGCTCGGCTGTCCCCATAGCACGGACTGAGGATTTTGCGGCTGCTGCTGGTGACCATAGGCGGCACTGGAGGCTCCAATTGACCATCGCTGCTGTTCTTGCTGCTCCCATAGGAGAGGCTGCGGATTTTGCGGCTGCTGCTGGTGCCCAAATAAGGGCGTGGTGGATGCCGTCGGCTGCTGTTTCGCCGAATGGAGTTGCTGGTGCTGTGGATGCCCTTCAGGCCGCTGGATAGGCCAATATTGGGTAAGTGAAGTCTGGAATGTATTCAGATTTGAATTAGAGTTTATGTCCGTGGTCGAGTCCGAATTTGTCAGTTTGTATTGTTCTGTCCGACAGTGCTCGCTGTCAGTTAGTGGTTGCTTGGCTTCGTAATTGTTACCTAGTTGCATCATACCCTGCAACAGGTTCTCAAGCATAAGTTTTTCGTGCGGGTCCGTATTATCTACGTCCCGTACAAGTTTTTTCTCCAAGACATTGAAGATATGTTCGACTAGTGGGTCAGCTGGCTGCAGATTGTCAATTTCTAGGTCATCAGTCAGTTGATTTTGTTGCACATTGTGCATGAGTGTCTGTTGAGTAGTTGGTAGTTGAACTTTGTTGTCTTTTGGTGTCCATTCTAAGTTGGACACCTGAGTAGACTGCCAATTTGTTTTGGGCACGCTATATTTATTTTTACTACGCACTATAGGTGCGCGTAGCAGCGTGTGCCCTCTATATTGTTTGACATATGATTTGCCTTTTTGGCTACGGCTGCGTGGGGGAGTACCATGTTGATTATGAGTGAATAATTCATTTAAAAATTCGATTGCATCCTCAGAGTTGAAGTTAAATTCAAACTCCAAGGCTGCTTGCATATCATTATATATATGATTGTTTATTTCGTCGATAGATTCTGTATATTCTAGATAGCGTTTTTTAATATTCGCCTTATTAGTGGGCTGGCCGATAGCCAGTTGTTGATCATTGGCATAATTGTCGATGTTTGCAAAGTTAAACGCAGGTAGCCGATTACCTTGTTTTAAGGGATAGGTTGCGGCTCTGCCTGTTTCTAAATTAGTGACTGTTTGTTTGTTCCGAGAGTTTTTTATGTACTCCCTCACTCGCTGGCCGTTTATCATAGTGTCTCTTGTATTACTCATTTCGAGTATCATTGGCGTCTGAGGAGCTACTAGCCGTTAAACTAGCTAGCGTCCTAGTGGCTGTTCCGTGCAATTTGGTTGCAGGATATGCATTAATTTTGTTTTTGGCCACTATTTTCAAAAGTAGTTCAACTACTTGGTCCAATTTCGTAGTCATTTGCATAATTGCAGCCATGTTGCTATTTAAAGCATCAATGGCTGCATTATTGACCGGCTCTTGGCTTTCTCTTTGTTGCCGTTGCTTATTTTTGTGTTGCTTTTGCTGCTGCTGATGCTGCTGGTGATGTCTAGCGCCTGTTGTGTTTGAAGCATTCGCTGCTCCTGTTTGATTTTTCTGGCGCTCTTCCTCTTGTTCCATCTGAAGCTTCTTCTGGAACTTGAGTAGGTGTTGCATGGCCGGATTATGCATCCGACCAGTATTGACTCGCCCGCTGGTCACCTGACTATAAGTCATCGTCGAGTTGGCAATGTTGCTTTGCATCTTCTGGTTCTTCTGCTGCTGATGTTGTTCACGGTCCTGGTTGGACACCACGTTTTGCGTTCCATGTTGACGCTTATTGACTGATGGCTGCTTGCGCTCGTGCTGGATGGGCATGACTCGTGCCCGGTTTGCTGATAGCCTAGCTCGCTCATCTTTAAAAGCTTTGCAGCCTTTATAATTGGCTACATGCTGGCCCTGACAATTGGCGCACTTTGAAGGCTCGCCTCTTGTCTTGGAGCATGTCGTGGTCGGGTGTCCTTGTCCGCATTTAAGGCATACAAATGGTCGTCGGCAATAGTTTTTACTATGCCCGTATGCCTGGCAACGGTGGCACTGAACAGGATCAGTGCGCTTCCGCTGCCTCTCCACTTTGATTTCCTGGCTGCCAAGTTGTTTCAGTTCCAGTATCTTAGTGTTGTTCTCGTTTTTCACTAGCTCAATTTCGAACGTATTGATCGGTTTGGCAGTGAAGCGTTGTTTTATCACGCCCACATACCTAACCTCATGCCCCAATCTTCGCAATTCCATGCGTACCCAGTCGCATGGAGTTGTGTGGTGTAAATGGCGAATAATGATTCTAAATCCGCGCTCATTGCGCATTTGATGGGTGTGCCGGTGAACATTAGAGGCATCAAGCAACGCAATTGTTGCATTGTATGCCTCAATGTCCGCACATTGCACTCTCACACCACCTGTCTGCGTACTTTTAGTAGCAAACTTATTAGCACCCACATTATTTGAGATATCTTTGATAATTCTTTGAATATCATCAATATTGGGCAGGTATATGGTGGGCACCTTGACCCGTTGAGCTAGATTCAGCTGCATTGTCTGACCAGAGATTACATTTGGATTGCAATCTGTTGCCTCGTCTTCAACTTCCATGATGTCAATGTCATCACTGTCCTCGTTGTTGTTGTCGTTAGCAACGAATGTAGCATTGTTAGTTTTGCCAACATTCGTGCCATTATTTGTCTGCGTGCTCTTTCTAGCTTTAGCTGCTGGTATATTATTGTCGCTTGACAGATTGTCGGATACTTTATTGGCTGTATTTGATTTAAAGAAATCAGAATACGAAGGAGTATCCCTGACACTGTCTGCGTTCGTAATATACTGAGCGTATGCTAATAGTAGTGCACGCTTGTCATTCTTATTCGCTGGCATAGTTGGTGAGAATTTGCGCTTAATAGGTCGTTTAATGACCGTATTGGCTTTGGGTGATCCACAGATTCTAGTACCCAACATATCCTCATTTATTGGCAGCGATTGTTGCCCACTCGCCTCCAGTTCATTTTCTGAAACTTGCATAATTTCAGCTGGCATCATTCCCGCATAATTATTAGGAATTAATTGACTAGCCGATGGAGCAGCATCGGCATTATTTTTATTAATTCCCTCCATTTCCTGGCTATGTGTGACACAGATAATTTCTGAGCCAGAATTGGTTGGGCTATCAGCAAGCATGTTGCTATGAACTTGCGCTCTAACAACATGTTGCTGTAGCCCCATACTGTCGCTCTCAACATTTTGTTCGCAGCTCGAGACGAACATGTTGCCATGATCGCTCTCACTACGTTCATAGCTGCTGCTGCTGCTGAATTTGCTCGTGTTCGATGCCGCTCTGCTGCCGACACTCAAACGCTCGATTGGCGCTTCTGCCGACGCAAGCGCCGACAGCGACTGAGCCGTAGAGAGCATTGGCGCTCTCTTGTGCTTCGGCTTCGGCTTTCTCCGTTTCAGCTGGTGTTGATGTTGTTGCTGCTGCTTGGGTAGCTGGTGCCGTTGCTGGTGTTGAGCTGTAAGCTGCTGCTGCTGATGCTGCAGCTGCAGCTGTATTGGTGCGCCAATGGCGACATTTTCAGCAACAGGTGCCGGGGTATGGGGGGGGGCTATAGCTTTTGTAGCTTTGGATGCAGCAATGGCCGCCGGCTTGGACGCCGCCTTTTCGCGCATTTTTTCCTTATTTACTTGTCTATGTACTTGCCCTTTTTGCCTTATATACATATCATTATGTATATATTTATGAGTTTTTTTTGGCGTAGTTTTCCCTCGCTGTCGTCAGGTATCTCGTCTGTGATGGCTTCTTTTGTTAATAGAATTAACAATATGTTGCTGCTCAGCTGTATATAAGTATATATACAGCACACAGGTTAGGTTTTATATATTTAATTTTATTTATTTATTTTATTTTATTGTTTAGCATTTAAAAATGCTGATTGGCCGTATTTAATTTGTTAGAATACTTTATTTTATTAGTTTTTCACTTTTTTTCTCTCCATAGTGGCTTTAATTTAATAAATTTTTTTTTTTGAATTTATTTTTAGCATTTAAAAATGCTGATTGGCAGTTTATTTGTTTAAACTTTATTACTTTTAATTGTTTGGCACAAGCATTTTATTTTATTTAATTTTTATTTAATTTAATTTTAATTTACTGGCAGAAATAAAGGCACTTGTAAAAATTTTTTTTTTTTTAGTTGTTCGTCTGGTTGGCCGACCGGGCGCTGTCCGCAAACACGTCCGCTCGCCACGACCGCCACAGAGAGATTTTTATTGTTGCTCATTTCTACATATAGTTTTGCAAACAGAAATTTTAGAACATTTATGGGAGCACTAAAAACTATGCAACGATCTCCAGTTTGCAAGGTGGAGAGGGACATGACGGGGGAGATACATTTAACATTTAATCTCGACTGACCTACATTTGGACATAACATAACAGACTCTGTTCGATTAACATTATTGTCGTAGGTCAGTTCGCTGGGGGAAATTTATGCACGATCAGTTGGCAATGCTGTCGTGTGAATGGCAAGAATAACATAAGTATCAATTGGGCACGCTAAGTACATGTGAGTGGACAAAAATTTAAATTTTAACAATTTTATGGCTAAATAATCTAATTAATTAATTTATTTTATATCGCACCGCCTTACGATGCACTGGCCGTCTGCCTCTGGCCTTGCGGTGGACAATTGGCCTCCACCTAGTACCTGGCCGGCTTATTGTCGCATAAATTTGCAATTTGCATTGCGTGATGGCTGCCGCTACATCTGTTGGAAGTTGCATCGCTTTGGAAGGGCATGACTTCAGCTGCTGGAGCGGATGACTGGCAATGAGCAACACCATCCACACACCCAGGATGCATGGATAGCGGATCGCCGTGTTATCGCGCCTGTTTTTGCCCGAAGGCGGAGTGATATGCAGCCTGCGCTGCATCATTTTTGCACGTACGGGTGGCGCTGTGTCTGGCCACTCGGCGTCGAGTGGATGACGTTTCGCCAGCTTCCGTTTGTGCTGAGCAGGCCGCTGCCGCATTCGCTGGTCCATTTGTGCAGGTAAGTGGATACATGGCATTTTTTGCAATTTGCATTTTTTAACTTTTCTGTTTTTATTGCAGGTACGGCGTCTGGTGGGCTGGATGGATGGCCTCTGGGTAGTCATCCTTCGCCTGCATCTTCGTCGCCGCTCCAATTTGGCAGGTTGCGCCATTTTCAGCTGGATTTGGTGGCATTTATTTGCCGTAGTGACCACCGTCGTGCGGTGCGTGTTGTGCAGCTGCGTGTCCGGCTGGGCATTCTGCTCGATTTGGAGTCGCTGCGTCTGGCCCAGGGAGGCCGTTTTGACCACAATGTCCCATTGCTGGAGAAGCTGCTGCCCCTTAAGGACTGTATGCTCAATAAGTGGCTGCTTTTTCGTGCCAAGGGAGTCCAGTGAAGACGCCGTCGACTGATGCTGTTGCGTCTGCCTGTACTCAGGTACAGTTTGTGCAATTTGCAGCTTGTGCATGCGCCCGTAGGTGGGCGTGGCGGCTGCCGTCGACTGCTGTTGCACGTTCGGCTGCTCTCGCAGGACAGGCTGCAGATTTAGCGGGCGTTGCTGGTGACCATAGGAGGCATTGGAGGCTCCTATCAACCATCGCTGCTGTGCTTGCTGCCCCATAAGGACAGGCTGCGGATTTAGCGGGCGTTGCAGGTGCCCAATTAAGGGCGTGGTGGATGCCGTCGGCTGTTGCTGCGTGCTCAGCTGTTCCCATAGGACGGACCGAGGATTTTGCGGCTGCTGCTGGTGGTCGTAGGAGGCATTGGAGGCTCCTATAGACCACCGCTGCTGTGCTTGCTGCCCCCATAGACGAGGCTGCAGATTTTGCGGCTGCTGCTGGTGCCCAGAGGAGGGCGTGGTGGATGCCGTCGGCTGTTGCTGCATGCTCGGCTGCTCTCGCAGGGCAGGCTGCAGATTTAGCGGGCGTTGCTGGTGACCATAGGAGGCATTGGAGGCTCCCATCAACCATCGCTGCTGTGCTTGCTGCCCCATAAGGACAGGCTGCGGATTTAGCGGGCGTTGCAGGTGCCCAAATAAGGGCGTGGTGGATGCCGTCGGCTGTTGCTGCGTGCTCAGCTGTTCCCATAGGACGGACCGAGGATTTTGCGGCTGCTGCTGGTGGTCGTAGGAGGCATTGGAGGCTCCTATAGACCACCGCTGCTGTGCTTGCTGCCCCCATAGACGAGGCTGCAGATTTTGCGGCTGCTGCTGGTGCCCAGAGGAGGGCGTGGTGAATGCCGTCGGCTGTTGCTGCATGCTCGGCTGTCCCCATAGCACGGACTGAGGATTTTGCGGCTGCTGCTGGTGACCATAGGCGGCACTGGAGGCTCCTATTGACCAGCGCTGCTGGTTCTGCTGCCCCCATAGACGAGGCTCCGGATTTTGCGGCTGCTGCTGGTGACCATAGGCGGCACTAGAGGCTCCTATTGACCATCGCTGCTGGTTCTGCTGCTCCCATAGGAGAGGCTGCGGATTTTGCGGCTGCTGCTGATGCCCAAATAAGGGCGTGGTGGATGCCGTCGGCTGCTGCTTCGCCGAATGGAGTTGCTGGTGCTGTGGATGCCCTTCAGGCCGCTGGATAGGCCAATATTGGGTAAGTGAAGTCTGGAATGTATTCAGATTTGAATTAGAGTTTATGTCCGTGGTCGAGTCCGAATTTGTCAGTTTGTATTGTTCTGTCCGACAGTGCTCGCTGTCAGTTAGTGGTTGCTTGGCTTCGTAATTGTTACCTAGTTGCATCATACCCTGCAACAGGTTCTCAAGCATAAGTTTTTCGTGCGGGTCCGTATTATCTACGTCCCGTACAAGTTTTTTCTCCAAGACATTGAAGATATTCGACTAGTGGGTCAGCTGGCTGCAGATTGTCAATTTCTAGGTCATCAGTCAGTTGATTTTGTTGCACATTGTGCATGAGTGTCTGTTGAGTAGTTGGTAGTTGAACTTTGTTGTCTTTTGGTGTCCATTCTAAGTTGGACACCTGAGTAGACTGCCAATTAGTTTTGGGCACGCTATATTTATTTTTACTACGCACTATAGGTGCGCGTAGCAGCGTGTGCCCTCTATATTGTTTGACATATGATTTGCCTTTTTGGCTACGGCTGCGTGGGGGAGTACCATGTTGATTATGAGTGAATAATTCATTTAAAAATTCGATTGCATCCTCAGAGTTGAAGTTAAATTCAAACTCCAAGGCTGCTTGCATATCATTATATATATGATTGTTTATTTCGTCGATAGATTCTGTATATTCTAGATAGCGTTTTTTAATATTCGCCTTATTAGTGGGCTGGCCGATAGCCAGTTGTTGATCATTGGCATAATTGTCGATGTTTGCAAAGTTAAACGCAGGTAGCCGATTACCTTGTTTTAAGGGATAGGTTGCGGCTCTGCCTGTTTCTAAATTAGTGACTGTTTGTTTGTTCCGAGAGTTTTTTATGTACTCCCTCACTCGCTGGCCGTTTATCATAGTGTCTCTTGTATTACTCATTTCGAGTATCATTGGCGTCTGAGGAGCTACTAGCCGTTAAACTAGCTAGCGTCCTAGTGGCTGTTCCGTGCAATTTGGTTGCAGGATATGCATTAATTTTGTTTTTGGCCACTATTTGCAAAAGTAGTTCAACTACTTGGTCCAATTTCGTGGTCATTTGCATAATTGCAGCCATGTTGCTATTTAAAGCATCAATGGCTGCATTATTGACCGGCACTTGGCTTTCTTTTTGTTGCCGTTGCTTATTTTTGTGTTGCTTTTGCTGCTGCTGCTGCTGCTGATGATGACTAGCGCCTGTTGTGTTTGAAGCATTCGCTGCTCCTGTTTGATTTTTCTGGCGCTTTTCCTCTTGTTCCATCTGAAGTTTCTTCTGGAACTTTAGGAGGTGTTGCATGGCCGGATTATGCATCCGACCTGTATTGACTCGCCCGCTGGTCACCTGACTATAAGTCATCGTCGAGTTGGCAATGTTGCTTTGCATCTTCTGGTTCTTCTGCTGCTGATGTTGTTCACGGTCCTGGTTGGACACCACGTTTTGCGTTCCATGTTGACGCTTATTGACTGATGGCTGCTTGTGCTCGTGCTGGATGGGCATGACTCGTGCCCGGTTTGCTGATAGCCTAGCTCGCTCATCTTTAAAAGCTTTGCAGCCTTTATAATTGGCTACATGCTGGCCCTGACAATTGGCGCACTTTGAAGGCTCGCCTCTTGTCTTGGAGCATGTCGTGGTCGGGTGTCCTTGTCCGCATTTAAGGCATACAAATGGTCGTCGGCAATAGTTTTTACTATGCCCGTATGCCTGGCAACGGTGGCACTGAACAGGATCAGTGCGCTTCCGCTGCCTCTCCACTTTGATTTCCTGGCTGCCAAGTTGTTTCAGTTCCAGTATCTTAGTGTTGTTCTCGTTTTTCACTAGCTCAATTTCGAACGTATTGATCGGTTTGGCAGTGAAGCGTTGTTTTATCACGCCCACATACCTAACCTCATGCCCCAATCTTCGCAATTCCATGCGTACCCAGTCGCATGGAGTTGTGTGGTGTAAATGGCGAATAATGATTCTAAATCCGCGCTCATTGCGCATTTGATGGGTGTGCCGGTGAACATTAGAGGCATCAAGCAACGCAATTGTTGCATTGTATGCCTCAATGTCCGCACATTGCACTCTCACACCACCTGTCTGCGTACTTTTAGTAGCAAACTTATTAGCACCCACATTATTTGAGATATCTTTGATAATTCTTTGAATATCATCAATATTGGGCAGGTATATGGTGGGCACCTTGACCCGTTGAGCTAGATTCAGCTGCATTGTCTGACCAGAGATTACATTTGGATTGCAATCTGTTGCCTCGTCTTCAACTTCCATGATGTCAATGTCATCACTGTCCTCGTTGTTGTTGTCGTTAGCAACGAATGTAGCATTGTTAGTTTTGCCAACATTCGTGCCATTATTTGTCTGCGTGCTCTTTCTAGCTTTAGCTGCTGGTATATTATTGTCGCTTGACAGATTGTCGGATACTTTATTGGCTGTATTTGATTTAAAGAAATCAGAATACGAAGGAGTATCCCTGACACTGTCTGCGTTCGAAATATACTCAGCGTATGCTAATAGTAGTGCACGCTTGTCATTCTTATTCGCTGGCATGGTTGGTGAGAATTTGCGCTTAATAGGTCGTTTAATGACCGTATTGGCTTTGGGTGATCCACAGATTCTAGTACCCAACATATCCTCATTTATTGGCAGCGATTGTTGCCCACTCGCCTCTAGTTCATTTTCTGAAACTTGCATAATTTCAGCTGGCATCATTCCCGCATAATTATTAGGAATTAATTGACTAGCCGATGGAGCAGCATCGGCATTATTTTTATTAATTTCCTTCATTTCCTGGCTATGTGTGACACAGATAATTTCTGAGTCAGAATTGGTTGGGCTATCAGCAAGCATGTTGCTATGAACTTGCGCTCTAACAACATGTTGCTGTAGCCCCATACTGTCGCTCTCAACATTTTGTTCGCAGCTCGAGACGAACATGTTGCCATGATCGCTCTCACTACGTTCATAGCTGCTGCTGCTGCTGAATTTGCTCATGTTCGATGCCGCTCTGCTGCCGACACTCAAACGCTCGATTGGCGCTTCTGCCGACGCAAGCGCCGACAGCGACTGAGCCGTAGAGAGCATTGGCGCTCTCTTGTGCTTCGGCTTCGGCTTTCTCCGTTTCAGCTGGTGTTGGTGTTGTTGCTTGGGTAGCTGGTGCCGTTGCTGGTGTTGAGCTGTAAGCTGCTGCTGCTGCAGCTGCAGCTGTATTGGTGCGCCAATGGCGACATTTTCAGCAACAGGTGCCGGGGTATGGGGGGGGGCTATAGCTTTTGTAGCTTTGGATGCAGCAATGGCCGCCGGCTTGGACGCCGCCTTTTCGCGCATTTTTTCCTTATTTACTTGTCTATGTACTTGCCCTTTTTGCCTTATATACATATCATTATGTATATATTTATGAGTTTTTTTTGGCGTAGTTTTCCCTCGCTGTCGTCAGGTATCTCGTCTGTGGTGGCTTCTTTTGTTAATAGTATTAACAATATGTTGCTGCTCTGCTGTATATAAGTATATATACAGCACACAAGTTAGGTTTTATATATTTAATTTTATTTATTTATTTTATTTTATTGTTTAGCATTTAAAAATGCTGATTGGCCGTATTTAATTTGTTAGAATACTTGATTTTATTAGTTTTTCACTTTTTCTCTCCATTGTGGCTTTAATTTAATAATTTTTTTTTTTTTTTTGAGTTTATTTTTAGCATTTAAAAATGCTGATTGGCAGTTTATTTGTTTAAACTTTATTATTTAAATTGTTTGGCACAAGCATTTTATTTTATTTAATTTAATTTTAATTTACTGGCAGAAATAAAGACACTTGTAAAAATTTTTTTAGTTGTTCGTCTGGTTGGCCGACCGGGCGCTGTCCGCAAACACGTCCGCTCGCCACGACCGCCACAGAGAGATTTTTATTGTTGCTCATTTCTACATATAGTTTTGCAAACAGAAATTTTAGAACATTTATGGGAGCACTTAAAACTATGCAACGATCTCCAGTTTGCAAGGTGGAGAGCGACATGACGGGGGAGATACATTTAACATTTAATCTCGACTGACCTACATTTGGACATAACATAACATAACAGACTCTGTTCGATTAACATTATTGTCGTAGGTCAGTTCGCTGGGGGAAATTTCTGCACGATCAGTTGGCAATGCTGTCGTGTGAATGGCAAGAATAACATAAGTATCAATTGGGCACGCTAAGTACATGTGAGTAGTTGAAAATTTTAAATTTAACAATTTTGTGGCTAGCTTAAATTAATTTATATTTCTAATTTGTAACGCACCGCTTTGCGGTGCGCTGGCCGCCTGGCTATTACCCTGGAGTCGGTGAATTGGATCATGTGGAGCCCAGGTCGTCGTTTGCCTGGCCGAGCCTGCAGCCTTATGCGCTCTGCAGCCACTGATGTGACGAGCGCCTTCCAGGTTTTGGACTGGTGCTGGGCCCTAAGGCCGATGTTTGATAGGAGTAGCCATACTCCCAGGATTTTTGGCCAGTGGATTACCCATTTGCCGCAGTTGTAGCATATGAGCGTGCCTGTAGACTTTTTGGCTTGCAGCTGGTTCTGCAGTCTGCTCCTCTTTGGCGAAGGGGAGTCAGTGTGTGCGGGTGCCATGGTGTGCCGTTTGCTGGACTGACGTCGCTGATGTGTTGGATGTTGATCCTGGGAGAGAGCTAAGTGCCAACATAGCCTTTTGGGCGCCCGTTCTGGCTCAGAGGCTATGCGCTTAACAACTGTGTAATTTTGCTGATTATCGCTTTCATTGCAGGTGATGTTGGACCGCTGAATGGGCTGGGAGACTCTTCGCTTACGTTTCAGCATATGGGTAGCCGTGGAGAGTTTCTGCTGCTGCTGCTGATTGGCTGGTAGCTGCTGAGTATCCAGCAGCTGGATTGGCTGTTGCTGTTTCTGCCATGGCTGCACCGTCTGGGCTGTCGGTGCTGGCTGCTGTCGTTGCTGCTGCTGCTGCTCGTCATCGTCGGGCGATCTGGTTGGCTGTGGCTGTTGGCGACCCAGTACCTCAGCGAGGTCTGCTGGCGTCTGATTCAATGGCTGCTCAGTGAGCCTAGTTTGCTGATTTACGTAAGTTGGAATCTGGAATATATAAGAGTTTGTATTAGTGTCCATGCAAGTGGGCCGGTTGTCCCTGGCGTTGTCCTCATTGCAGTCTTCTGTCGTCAGATCATATACTGTCTGTGGGGCTGAAGGTTGAGCAGTTTGGGGAATCTCTTGCTCGTTGCCGTTGTCTGCCGTCAGGTCGTATATTGCCTGTGGGGCTAGTGGAAGAGTAGGTTGGGGCATCTGTTGCTCATTGTCGTCATCTGTAGTCAGGTCATATACTGACTGCTCTGCTAAATGCTGAACAGTTTGGAGCATGTGTTGTACGTCGTGACTTTGTTGTTGGGCCACGTCAAACTCGCGTTCTATTTCTTCTCTTATTTGATTCAGTCGTTGGCTTAGTCGCTGTTCTTCTTCATTTATGATTTGCTGTTGTTGCTGCTGGCTAGCTGGTGGGTTCGTCCGCACTTGATGTATATCAGGGAGGATTAGTTGCTGTATATAATCCGGTTGATCCTGAATATATTCAATTAGGCTTTCCCTAGTCATAAGCCCATTTTTATGGCGTCTTCTAAGTGTGTTTATTTGGTACTCGCCAAATCTGGCTTTAACTCTTGGCCGTTGCCTGTATGTTGGGCTGGGCGTATTGGCTATCCTTCTGGCCTCCTGTTCCTCATGTTCCAGACGTAGCAATGTAGGCAAGCTGTCCTCAGTTTGCTGGGTATCCGTTGTTTGGTGCTGCTGCTGCTGTTGTTGAAGGGGCCTTACATGACGCTCGAGTTGGAGTGCATATAAAGGCCGATTTAGGCGAGTTGGTGTGTATGGCTCACTTATAAGCTTGCGGGCATTAATATTTGGATGAATACTGAGGGCTTTTGCAAATCTACTACTAGTCAAATTGTAGATTTCATCTACCGTGGCTATGTCGTAGGCTTCTCTGATTGACTGGTTCCGCGTGTATCTAGTGGCTCTAGCAATTTTGCGTAGTATTTTATTTTGGCCTACTTCGAGGCGTTGGAATTGTGTGGCCGACACTAAGGCACCCCAAATTGGGAGTGCATAGCGCCATATTGGTGCAATCATCTGCTTATATATCATCATTTTGCAGTCAATAGACAGCGGGCTGTTTGCACCAATGAGCCAATCTAATTTATTGCACAGTGCTCTAGTGCGTGCACATAGCGTAGTGACGTGGTGATTCATGTTCAGCTTTTTATCTAGGTTGATGCCCAGATATTGATGCCTAGTTTTATTAGTAATCTGTTGACCGTACAGCCTTGGTGATGTTGGAGTTTGACTATGTCGTTGTATTGTGCGCAATGTAAACATGACGTGTGCTGTTTTGCTGACGTTTACTTGTATGCACCATCGTTTAGTCCATTTTTCAAATTCATGAAGATATCTCTGGTTTTTAGTGACTGCTCGATCAGGCAATGGTTCTGAGCACATTATTACTGTGTCATCAGCAAAGGTGGAGAGCAACGTGCTGGGTATTAGTGATGTATCTGCGGATGCAGATGTAGTTGACCTAGTTGTAGGCCATAAGCTCCTCAAAACCAATGAGGGAAGTGGCATGTCCGATGTGTATATGATATACAAGATCGGTCCCAATACGCTGCCTTGGGGTACTCCAGCGCTGATATGTCCAATCCTTGATCGAGTTCCTTCATTTCCGTTGACTATAAATGTGCGGTCAGTGAGATAACTTTTTAAAACATTCCACAGGACTGCGGGTAGTAGTTTGGCCAGTTTGCTTAGTAGCCCCTCATGCCAGACACGATCAAACGCTTCACGTATATCGATGAACACGGCTGAGCAGTATTGTCTATTTTCATACGCCTTCAGTATGAATTGCGTGACTCTAGCCAATTGTTGTTCTGTGCCGTGTTCCTTACGGAATCCGAATTGATGATTTGGTACTGCCTGGGCAAAGTCCTTGCACTCGAACATTCTCGTCATCAAAAGCCGTTCGAATATTTTGCTGAACCCTGCCAACAGGCTTATTGGCCGGTAGGAGCTGACCTCCTCCGTAGGTTTTCCAGGTTTTAGCACCATCTTAATTTCTGCGCATTTCCATTGGCGCGGGAAATGTCCGTGCCTAAGTATGCAGTTAAATATATTTGTGAGGTATATAATTGCTTTGTGCGGAAGTGATTTGATGACGTGATTGCTAATGTTGTCAATGCCCGGCGTCTTTTTTAGCGTCAAGGCGGCAATCACTTGGCTTACCTCCTTATCTGAGACTGGGCGAAATGGCGGAGTATTTGGTTGCTCATGCTGCTGCTGCTGCTGCTGGAGAAGCATAAATTGATTCACCTCATTGCTGATTTGTGATCGCTCTTCAGCCGTATTCGTTAAATTTAAGCTGAATCTTTGTTCTAAATATTCTGCAAAGACTTCAGCCTTTCGTTTGTTTGTTTTAGTCCATTCTATATTGTTGTTACTGCTTTGCATACCATTGACAAGAGGTGTAGTGGTGCCAGGCTTAATTTTTAAGGGACGATTCGGCTCTGGCTGTCTTTTAATAGAGTTAGTTGTCCTCCATAGTTGTTGCGTACGATTTGTGTCTGTATCGTTAATGTTCGCGATTTGACGGTTAAGGTTATTAATCTTATCACGTCGTAGTAATCTATTTAGGCGGTTTTGTGCCTGCCTGTATAAGCTGCGTGCTAGTGGTGTACGTAGTAGCATGTAAGAGAGTTTGAGTTGCCTTTTTTTGCGTATTTGCCTTAGTGTTTCTGCGCTTATTTTGAAGCGGCCGTATCTCATGCGACTTGTGTTGTACAATTGTTGCCGTCTTCTGCGGGGAGGGGGCGTAGCAGTTATGGCTGCATTCCTTATTTTTTCATATAGGATGTCGATGGCATCCTCGATGTCAGTTCCGGAATTGATAACGATGTTTAATCGTAGATTTTCATTTAGAATTCTTTTAAATTTCTTAATGTTTGCATGTCGTGGCAAAATTTTGTTTTTAGCATTGATTTTCTCAAGTGTCTGGCCGATAGCCATATCAATGTGAATAGGCAGGTGATCAGAGTTCAGATCGATGGTTGAGTATGTTCGTAATCGCCTGTCTCTGATGCCACCGTATATTGCAAAATCTATTGCAGATGGTTTATTCCCTCGAGCATAGGGATAATGAGTGGCACCGCCGGTCGCTAATATGTTAAAGTTTTTGTTTGTGTGTATGGTTCTCAATAATTCCCTCCCTCGCTGGCAGTGTCGCGTGTTGCCCCACCATATACTTTTGGCATTCCAGTCACCACATATGATAAATCCATGTGGACTCAGGCTATCAATGTGGCAGAGAAGCTTGTCAAAGTTGTCTGCCGTCCATTTATATTGCGGAGGGCAATATATAGGAGTGACTACTATTGTTTCCTGTATACTAAGGGTGATGGCAACTGGTGCACATTGAACGGCATCATACATTATTGGTTCCAGACCAATATGCTTGATGCCATGTCTTACTAGTGTAGCGACGCCTCCAGATCTTTGATTTGGAGCGCGTCGCTTAGCTACATATGTGTGGTAACCATCAATGTTTAGTGGGGCGTTGTTCGCATGAATATCTCGGATTGGGTTTGATTGGCGGTTGGTTCCTTGTCGTATTTCAATGACCATCATAATGTCTACATTATGATGGTGCATAAAGGCTTCCATTTCTCTTGATTTATTGGATATGCCCGCAGCATTCCAATAGGCCATCTTGAGTTTGTGGCCGTATTGGGTGATAGTGGCATGAGTCCCATAGTTGTTGGCAATGGTTATGTTGTCGTTGTCCATGGCAGGAGTGGCTAAATTGTTATTATTATTATTTATTGTATTGGCATTAAAATTGTTTGTATATACGGATTGGCTGTTAGACATCACTATTGTCATTGGCGGCATTGGATGAGCTAGCATAATTGCTAGCTAGCTTTTGGATGTATGGGCATAATATGTCCAGTGGCTGTAGTTCAACATTTCTGCAAAATGCTGAATCCATCCATATAATATGGGATTTTAAGACGCAGAGTAAATCTGAGTCTGGATTGGCTGGTCTGTCAGCAAGCATGTTGCTAATGGCTTGCACCTTAGCAACATGTTGCTGAGGCCCCATGTTTGCACTCAGTGCATGTTCATGACAGTTTGAGTCGAACTTGTTGTCATGTTCGCTCTCACTACGTTCATAGCTGCTGCTGCTGCTGAATTTGCTCATGTTCGATGCCGCTCTGCTGTCGACACTCAAACGCTCGATTGGCGCTTCTGCCGACGCAAGCGCCGACAGCGACTGAGCCGTAGAGAGCATTGGCGCTCTCTTGTGCTTCGGCTTCGGCTTTCTCCGTTTCAGCTGGTGTTGTTGCTGCTGCTTGGGTAGCTGGTGCCGTTGCTGGTGTTGAGCTGTAAGCTGCTGCTGCTGATGCTGCAGCTGCAGCTGTATTGGTGCGCCAATGGCGACATTTTCAGCAACAGGTGCCGGGGTATGGGGGGGGGCTATAGCTTTTGTAGCTTTGGATGCAGCAATGGCCGCCGGCTTGGACGCCGGCTTTTCGCGCATTTTTTCCTTATTTACTTGTCTATGTACTTGCCCTTTTTGCCTTATATACATATCATTATGTATATATTTATGAGTTTTTTTTTTGGCGTAGTTTTCCCTCGCTGTCGTCAGGTATCTCGTCTGTGATGGCTTCTTTTGTTAATAAAATTAACAATATGTTGCTGCTCTGCTGTATATAAGTATATATACAGCACACAGGTTAGGTTTTATATATTTAATTTTATTTATTTATTTATTTTATTGTTTAGCATTTAAAAATGCTGATTGGCCGTATTTAATTTGTTAGAATACTTTATTTTATTAGTTTTTCACTTTTTTTCTCTCCATTGTGGCTTTAATTTAATAAATTTTTTTTTTTGAATTTATTTTTAGCATTTAAAAATGCTGATTGGCAGTTTATTTGTTTAAACTTTATTACTTTTAATTGTTTGGCACAAGCATTTTATTTTATTTAATTTTTATTTAATTTAATTTTAATTTACTGGCAGAAATAAAGGCACTTGTAAAAATTTTTTTTTTTTTAGTTGTTCGTCTGGTTGGCCGACCGGGCGCTGTCCGCAAACACGTCCGCTCGCCACGACCGCCACAGAGAGATTTTTTATTGTTGCTCATTTCTACATATAGTTTTGCAAACAGAAATTTTAGAACATTTATGGGAGCACTTAAAACTATGCAACGATCTCCAGTTTGCAAGGTGGAGAGGGACATGGCGGGGGAGATACATTTAACATTTAATCTCGACTGACCTACATTTGGACATAACATAACATAACAGACTCTGTTCGATTAACATTATTGTCGTAGGTCAGTTCGCTGGGGGAAATTTATGCACGATCAGCTGGCAATGCTGTCGTGTGAATGGCAAGAATAACATAAGTATCAATTGGGCACGCTAAAGACATGTAAGTGGACAAGAATTTTAAATTTAACAATTTTATGGCTAAATAATCTAATTAATTAATTTATTTTATATCGCACCGCCTTACGATGCGCTGGCCGTCTGCCTCTGGCCTTGCGGTGGACAATTGGCCTCCACCTGGTACCTGGCCGACTTATTGTCGCATAAATTTGCAATTTGCATTGCGTGATGGCTGCCGCTACATCTGCTGGAAGTTGCATCGCTTTGGAGGGGCATGACTTCAGCTGCTGGAGCGGATGACTGGCAATGAGCAACACCATCCACACACCCAGGATGCATGGATAGCGGATCGCCGTGTTATCGCGCCTGTTTTTGCCCGAGGGCGGAGTGATATGCAGCCTGCGCTGCATGATTTTTGCACGTACGGGTGGCGCTGTGTCTGGCCACTCGGCGTCGAGTGGATGACGTTTCGCCGGCTTCCGTGTGTGCTGAGCAGGCCGCTGGCGCATTCGCTGGTCCATTTGTGCAGGTAAGTGAATAAATGGCATTTTTTGCAATTTGCATATTTTCAGATTTTTGCATTGCTTGCAGGTACGGCGTCTGCTGGGCTGGATAGATGTCCTCTGGGTGGTCATCCTTCGCCTGCATCTTCGTCGCCGCTCCAATTTGGCAGTTTGTGCTATTTTCAGCTGGATTTGGTGGCATTTATTTGCCGTAGTGGCCACCGTCAATTGGTGCGTGTTGTGCAGCTGCGTGTCCGGCTGGGCATTCTGCTCAATTTGGAGTCGCTGCGTCTGGCCAAGGGAGGCCGTTTTGACCACAATGTCCCATTGCTGGAGAAGCTGGTGCCCCTTAAGGACTGGATGATCAATAAGGGGCTGCTTTTTAGTGCCAAGGGAGTCCAGTGAGGACGCCGTCGACTGATGCTGTTGTGTCTGCCTGTACTCAGGTACAGATTGTGCATTTTGAGGCTCGCGCTTGAGCCCGTAGGTGGGCGTGGCGGCTGTCGTCGGCTGCTGTTGCACGTTCGGCTGCAGATTTGGCGGGCGTTGCTGGTGACCATAGGAGGCATTGGAGGCTCCTATTGACCATCGCTGCTGTGCTTGCTGCCCCCATAGACGAGGCTGCAGATTTTGCGGCTGCTGCTGGTGCCCAAATGAGGGCGTGGTGGATGCCGTCGGCTGTTGCTGCGTGCTCAGCTGTCCCCATAGGACGGACCGAGGATTTTGCGGCTGCTCCTGGTGTCCATAGGCGGCACTGGAGGCTCGTATTGACCTTTGCTGCTGGTTCTGCTGCTCCCATAGGAGGGGCTGCAGATTTTGCGGCTGCTGCTGGTGACCATAGGCGGCACTGGAGGCTCCTATTGACCATCGCTGCTGTTCTTGCTGCTCCCATGGACGAGGCTGCAGATTTTGCGGCTGCTGCTGGTGCCCAAATGAGGGCGTGGTGGATGCCGTCGGCTGTTGCTGCATGCTCGGCTGTCCCCATAGCACGGACTGAGGATTTTGCGGCTGCTGCTGGTGACCATAGGCGGCACTGGAGGCTCCAATTGACCATCGCTGCTGTTCTTGCTGCTCCCATAGGAGAGGCTGCGGATTTTGCGGCTGCTGCTGGTGCCCAAATAAGGGCGTGGTGGATGCCGTCGGCTGCTGTTTCGCCGAATGGAGTTGCTGGTGCTGTGGATGCCCTTCAGGCCGCTGGATAGGCCAATATTGGGTAAGTGAAGTCTGGAATGTATTCAGATTTGAATTAGAGTTTATGTCCGTGGTCGAGTCCGAATTTGTCAGTTTGTATTGTTCTGTCCGACAGTGCTCGCTGTCAGTTAGTGGTTGCTTGGCTTCGTAATTGTTACCTAGTTGCATCATACCCTGCAACAGGTTCTCAAGCATAAGTTTTTCGTGCGGGTCCGTATTATCTACGTCCCGTACAAGTTTTTTCTCCAAGACATTGAAGATATGTTCGACTAGTGGGTCAGCTGGCTGCAGATTGTCAATTTCTAGGTCATCAGTCAGTTGATTTTGTTGCACATTGTGCATGAGTGTCTGTTGAGTAGTTGGTAGTTGAACTTTGTTGTCTTTTGGTGTCCATTCTAAGTTGGACACCTGAGTAGACTGCCAATTTGTTTTGGGCACGCTATATTTATTTTTACTACGCACTATAGGTGCGCGTAGCAGCGTGTGCCCTCTATATTGTTTGACATATGATTTGCCTTTTTGGCTACGGCTGCGTGGGGGAGTACCATGTTGATTATGAGTGAATAATTCATTTAAAAATTCGATTGCATCCTCAGAGTTGAAGTTAAATTCAAACTCCAAGGCTGCTTGCATATCATTATATATATGATTGTTTATTTCGTCGATAGATTCTGTATATTCTAGATAGCGTTTTTTAATATTCGCCTTATTAGTGGGCTGGCCGATAGCCAGTTGTTGATCATTGGCATAATTGTCGATGTTTGCAAAGTTAAACGCAGGTAGCCGATTACCTTGTTTTAAGGGATAGGTTGCGGCTCTGCCTGTTTCTAAATTAGTGAAAGTTTGTTTGTTCCGAGAGTTTTTTATGTACTCCCTCACTCGCTGGCCGTTTATCATAGTGTCTCTTGTATTACTCATTTCGAGTATCATTGGCGTCTGAGGAGCTACTAGCCGTTAAACTAGCTAGCGTCCTAGTGGCTGTTCCGTGCAATTTGGTTGCAGGATATGCATTAATTTTGTTTTTGGCCACTATTTTCAAAAGTAGTTCAACTACTTGGTCCAATTTCGTAGTCATTTGCATAATTGCAGCCATGTTGCTATTTAAAGCATCAATGGCTGCATTATTGACCGGCTCTTGGCTTTCTCTTTGTTGCCGTTGCTTATTTTTGTGTTGCTTTTGCTGCTGCTGATGCTGCTGGTGATGTCTAGCGCCTGTTGTGTTTGAAGCATTCGCTGCTCCTGTTTGATTTTTCTGGCGCTCTTCCTCTTGTTCCATCTGAAGCTTCTTCTGGAACTTGAGTAGGTGTTGCATGGCCGGATTATGCATCCGACCAGTATTGACTCGCCCGCTGGTCACCTGACTATAAGTCATCGTCGAGTTGGCAATGTTGCTTTGCATCTTCTGGTTCTTCTGCTGCTGATGTTGTTCACGGTCCTGGTTGGACACCACGTTTTGCGTTCCATGTTGACGCTTATTGACTGATGGCTGCTTGCGCTCGTGCTGGATGGGCATGACTCGTGCCCGGTTTGCTGATAGCCTAGCTCGCTCATCTTTAAAAGCTTTGCAGCCTTTATAATTGGCTACATGCTGGCCCTGACAATTGGCGCACTTTGAAGGCTCGCCTCTTGTCTTGGAGCATGTCGTGGTCGGGTGTCCTTGTCCGCATTTAAGGCATACAAATGGTCGTCGGCAATAGTTTTTACTATGCCCGTATGCCTGGCAACGGTGGCACTGAACAGGATCAGTGCGCTTCCGCTGCCTCTCCACTTTGATTTCCTGGCTGCCAAGTTGTTTCAGTTCCAGTATCTTAGTGTTGTTCTCGTTTTTCACTAGCTCAATTTCGAACGTATTGATCGGTTTGGCAGTGAAGCGTTGTTTTATCACGCCCACATACCTAACCTCATGCCCCAATCTTCGCAATTCCATGCGTACCCAGTCGCATGGAGTTGTGTGGTGTAAATGGCGAATAATGATTCTAAATCCGCGCTCATTGCGCATTTGATGGGTGTGCCGGTGAACATTAGAGGCATCAAGCAACGCAATTGTTGCATTGTATGCCTCAATGTCCGCACATTGCACTCTCACACCACCTGTCTGCGTACTTTTAGTAGCAAACTTATTAGCACCCACATTATTTGAGATATCTTTGATAATTCTTTGAATATCATCAATATTGGGCAGGTATATGGTGGGCACCTTGACCCGTTGAGCTAGATTCAGCTGCATTGTCTGACCAGAGATTACATTTGGATTGCAATCTGTTGCCTCGTCTTCAACTTCCATGATGTCAATGTCATCACTGTCCTCGTTGTTGTTGTCGTTAGCAACGAATGTAGCATTGTTAGTTTTGCCAACATTCGTGCCATTATTTGTCTGCGTGCTCTTTCTAGCTTTAGCTGCTGGTATATTATTGTCGCTTGACAGATTGTCGGATACTTTATTGGCTGTATTTGATTTAAAGAAATCAGAATACGAAGGAGTATCCCTGACACTGTCTGCGTTCGTAATATACTGAGCGTATGCTAATAGTAGTGCACGCTTGTCATTCTTATTCGCTGGCATAGTTGGTGAGAATTTGCGCTTAATAGGTCGTTTAATGACCGTATTGGCTTTGGGTGATCCACAGATTCTAGTACCCAACATATCCTCATTTATTGGCAGCGATTGTTGCCCACTCGCCTCCAGTTCATTTTCTGAAACTTGCATAATTTCAGCTGGCATCATTCCCGCATAATTATTAGGAATTAATTGACTAGCCGATGGAGCAGCATCGGCATTATTTTTATTAATTCCCTCCATTTCCTGGCTATGTGTGACACAGATAATTTCTGAGCCAGAATTGGTTGGGCTATCAGCAAGCATGTTGCTATGAACTTGCGCTCTAACAACATGTTGCTGTAGCCCCATACTGTCGCTCTCAACATTTTGTTCGCAGCTCGAGACGAACATGTTGCCATGATCGCTCTCACTACGTTCATAGCTGCTGCTGCTGCTGAATTTGCTCGTGTTCGATGCCGCTCTGCTGCCGACACTCAAACGCTCGATTGGCGCTTCTGCCGACGCAAGCGCCGACAGCGACTGAGCCGTAGAGAGCATTGGCGCTCTCTTGTGCTTCGGCTTCGGCTTTCTCCGTTTCAGCTGGTGTTGATGTTGTTGCTGCTGCTTGGGTAGCTGGTGCCGTTGCTGGTGTTGAGCTGTAAGCTGCTGCTGCTGATGCTGCAGCTGCAGCTGTATTGGTGCGCCAATGGCGACATTTTCAGCAACAGGTGCCGGGGTATGGGGGGGGGCTATAGCTTTTGTAGCTTTGGATGCAGCAATGGCCGCCGGCTTGGACGCCGCCTTTTCGCGCATTTTTTCCTTATTTACTTGTCTATGTACTTGCCCTTTTTGCCTTATATACATATCATTATGTATATATTTATGAGTTTTTTTTGGCGTAGTTTTCCCTCGCTGTCGTCAGGTATCTCGTCTGTGATGGCTTCTTTTGTTAATAGAATTAACAATATGTTGCTGCTCAGCTGTATATAAGTATATATACAGCACACAGGTTAGGTTTTATATATTTAATTTTATTTATTTATTTTATTTTATTGTTTAGCATTTAAAAATGCTGATTGGCCGTATTTAATTTGTTAGAATACTTTATTTTATTAGTTTTTCACTTTTTTTCTCTCCATTGTGGCTTTAATTTAATTTTTTTTTTTTTTGAATTTATTTTTAGCATTTAAAAATGCTGATTGGCAGTTTATTTGTTTAAACTTTATTACTTTTGATTTACTTACTTTGATTGTTTGGCACAAGCATTTTATTTTATTTATTTTATTTTATTTAATTTAATTTTAATTTACTGGCAGAAATAAAGGCACTTGTAAAAATTTTTTTAGTTGTTCGTCTGGTTGGCCGACCGGGCGCTGTCCGCAAACACGTCCGCTCGCCACGACCGCCACAGAGAGATTTTTTTATTGTTGCTCATTTCTACATATAGTTTTGCAAACAGAAATTTTAGAACATTTATGGGAGCACTTAAAACTATGCAACGATCTCCAGTTTGCAAGGTGGAGAGGGACATGGCGGGGGAGATACATTTAACATTTAATCTCGACTGACCTACATTTAAACATAACATGACATAACAGACTCTGTTCGATTAACATTATTGTCGTAGGTCAGTTCGCTGGGGGAAATTTATGCACGATCAGCTGGCAATGCTGTCGTGTGAATGGCAAGAATAACATAAGTATCAATTGGGCACGCTAAAGACATGTAAGTGGACAAGAATTTTAAATTTAACAATTTTATGGCTAAATAATCTAATTAATTAATTTATTTTATATCGCACCGCCTTACGATGCGCTGGCCGTCTGCCTCTGGCCTTGCGGTGGACAATTGGCCTCCACCTGGTACCTGGCCGACTTATTGTCGCATAAATTTGCAATTTGCATTGCGTGATGGCTGCCGCTACATCTGCTGGAAGTTGCATCGCTTTGGAGGGGCATGACTTCAGCTGCTGGAGCGGATGACTGGCAATGAGCAACACCATCCACACACCCAGGATGCATGGATAGCGGATCGCCGTGTTATCGCGCCTGTTTTTGCCCGAGGGCGGAGTGATATGCAGCCTGCGCTGCATGATTTTTGCACGTACGGGTGGCGCTGTGTCTGGCCACTCGGCGTCGAGTGGATGACGTTTCGCCGGCTTCCGTGTGTGCTGAGCAGGCCGCTGACGCATTCGCTGGTCCATTTGTGCAGGTAGGTGGATACATGGCATTTTTTGCAATTTGCATATTTTAACTTTTCTGTTTTTATTGCAGGTACGGCGTCTGCTGGGCTGGATAGATGGCGTCTGGGTAGTCATCCTACGCCTGCATCTTCGTCGCCGCTCCAATTTGGCAGTTTGCGCCATTTTCAGCTGGATTTGGTGGCATTTATTTGCCGTAGTGACCACCGTCGTGCGGTGCGTGTTGTGCAGATGCATGCCCGGCTGGGCATTCTGCTCAATTTGGAGTCGCTGCGTCTGGCCAAGGGAGGCCGTTTTGACCACAATGTCCCATTGCTGGAGAAGCTGCTGCCCCTTAAGGACTGTATGCTCAATAAGTGGCTGCTTTTTAGTGCCAAGTGAGTCCAGTGAGGACGCCGTCGACTGATGCTGTTGTGTCTGCCTGTACTCAGGTACAGATTGTGCATTTTGAGGCTCGCGCTTGAGCCCGTAGGTGGGCGTGGCGGCTGTCGTCGGCTGCTGTTGCACGTTCGGCTGCAGATTTGGCGGGCGTTGCTGGTGACCATAGGAGGCATTGGAGGCTCCTATTGACCATCGCTGCTGTGCTTGCTGCCCCCATAGACGAGGCTGCAGATTTTGCGGCTGCTGCTGGTGCCCAAATGAGGGCGTGGTGGATGCCGTCGGCTGTTGCTGCGTGCTCAGCTGTCCCCATAGGACGGACCGAGGATTTTGCGGCTGCTCCTGGTGTCCATAGGCGGCACTGGAGGCTCGTATTGACCTTTGCTGCTGGTTCTGCTGCTCCCATAGGAGGGGCTGCAGATTTTGCGGCTGCTGCTGGTGACCATAGGCGGCACTGGAGGCTCCTATTGACCATCGCTGCTGTTCTTGCTGCTCCCATGGACGAGGCTGCAGATTTTGCGGCTGCTGCTGGTGCCCAAATGAGGGCGTGGTGGATGCCGTCGGCTGTTGCTGCATGCTCGGCTGTCCCCATAGCACGGACTGAGGATTTTGCGGCTGCTGCTGGTGGTCATAGGAGGCATTGGAGGCTCCAATTGACCATCGCTGCTGTTCTTGCTGCCCCCATGGACGAGGCTGCAGATTTTGCGGCTGCTGCTGGTGACCATAGGCGGCACTGGAGGCTCCTATTGACCAGCGCTGCTGGTTCTGCTGCCCCATAAGGACAGGCTGCGGATTTAGCGGGCGTTGCAGGTGCCCAAATAAGGGCGTGGTGGATGCCATCGGCTGTAGCTGCGGGAGCTGTTGCTCCATTGGAGAAGGCTGTAGGTGAGGCAATTGTGTTTGTAGCTGCTGTTGCTGGCCAAATGAATCCGGTATGTCCACCGTCGACCATAGCTTCTGTAGCTGCTCTGGTACGTAGGCGTGCAGTTGGATTGGCGGATATGGTTGACAGTCTGTAGAGGCTGTCTTGGTGACCGTCAATCGATTTTTTTGTGGCTGCACGCCTATGTATTGGTGCAGCTGTATTGGCTGATTCTTCTGTTGGCCCATGGAGTCCGTTTGGGCCACCATAGACCATTGTCGCTGCAGCTGGTGTCCCCAAAGGTCAGGCTGCTGCAATTTCTGGTCATTTTTGGCCAATGTCGACCATTGTTGCTGGTTCTGAAGCCCCCAGATGGCAGTTTGCTGGACTAGTGGATGATGTTGCAGCCCGATGCTCATATTATGCTCAGCAGAGAGCTGCTTATGCTGCTGATGCTGAGCCCAGTGCATGGGCTGGCATATGTATTGGAGTTGGAGATGCTTCTGCTGCTGCCATGTAGGCGGCGGAGTGGGCTGGTCTCTAGTGGGATTGTTCTGCAATTTAATAAAATTTTGAATATCATAACAGTCCGTGTTTGTGTCCAGTGTTGTCAGTTTGTTTGTTATTGTCTGTTTGAGGTGAGTAAGTGTTGGTGGCTGCGGTACTTTGTCAGTCAGCAGTTTGTGTTGCACAGAGTGCATTGATGTCTGTTGGGTAAAAGGTGATTGTACTACTTTTGAATTATTTTCAGATGGCAACTCTAAGTTATCCATCTGAGTAACATGCTTGGAATTTTTGGGCACGCTGTGTTTGTTTTTACTACGCGCTATTGATGCGCGTAGCAGCGTGTGCCCTCTGTAATATTTAGCATTTGAGTTGCCTTTTTGGCTACGGCTGAGTGGAGGAGAAACATATTCAGTAGAATACTCTAGTAAGTAATTTGTAGTTTCGATAGCATCCTTGGTGCTAAAATTAAAATAGCTTTCCAAGGCTGCTTGAATGTCATGACTGACGCATTTGCTTAGTAAACAGATAGCTTCTGGGTCCGATAATAGGCACTTTATTATAGTCGCCTTATCTATAGTACGGCTGAAAGCCATTTTTGAGTATATGAATTTTTCGCTGATTTTATCAATATTGAATGCAGTTATCCGATTTGGAGTAAATCTGCTATATTCTGAATTGTTTATGAATTGTATGTTTCGAGAGTTTGTTGTAAGCTCCTTCACTCTATGGCCGTATCTCAGCATATTACTTTTTTTACTCATTTCGAGTATCATTGGCGTCTGAGGAGCTACTAGCCGTTAAACTAGCTAGCGTCCTAGTGGCTGTTCCGTGCAATTTGGTTGCAGGATATGCATTAATATTATTTTTGGCCACTATTTTCAAAAGTAGTGCAACTACTTGGTCCAATTTCGTGGTCATTTGCATAATAGCAGCCATGTTGCTATTTAAAGCATCAATGGCTGCATTATTGACCGGCTCTTGGCTTTCTTTTTGTTGCCGTTGCTTATTTTTATGTTGCTTTTGCTGCTGCTGCTGCTGATGATGACTAGCGCCTGTTGTGTTTGAAGCATTCGCCGCTCCTGATTGATTTTTCTGGCGCTCTTCCTCTTGTTCCATCTGAAGTTTCTTCTGGAACTTTAGGAGGTGTTGCATGGCCGGATTATGCATCCGACCTGTATTGACTCGCCCGCTGGTCACCTGACTATAAGTCATCGTCGAGTTGGCAATGTTGCTTTGCATCTTCTGGTTCTTCTGCTGCTGATGTTGTTCACGGTCCTGGTTGGACACCACGTTTTGCGTTCCATGTTGACGCTTATTGACTGATGGCTGCTTGTGCTCGTGCTGGATGGGCATGACTCGTGCCCGGTTTGCTGATAGCCTAGCTCGCTCATCTTTAAAAGCTTTGCAGCCTTTATAATTGGCTACATGCTGGCCCTGACAATTGGCGCACTTTGAAGGCTCGCCTCTTGTCTTGGAGCATGTCGTGGTCGGGTGTCCTTGTCCGCATTTAAGGCATACAAATGGTCGTCGGCAATAGTTTTTACTATGCCCGTATGCCTGGCAACGGTGGCACTGAACAGGATCAGTGCGCTTCCGCTGCCTCTCCACTTTGATTTCCTGGCTGCCAAGTTGTTTCAATTCCAGTATCTTAGTGTTGTTCTCGTTTTTCACTAGCTCAATTTCGAACGTATTGGTCGGTTTGGCAGTGAAGCGTTGTTTTATCACGCCCACATACCTAACCTCATGCCCCAATCTTCGCAATTCCATGCGTACCCAGTCGCATGGAGTTGTGTGGTGTAAATGGCGAATAATGATTCTAAATCCGCGCTCATTGCGCATTTGATGGGTGTGCCGGTGAACATTAGAGGCATCAAGCAACGCAATTGTTGCATTGTATGCCTCAATGTCCGCACATTGCACTCTCACACCACCTGTCTGCGTACTTTTAGTAGCAAACTTATTAGCACCCACATTATTTGAGATATCTTTGATAATTCTTTGAATATCATCAATATTGGGCAGGTATATGGTGGGCACCTTGACCCGTTGAGCTAGATTCAGCTGCATTGTCTGACCAGAGATTACATTTGGATTGCAATCTGTTGCCTCGTCTTCAACTTCCATGATGTCAATGTCATCACTGTCCTCGTTGTTGTTGTCGTTAGCAACGAATGTAGCATTGTTAGTTTTGCCAACATTCGTGCCATTATTTGACTGCGTGCTCTTTCTAGCTTTAGCTGCTGGTATATTATTGTCGCTTGACAGATTGTCCGATACTTTATTGGCTGTATTTGATTTAAAGAAATCAGAATACGAAGGAGTATCCCTGACACTGTCTGCGTTCGTAATATACTCAGCGTATGCTAATAGTAGTGCACGCTTGTCACTCTTATTCGCTGGCATAGTTGGTGAGAATTTGCGCTTAATAGGTCGTTTAATGACCGTATTGGCTTTGGGTGATCCACAGATTCTAGTACCCAACATATCCTCATTTATTGGCAGCGATTGTTGCCCACTCGCCTCTAGTTCATTTTCTGAAACTTGCATAATTTCAGCTGGCATCATTCCCGCATAATTATTAGGAATTAATTGACTAGCCGATGGAGCAGCATCGGCATTATTTTTATTAATATTTTTATTTTTATTAATTTCCTCCATTTCCTGGCTATGTGTGACACAGATAATTTCTGAGTCAGAATTGGTTGGGCTATCAGCAAGCATGTTGCTATGAACTTGCGCTCTAACAACATGTTGCTGTAGCCCCATACTGTCGCTCTCAACATTTTGTTCGCAGCTCGAGACGAACGTGTTGCCATGATCGCTCTCACTACGTTCATAGCTGCTGCTGCTGCTGAATTTGCTCGTGTTCGATGCCGCTCTGCTGCCGACACTCAAACGCTCGATTGGCGCTTCTGCCGACGCAAGCGTCGACAGCGACTGAGCCGTAGAGAGCATTGGCGCTCTCTTGTGCTTCGGCTTCGGCTTTCTCCGTTTCAGCTGGCGTTGATGTTGTTGCTGCTGCTTGGGTAGCTGGTGCCGTTGCTGGTGTTGAGCTGTAAGCTGCTGCTGGTGATGCTGCAGCTGCAGCTGTATTGGTGCGCCAATGGCGACATTTTCAGCAACAGGTGCCGGGGTATGGGGGGGGGCTATAGCTTTTGTAGCTTTGGATGCAGCAATGGCCGCCGGCTTGGACGCCGCCTTTTCGCGCATTTTTTTCCTTATTTACTTGTCTATGTACTTGCCCTTTTTTGCCTTATATACATATCATTATGTATATATTTATGAGTTTTTTTTGGCGTAGTTTTCCCTCGCTGTCGTCAGGTATCTCGTCTGTGATGGCTTCTTTTGTTAATAGAATTAACAATATGTTGCTGCTCAGCTGTATATAAGTATATATACAGCACACAGGTTAGGTTTTATATATTTAATTTTATTTATTTATTTATTTTATTGTTTAGCATTTAAAAATGCTGATTGGCCGTATTTAATTTGTTAGAATACTTTATTTTATTAGTTTTTCACTTTTTTCTCTCCATTGTGGCTTTAATTTAATAATTTTTTTTTTTTTTTTTTTTTGAATTTATTTTTAGCATTTAAAAATGCTGATTGGCAGTTTATTTGTTTAAACTTTATTATTTTTAATTGTTTGGCACCAGCATTTTATTTAATTTAATTTTAATTATAATTTACTGGCAGAAATAAAGACACTTGTAAAAATTTTTTTAGTTGTTCGTCTGGTTGGCCGACCGGGCGCTGTCCGCAAACACGTCCGCTCGCCACGACCGCCACAGAGAGATTTTTATTGTTGCTCATTTCTACATATAGTTTTGCAAACAGAAATTTTAGAACATTTATGGGAGCACTTAAAACTATGCAACGATCTCCAGTTTGCAAGGTGGAGAGCGACATGACGGGGGAGATACATTTAACATTTAATCTCGACTGACCTACATTTAAACATAACATAACATAACAGACTCTGTTCGATTAACATTATTGTTGTAGGTCAGTTCGCTGGGGGAAATTTATGCACGATCAGTTGGCAATGCTGTCGTGTGAATGGCAAGAATAACATAAGTATCAATTGGGCACGCTAAGTACATGTGAGTGGACAAAAATTTTAAATTTAACAATTTTATGGCTAAATAATCTAATTAATTAATTTATTTTATATCGCACCGCCTTACGATGCGCTGGCCGCCTGCCTCTGGCCTTGCGGTGGACAATTGGCCTCCACCTGGTACCTGGCCGGCTTATTGTCGCATAAATTTGCAATTTGCATTGCGTGATGGCTGCCGCTACATCTGTTGGAAGTTGCATCGCTTTGGAAGGGCATAACTTCAGCTGCTGGAGCGGATGACTGGCAATGAGCAACACCATCCACACACCCAGGATGCATGGATAGCGGTTCGCCGTGTTATCGCGCATGTTTTTGCCGAAGGGCGGAGTGATATGCAGCCTGCGCTGTATCATTTTTGCACGTACGGGTGGCGCTGTGTCTGGCCACTCGGCGTCGAGTGGATGACGTTTCGCCGGCTTCCGTGTGTGCTGAGCAGGCCGTTGACGCATTCGCTGGTCCATTTGTGCAGGTAAGTGGATACATGGCATTTTTTGCAATTTGCATTTTTTAAGATTTTTGCATTGCTTGCAGGTACGGCGTCTGCTGGGCTGGATAGATGGCCTCTGGGTAGTCATCCTTCGCCTGCATCTTCGTCGCCGCTCCAATTTGGCAGTTTGCGCCATTTTCAGCTGGATTTGGTGGCATTTATTTGCCGTAGTGACCACCGTCGTGCGGTGCGTGTTGTGCAGATGCATGCCCGGCTGGGCATTCTGCTCAATTTGGAGTCGCTGCGTCTGGCCAAGGGAGGCCGTTTTGACCACAATGTCCCATTGCTGGAGAAGCTGCTGCCCCTTAAGGACTGGATGATCAATAAGGGGCTGCTTTTTAGTGCCAAGGGAGTCCAGTGAAGACGCCGTCGACTGATGCTGTTGTGTCTGCCTGTACTCAGGTGCAGATTGTGCATTTTGAGGCTCGTGCTTGAGCCCGTAGGTGGGCGTGGCGGCTGCCGTCGGCTGCTGTTGCACGTTCGGCTGCAGATTTGGCGGGCGTTGCTGGTGACCATAGGAGGCATTGGAGGCTCCTATCAACCATCGCTGCTGTGCTTGCTGCCCCATAAGGACAGGCTGCGGATTTAGCGGGCGTTGCAGGTGCCCAAATAAGGGCGTGGTGGATGCCGTCGGCTGCTGCTGCGGGAACTGTTGCTCCATTGGAGAAGGCTGCAGGTGAGGCAATTGTGTTTGTAGCTGCTGTTGCTGGCCAAGTGAATCCGGTATGTCCACCGTCGACCATAGCTTCTGTAGCTGCTCTGGTACGTAGGCGTGCAGTTGGATTGGCGGATATGGCTGACGGTCTGTAGAGGCTGTCTTGGTGACCGTCAATCGATTTTTTTGTGGCTGCACGCCTATGTATTGGTGCAGCTGTATTGGCTGATTCTTCTGTTGGCCCATGGAGTCCGTTTGGGTCACCATAGACCATTGTCGCTGCAGCTGGTGTCCCCAAAGGTCAGGCTGCTGCAATTTCTGGTCATTTTTGGCCAATGTCGACCACTGTTGCTGGTTCTGAAGCCCCCAGATGGCAGTTTGCTGGACTAGTGGATGATGTTGCAGCCCGATGCTCATATTATGCTCAGCAGAGAGCTGCTTATGCTGCTGATGCTGAGCCCAGTGCATGGGCTGGCATATGTATTGGAGTTGGAGATGCTTCTGCTGCTGCCATGTAGGCGGCGGAGTGGGCTGGTCTCTAGTGGGATTGTTCTGCAATTTAATAAAATTTTGTATATTATAACAGTCCGTGTTTGTGTCCAGTGTTGTCAGTTTGTTTGTTATTGTCTGTTTGAGGTGAGTAAGTGTTGGTGGCTGCGGTACTTTGTCAGTCAGCAGTTTGTGTTGCACAGAGTGCATTGATGTCTGTTGGGTAGAAGGTAATTGTACTACTTTTGAATTATTTTCAGATGGCAACTCTAAGTTATCCATCTGAGTAACATGCTTGGAATTTTTGGGCACGCTGTGTTTGTTTTTACTACGCGCTATTGATGCGCGTAGCAGCGTGTGCCCTCTGTAATATTTAGCATTTGAGTTGCCTTTTTGGCTACGGCTGAGTGGAGGAGAAACATATTCAGTAGAATACTCTAGTAAGTAATTTGTAGTTTCGATAGCATCCTTGGTGCTAAAATTAAAATAGCTTTCCAAGGCTGCTTGAATGTCATGACTGACGCATTTGCTTAGTAAATAGATAGCTTCTGGGTCCGATAATAGGCATTTTATTATAGTCGCCTTATCTATAGTACGGCTGAAAGCCATTTTTGAGTATATGAATTTTTCGCTGATTTTATCAATATTGAATGCAGTTATCCGATTTGGAGTAAATCTGCTATATTCTGAATTTTTAATGAATTGTATGTTTCGAGAGTTTGTTGTAAGCTCCTTCACTCTATGGCCGTATCTCAGCATATTACTTTTTTTACTCATTTCGAGTATCATTGGCGTCTGAGGAGCTACTAGCCGTTAAACTAGCTAGCGTCCTAGTGGCTGTTCCGTGCAATTTGGTTGCAGGATATGCATTAATTTTATTTTTGGCCACTATTTTCAAAAGTAGTGCAACTACTTGGTCCAATTTCGTGGTCATTTGCATAATAGCAGCCATGTTGCTATTTAAAGCATCAATGGCTGCATTATTGACCGGCTCTTGTCTTTCTTTTTGTTGCCGTTGCTTATTTTTATGTTGCTTTTGCTGCTGCTGCTGCTGATGATGACTAGCGCCTGTTGTGTTTGAAGCATTCGCCGCTCCTGATTGATTTTTCTGGCGCTCTTCCTCTTGTTCCATCTGAAGTTTCTTCTGGAACTTTAGGAGGTGTTGCATGGCCGGATTATGCATCCGACCTGTATTGACTCGCCCGCTGGTCACCTGACTATAAGTCATCGTCGAGTTGGCAATGTTGCTTTGCATCTTCTGGTTCTTCTGCTGCTGATGTTGTTCACGGTCCTGGTTGGACACCACGTTTTGCGTTCCATGTTGACGCTTATTGACTGATGGCTGCTTGTGCTCGTGCTGGATGGGCATGACTCGTGCCCGGTTTGCTGATAGCCTAGCTCGCTCATCTTTAAAAGCTTTGCAGCCTTTATAATTGGCTACATGCTGGCCCTGACAATTGGCGCACTTTGAAGGTGCGCCTCTTGTCTTGGAGCATGTCGTGGTCGGGTGTCCTTGTCCGCATTTAAGGCATACAAATGGTCGTCGGCAATAGTTTTTACTATGCCCGTATGCCTGGCAACGGTGGCACTGAACAGGATCAGTGCGCTTCCGCTGCCTCTCCACTTTGATTTCCTGGCTGCCAAGTTGTTTCAATTCCAGTATCTTAGTGTTATTCTCGTTTTTCACTAGCTCAATTTCGAACGTATTGATCGGTTTGGCAGTGAAGCGTTGTTTTATCACGCCCACATACCTAACCTCATGCCCCAATCTTCGCAATTCCATGCGTACCCAGTCGCATGGAGTTGTGTGGTGTAAATGGCGAATAATGATTCTAAATCCGCGCTCATTGCGCATTTGATGGGTGTGCCGGTGAACATTAGAGGCATCAAGCAACGCGATTGTTGCATTGTATGCCTCAATGTCCGCACATTGCACTCTCACACCACCTGTCTGCGTACTTTTAGTAGCAAACTTATTAGCACCCACATTATTTGAGATATCTTTGATAATTCTTTGAATATCATCAATATTGGGCAGGTATATGGTGGGCACCTTGACCCGTTGAGCTAGATTCAGCTGCATTGTCTGACCAGAGATCACATTTGGATTGCAATCTGTTGCCTCATCTTCAACTTCCATGATGTCAATGTCATCACTGTCCTCGTTGCTGTTGTCGTTAGCAACGAATGTAGCATTGTTAGTTTTGCCAACATTCGTGCCATTATTTGTCTGCGTGCTCTTTCTAGCTTTGGCTGCTGGTATATTATTGTCGCTTGACAGATTGTCGGATACTTTATTGGCTGTATTTGATTTAAAGAAATCAGAATACGAAGGAGTATCCCTGACACTGTCTGCGTTCGTAATATACTCAGCGTATGCTAATAGTAGTGCACGCTTGTCACTCTTATTCGCTGGCATAGTTGGTGAGAATTTGCGCTTAATAGGTCGTTTAATGACCGTATTGGCTTTGGGTGATCCACAGATTCTAGTACCCAACATATCCTCATTTATTGGCAGCGATTGTTGCCCACTCGCCTCCAGTTCATTTTCTGAAACTTGCATAATTTCAGCTGGCATCATTCCCGCATAATTATTAGGAATTAATTGACTAGCCGATGGAGCAGCATCGGCATTATTTTTATTAATTTCCTCCATTTCCTGGCTATGTGTGACACAGATAATTTCTGAGTCAGAATTGGTTGGGCTATCAGCAAGCATGTTGCTATGAACTTGCGCTCTAACAACATGTTGCTGTAGCCCCATACTGTCGCTCTCAACATTTTGTTCGCAGCTCGAGACGAACATGTTGCCATGATCGCTCTCACTACGTTCATAGCTGCTGCTGCTGCTGAATTTGCTCGTGTTCGATGCCGCTCTGCTGCCGACACTCAAACGCTCGATTGGCGCTTCTGCCGACGCAAGCGCCGACAGCGACTGAGCCGTAGAGAGCATTGGCGCTCTCTTGTGCTTCGGCTTCGGCTTTCTCCGTTACAGCTGGTGTTGTTGCTGCTGTTTGGGTAGCTGGTGCCGTTGCTGGTGTTGAGCTGTAAGCTGCTGCTGGTGATGCTGCAGCTGCAGCTGTATTGGTGCGCCAATGGCGACATTTTCAGCAACAGGTGCCGGGGTATGGGGGGGGGCTATAGCTTTTGTAGCTTTGGATGCAGCAATGGCCGCCGGCTTGGACGCCGCCTTTTCGCGCATTTTTTCCTTATTTACTTGTCTATGTACTTGCCCTTTTTGCCTTATATACATATCATTATGTATATATTTATGAGTTTTTTTTTTGGCGTAGTTTTCCCTCGCTGTCGTCAGGTATCTCGTCTGTGATGGCTTCTTTTGTTAATAGAATTAACAATATGTTGCTGCTCTGCTGTATATAAGTATATATACAGCACACAGGTTAGGTTTTATATATTTAATTTTATTTATTTATTTATTTTATTGTTTAGCATTTAAAAATGCTGATTGGCCGTATTTAATTTGTTAGAATACTTTATTTTATTAGTTTTTCACTTTTTCTCTCCATTGTGGCTTTTATTTAAATTTTTTTTTTTTTTTTTTGAATTTATTTTTAGCATTTAAAAATGCTGATTGGCAGTTTATTTGTTTAAACTTTATTATTTTTAATTGTTTGGCACCAGCATTTTATTTAATTTAATTTTTATTGAATTTAATTTTAATTTACTGGCAGAAATAAAGACACTTGTAAAAGTTTTTTTTTAGTTGTTCGTCTGGTTGGCCGACCGGGCGCTGTCCGCAAACACGTCCGCTCGCCACGACCGCCACAGAGAGATTTTTATTGTTGCTCATTTCTACATATAGTTTTGCAAACAGAAATTTTAGAACATTAATGGGAGCACTTAAAACTATGCAACGATCTCCAGTTTGCAAGGTGGAGAGGGACATGACGGGGGAGATACATTTAACATTTAATCTCGACTGACCTACATTTGGACATAACATAACATAACAGACTCTGTTCGATTAACATTATTGTCGTAGGTCAGTTCGCTGGGGGAAATTTATGCACGATCAGCTGGCAATGCTGTCGTGTGAATGGCAAGAATAACATAAGAAACAAATGGGCACGCTAAGTACATGTGAGTGGACAAAAATTTAAATTTTAACAATTTTATGGCTAAATAATCTAATTAATTAATTTATTTTATATCGCACCGCCTTACGATGCGCTGGCCGCCTGCCTCTGGCCTTGCGGTGGACAAATGGCTTCCACCGGGTACCTAGCCGGCTTATTGTCGCATAAATTTGCAATTTGCATTGCGTGATGGCTGCCGCTACATCTGTTGGAAGTTGCATCGCTTTGGAAGGGCATAACTTCAGCTGCTGGAGCGGATGACTGGCAATGAGCAACACCATCCACACACCCAGGATGCATGGATAGCGGATCGCCGTGTTATCGCGCCTGTTTTTGCCCGAGGGCGGAGTGATATGCAGCCTGCGCTGCATCATTTTTGCACGTACGGGTGGCGCTGTGTCTGGCCACTCGGCGTCGAGTGGATGACGTTTCGCCGGCTTCCGTTTGTGCTGAGCAGGCCGCTGGCGCATTCGCTGGTCCATTTGTGCAGGTAAGTGAATAAATGGCATTTTTTGCAATTTGCATATTTTCAGATTTTTGCATTGCTTGCAGGTACGGCGTCTGCTGGGCTGGATAGATGTCCTCTGGGTGGTCATCCTTCGCCTGCATCTTCGTCGCCGCTCCAATTTGGCAGTTTGTGCTATTTTCAGCTGGATTTGGTGGCATTTATTTGCCGTAGTGGCCACCGTCAATTGGTGCGTGTTGTGCAGCTGCGTGTCCGGCTGGGCATTCTGCTCAATTTGGAGTCGCTGCGTCTGGCCAAGGGAGGCCGTTTTGACCACAATGTCCCATTGCTGGAGAAGCTGGTGCCCCTTAAGGACTGGATGATCAATAAGGGGCTGCTTTTTAGTGCCAAGGGAGTCCAGTGAGGACGCCGTCGACTGATGCTGTTGTGTCTGCCTGTACTCAGGTACAGATTGTGCATTTTGAGGCTCGCGCTTGAGCCCGTAGGTGGGCGTGGCGGCTGTCGTCGGCTGCTGTTGCACGTTCGGCTGCAGATTTGGCGGGCGTTGCTGGTGACCATAGGAGGCATTGGAGGCTCCTATTGACCATCGCTGCTGTGCTTGCTGCCCCCATAGACGAGGCTGCAGATTTTGCGGCTGCTGCTGGTGCCCAAATGAGGGCGTGGTGGATGCCGTCGGCTGTTGCTGCGTGCTCAGCTGTCCCCATAGGACGGACCGAGGATTTTGCGGCTGCTCCTGGTGTCCATAGGCGGCACTGGAGGCTCGTATTGACCTTTGCTGCTGGTTCTGCTGCTCCCATAGGAGGGGCTGCAGATTTTGCGGCTGCTGCTGGTGACCATAGGCGGCACTGGAGGCTCCTATTGACCATCGCTGCTGTTCTTGCTGCTCCCATGGACGAGGCTGCAGATTTTGCGGCTGCTGCTGGTGCCCAAATGAGGGCGTGGTGGATGCCGTCGGCTGTTGCTGCATGCTCGGCTGTCCCCATAGCACGGACTGAGGATTTTGCGGCTGCTGCTGGTATCCATAGGAGGCATTGGAGGCTCCTATAGACCACCGCTGCTGTGCTTGCTGCCCCCATAGACGAGGCTGCAGATTTTGCGGCTGCTGCTGGTGCCCAGAGGAGGGCGTGGTGGATGCCGTCGGCTGTTGCTGCATGCTCGGCTGTCCCCATAGCACGGACTGAGGATTTTGCGGCTGCTGCTGGTGACCATAGGCGGCACTGGAGGCTCCAATTGACCATCGCTGCTGTTCTTGCTGCTCCCATAGGAGAGGCTGCGGATTTTGCGGCTGCTGCTGGTGACCATAGGCGGCACTGGAGGCTCCAATTGACCATCGCTGCTGTTCTTGCTGCTCCCATAGGGGAGGCTGCGGATTTTGCGGCTGCTGCTGGTGACCATAGGCGGCACTGGAGGCTCCTATTGACCATCGCTGCTGGTTCTGCTGCTCCCATAGGAGAGGCTGCGGATTTTGCGGCTGCTGCTGGTGCCCAAATAAGGGCGTGGTGGATGCCGTCGGCTGCTGTTTCGCCGAATGGAGTTGCTGGTGCTGTGGATGCCCTTCAGGCCGCTGGATAGGCCAATATTGGGTAAGTGAAGTCTGGAATGTATTCAGATTTGAATTAGAGTTTATGTCCGTGGTCGAGTCCGAATTTGTCAGTTTGTATTGTTCTGTCCGACAGTGCTCGCTGTCAGTTAGTGGTTGCTTGGCTTCGTAATTGTTACCTAGTTGCATCATACCCTGCAACAGGTTCTCAAGCATAAGTTTTTCGTGCGGGTCCGTATTATCTACGTCCCGTACAAGTTTTTTCTCCAAGACATTGAAGATATGTTCGACTAGTGGGTCAGCTGGCTGCAGATTGTCAATTTCTAGGTCATCAGTCAGTTGATTTTGTTGCACATTGTGCATGAGTGTCTGTTGAGTAGTTGGTAGTTGAACTTTGTTGTCTTTTGGTGTCCATTCTAAGTTGGACACCTGAGTAGACTGCCAATTTGTTTTGGGCACGCTATATTTATTTTTACTACGCACTATAGGTGCGCGTAGCAGCGTGTGCCCTCTATATTGTTTGACATATGATTTGCCTTTTTGGCTACGGCTGCGTGGGGGAGTACCATGTTGATTATGAGTGAATAATTCATTTAAAAATTCGATTGCATCCTCAGAGTTGAAGTTAAATTCAAACTCCAAGGCTGCTTGCATATCATTATATATATGATTGTTTATTTCGTCGATAGATTCTGTATATTCTAGATAGCGTTTTTTAATATTCGCCTTATTAGTGGGCTGGCCGATAGCCAGTTGTTGATCATTGGCATAATTGTCGATGTTTGCAAAGTTAAACGCAGGTAGCCGATTACCTTGTTTTAAGGGATAGGTTGCGGCTCTGCCTGTTTCTAAATTAGTGACTGTTTGTTTGTTCCGAGAGTTTTTTATGTACTCCCTCACTCGCTGGCCGTTTATCATAGTGTCTCTTGTATTACTCATTTCGAGTATCATTGGCGTCTGAGGAGCTACTAGCCGTTAAACTAGCTAGCGTCCTAGTGGCTGTTCCGTGCAATTTGGTTGCAGGATATGCATTAATTTTGTTTTTGGCCACTATTTTCAAAAGTAGTTCAACTACTTGGTCCAATTTCGTAGTCATTTGCATAATTGCAGCCATGTTGCTATTTAAAGCATCAATGGCTGCATTATTGACCGGCTCTTGGCTTTCTCTTTGTTGCCGTTGCTTATTTTTGTGTTGCTTTTGCTGCTGCTGATGCTGCTGGTGATGTCTAGCGCCTGTTGTGTTTGAAGCATTCGCTGCTCCTGTTTGATTTTTCTGGCGCTCTTCCTCTTGTTCCATCTGAAGCTTCTTCTGGAACTTGAGTAGGTGTTGCATGGCCGGATTATGCATCCGACCAGTATTGACTCGCCCGCTGGTCACCTGACTATAAGTCATCGTCGAGTTGGCAATGTTGCTTTGCATCTTCTGGTTCTTCTGCTGCTGATGTTGTTCACGGTCCTGGTTGGACACCACGTTTTGCGTTCCATGTTGACGCTTATTGACTGATGGCTGCTTGCGCTCGTGCTGGATGGGCATGACTCGTGCCCGGTTTGCTGATAGCCTAGCTCGCTCATCTTTAAAAGCTTTGCAGCCTTTATAATTGGCTACATGCTGGCCCTGACAATTGGCGCACTTTGAAGGCTCGCCTCTTGTCTTGGAGCATGTCGTGGTCGGGTGTCCTTGTCCGCATTTAAGGCATACAAATGGTCGTCGGCAATAGTTTTTACTATGCCCGTATGCCTGGCAACGGTGGCACTGAACAGGATCAGTGCGCTTCCGCTGCCTCTCCACTTTGATTTCCTGGCTGCCAAGTTGTTTCAGTTCCAGTATCTTAGTGTTGTTCTCGTTTTTCACTAGCTCAATTTCGAACGTATTGATCGGTTTGGCAGTGAAGCGTTGTTTTATCACGCCCACATACCTAACCTCATGCCCCAATCTTCGCAATTCCATGCGTACCCAGTCGCATGGAGTTGTGTGGTGTAAATGGCGAATAATGATTCTAAATCCGCGCTCATTGCGCATTTGATGGGTGTGCCGGTGAACATTAGAGGCATCAAGCAACGCAATTGTTGCATTGTATGCCTCAATGTCCGCACATTGCACTCTCACACCACCTGTCTGCGTACTTTTAGTAGCAAACTTATTAGCACCCACATTATTTGAGATATCTTTGATAATTCTTTGAATATCATCAATATTGGGCAGGTATATGGTGGGCACCTTGACCCGTTGAGCTAGATTCAGCTGCATTGTCTGACCAGAGATTACATTTGGATTGCAATCTGTTGCCTCGTCTTCAACTTCCATGATGTCAATGTCATCACTGTCCTCGTTGTTGTTGTCGTTAGCAACGAATGTAGCATTGTTAGTTTTGCCAACATTCGTGCCATTATTTGTCTGCGTGCTCTTTCTAGCTTTAGCTGCTGGTATATTATTGTCGCTTGACAGATTGTCGGATACTTTATTGGCTGTATTTGATTTAAAGAAATCAGAATACGAAGGAGTATCCCTGACACTGTCTGCGTTCGTAATATACTGAGCGTATGCTAATAGTAGTGCACGCTTGTCATTCTTATTCGCTGGCATAGTTGGTGAAATTTTGCGCTTAATAGGTCGTTTAATGACCGTATTGGCTTTGGGTAATCCACAGATTCTAGTACCCAACATATCCTCATTTATTGGCAGCGATTGTTGCCCACTCGCCTCCAGTTCATTTTCTGAAACTTGCATAATTTCAGCTGGCATCATTCCCGCATAATTATTAGGAATTAATTGACTAGCCGATGGAGCAGCATCGGCATTATTTTTATTAATATTTTTATTTTTATTAATTTCCTCCATTTCCTGGCTATGTGTGACACAGATAATTTCTGAGTCAGAATTGGTTGGGCTATCAGCAAGCATGTTGCTATGAACTTGCGCTCTAACAACATGTTGCTGTAGCCCCATACTGTCGCTCTCAACATTTTGTTCGCAGCTCGAGACGAACATGTTGCCATGATCGCTCTCACTACGTTCATAGCTGCTGCTGCTGCTGAATTTGCTCGTGTTCGATGCCGCTCTGCTGCCGACACTCAAACGCTCGATTGGCGCTTCTGCCGACGCAAGCGCCGACAGCGACTGAGCCGTAGAGAGCATTGGCGCTCTCTTGTGCTTCGGCTTCGGCTTTCTCCGTTTCAGCTGGTGTTGTTGCTGCTGCTTGGGTAGCTGGTGCCGTTGCTGGTGTTGAGCTGTAAGCTGCTGCTGCTGATGCTGCAGCTGCAGCTGTATTGGTGCGCCAATGGCGACATTTTCAGCAACAGGTGCCGGGGTATGGGGGGGGGCTATAGCTTTTGTAGCTTTGGATGCAGCAATGGCCGCCGGCTTGGACGCCGCCTTTTCGCGCATTTTTTCCTTATTTACTTGTCTATGTACTTGCCCTTTTTGCCTTATATACATATCATTATGTATATATTTATGAGTTTTTTTTTTGGCGTAGTTTTCCCTCGCTGTCGTCAGGTATCTCGTCTGTGATGGCTTCTTTTGTTAATAGAATTAACAATATGTTGCTGCTCTGCTGTATATAAGTATATATACAGCACACAGGTTAGGTTTTATATATTTAATTTTATTTATTTATTTATTTTATTGTTTAGCATTTAAAAATGCTGATTGGCCGTATTTAATTTGTTAGAATACTTTATTTTATTAGTTTTTCACTTTTTCTCTCCATTGTGGCTTTTATTTAAATTTTTTTTTTTTTTTTTTTAAATTTATTTTTAGCATTTAAAAATGCTGATTGGCAGTTTATTTGTTTAAACTTTATTATTTTTAATTGTTTGGCACCAGCATTTTATTTAATTTAATTTTTATTGAATTTAATTTTAATTTACTGGCAGAAATAAAGACACTTGTAAAAGTTTTTTTTTAGTTGTTCGTCTGGTTGGCCGACCGGGCGCTGTCCGCAAACACGTCCGCTCGCCACGACCGCCACAGAGAGATTTTTATTGTTGCTCATTTCTACATATAGTTTTGCAAACAGAAATTTTAGAACATTTATGGGAGCACTTAAAACTATGCAACGATCTCCAGTTTGCAAGGTGGAGAGCGACATGACGGGGGAGATACATTTAACATTTAATCTCGACTGACCTACATTTAAACATAACATAACATAACAGACTCTGTTCGATTAACATTATTGTTGTAGGTCAGTTCGCTGGGGGAAATTTATGCACGATCAGTTGGCAATGCTGTCGTGTGAATGGCAAGAATAACATAAGTATCAATTGGGCACGCTAAGTACATGTGAGTGGACAAAAATTTTAAATTTAACAATTTTATGGCTAAATAATCTAATTAATTAATTTATTTTATATCGCACCGCCTTACGATGCGCTGGCCGCCTGCCTCTGGCCTTGCGGTGGACAATTGGCCTCCACCTGGTACCTGGCCGGCTTATTGTCGCATAAATTTGCAATTTGCATTGCGTGATGGCTGCCGCTACATCTGTTGGAAGTTGCATCGCTTTGGAAGGGCATAACTTCAGCTGCTGGAGCGGATGACTGGCAATGAGCAACACCATCCACACACCCAGGATGCATGGATAGCGGTTCGCCGTGTTATCGCGCATGTTTTTGCCGAAGGGCGGAGTGATATGCAGCCTGCGCTGTATCATTTTTGCACGTACGGGTGGCGCTGTGTCTGGCCACTCGGCGTCGAGTGGATGACGTTTCGCCGGCTTCCGTGTGTGCTGAGCAGGCCGTTGACGCATTCGCTGGTCCATTTGTGCAGGTAAGTGGATACATGGCATTTTTTGCAATTTGCATTTTTTAAGATTTTTGCATTGCTTGCAGGTACGGCGTCTGCTGGGCTGGATAGATGGCCTCTGGGTAGTCATCCTTCGCCTGCATCTTCGTCGCCGCTCCAATTTGGCAGTTTGCGCCATTTTCAGCTGGATTTGGTGGCATTTATTTGCCGTAGTGACCACCGTCGTGCGGTGCGTGTTGTGCAGATGCATGCCCGGCTGGGCATTCTGCTCAATTTGGAGTCGCTGCGTCTGGCCAAGGGAGGCCGTTTTGACCACAATGTCCCATTGCTGGAGAAGCTGCTGCCCCTTAAGGACTGGATGATCAATAAGGGGCTGCTTTTTAGTGCCAAGGGAGTCCAGTGAAGACGCCGTCGACTGATGCTGTTGTGTCTGCCTGTACTCAGGTGCAGATTGTGCATTTTGAGGCTCGTGCTTGAGCCCGTAGGTGGGCGTGGCGGCTGCCGTCGGCTGCTGTTGCACGTTCGGCTGCAGATTTGGCGGGCGTTGCTGGTGACCATAGGAGGCATTGGAGGCTCCTATCAACCATCGCTGCTGTGCTTGCTGCCCCATAAGGACAGGCTGCGGATTTAGCGGGCTTTTTTTTTTTTTTTTTTTTGTAGTATACACTGGTCTATTACTCAGTGCATACGGCTGGTGGTCCAGATCCATGTGATGGCTAGGGTCTGGGCAAGTTTACCGCACTGCGCCGCTGAGCGGACCACGCGGAATCGGTCGTTGTTTTGGGAGGCGGTTGTTGGTTCTGCAGAGTAAGGCTAGGTGTAGCCTTTGTTTTGGCGCTTGGTGGACTGTTCAGGTTAGAGGTTGTTGTGCTTGGTGTAGTATTTATTGTTTTATAGGTGGTCAATATGCAATTGGGGCGTTGGTGGTTAGCTTGGAATGTAGAGCATATTGTGGTTGTTAGTTGTGGTTAGTATGCGCGCCTGCTTGAGGATTAGTAATAGATTAGTTGTTTAGGTGTGATGTCTGGTGAGGTAGTTCAGGTTTTTTATGGTTTTTGGGCTGTTTGGCATAGGAGTTGAGCCGGCTAGCATTGATTTGTAGGGTGTTCTTGGTCACTGCTCACTCACCTGGTTTACACATGTCCAGGAGGACAGAGCTCCAGGTACCCAAGCAAAGCAGTTTTGGCACTGGTTATTGTGCAGATTGTGATTTATCACTGCTTACTCACCTGGTTTACACATGTCCAGAAGGACAGAGCTCCAGGTACCCAAGCAAAGCAGTTTGGTAGTCTGGTAAGTCTATTTTGGCATTGGTATATTGAGGTGCAGATACTTTGTTGCTGCTTACTCACCTGGTTTACTCGTGCCCGGAAGGGCAGAGCTCCAGGTACCCGAGCAAGGCAGTTTAGTAGTCTGATTTGACTATTTTGGGCATTGGAGTTAAGGTGGTGCAGATGTTGGATGGTTATTTTGTTTGCTTTTTATTGGGGCATTATTGGTGTGCATGGGTCTCCTGTTGCTGTTGGCCGAATTGGGTTTGTTTTTAGTTTGTCTGGTGAGAACGTTAATATGCAACTTGGTTGTCGTCTGTATATCTTTGAACATACACTTTAGGGTCTCTTCTCAGTCTCTATTCCGATATACAGAAAGGCTTGCATATTAATGGGGTTATGTGGGTTGTAAGTATTGGGATTGGTTATAATGTAGTTCTGGCATTGTATATTGGTTGTGTAGATTATGCGTTTGCAAGTGTACAATTTGGCTGGTTTAATTGGCTGAGCAACCTGGTGAGTGTTGTACATTTGTATGGGTTTTTGTGCATTATTACTTTGTTATTATTGTTATTATTAAATTGTTATTGCATATTTGTCTAGGTAATTGTATATTCTTGTTATTATATTATTATTATTATTATTGTATTATTATATTATTATTATTATTGTATTATTATATTATTATTATTTTAGTTATTATATTATTATTATTACATTATTGTTATTATATATTATTATTATTGTTATTGTATTATTATGTGGTTGTTTAGACTTGTGTTGCTGGTAAGTGAGGGTTATTGTATGTATTTATTGGTGGTGTTCTGGTTTTTTTTTTTTTTTTTTTTTTTTTTTTTTTTTTTTTTTTTTTTTTTTTTTTTTTTTTTGGTGTTTGTGGCTTGGTATAGCTTAGTATCTATGTATATTGGTGTATGCCATGTTAGTGGTTTGGCTAGCAATATAAATTAGTTTCGCTTGTACTAGCTCTTGTATGGATGATCTGTTGGATTTATGTTGGTTAGTGGCTCATGATGGCTGAGCTTAGGGGAGTTTGCTAGGTGCATTTGGGCACTAGATTTCATGCATTGATTAGTTTGGTGTCGTAGGTTAAGTATGCATTCATAGGGGGCATGTTGGTTTGACTCACCTTATGAATTTGTTGTATTTGTTGTGGCTCATGTTGGGTGAGCAGTTAGTATTTTGATTGGTTGTTAGTTAATGTGATTCTATGTTGTGTATTCTTGTTGGCCATAGAGCTTGGGTCAGCAGTGTCAGAGATAATGATATTGTTAGCGTGATATGCTTGTATCATTATATTTCATCACTATGTGCTGACCCACTCGGCTAGGCAGTTTTCTTAGTTTGTTACTATTGTGCTACTGGTGGGTAAGAGTTTATGTTATTGGTTGAGTTTGCCATGTATAATTGATTAGGCTAGGCAGTTTTGTTGTATCACTGGTAGGTGTGGTTTGGTGTTATTTGGATTAAGTATAGTATACTTATTTGTTGAATGTTGTTTTTACAGTTAATATTGGTTAGTTTATAGTGTTAGTGGTAGAATATAGTCTTGGGAACTATGGGCTGGTTGAACTGAAGTATGTTGGGGCTGTGTAAGTAATTGTTCCTGCTGTTGAGGTGCACTATCTGCTTGTGGTGTCAGGGATGAAAGGAGTCTTTCAGTTTCTTTGAGTTCGTTGTTGAGGGTAAGTAGGTCTCGATTGATGCTATTCATTTCATTGACACTCATTGGGAAGCGGAGCGTGAAGGTTCTTTCTGTGGTGTCTGGGTCAAATGGTAATCTAGCACGTAGTTCGCTGATTTTTTGAAGTAGGCTACGTTTTTTATTTTGAAGCGTGGCAATATATTCTGGTTGAAGATTCTGTGTAGGTCTCCTTGTTATTGGGAGTGGTACTATGGTGCGCTGTATTGGCCTGACGTGTTTATTAAGTTGTTCCATATATCTGGCTCGACTTCTGGCTAAACGAAATGGGACGTATGGGGTGGCAACAAGCTTTTTTGCTTCGATGTTTGAATGATTGCCAAGTCTTTTGGCATAGTTGGCAGAGAGTTTGTCGAATGTATCTTCAATTGTGTTTATTTTGAGTTCGTTATAGATTGTGCTATTTCTGGTGAGTGGTGGGGGGTTGATGATGGTGCGCAGTGTAGTGTTTTGGAATACAGTGATTTTATTGATCTGAGTTGCACTGGTGAGTGCACCCCATATTGGGAGGGCGTAGTGCCATATTGGGGCTATCATTTGTTTGTACAGTAGGGTTTTGCAATTTAACGTAAGTTTGCTGTTGTTATTTATAAGCCAGTCAAGTTGGGCTCTTCTGGCTTTTAGTTTGGTTGTAAGGGCTGCAATATGCTTGCAGAAGTTTAATTTCTTGTCAAGATTCACGCCCAAATAAGGGTGGGAGTCTTTAGTGACAATGGGTTGGCCCATTATTTTTGGGGAGATTCTGGATGGTATGAATTCATTGTTTTCTTTTATATGGAAAAGTATGTGTGCTGTTTTGCTGGCATTAATTTTAATGCACCATTTATTGGTCCAGTTAGCTAGGGTTTCAAGCATTATGCTTACTTGCTGAATAGCTGTGATGGATGATTCGTCGGCAAACATGACAACTGTATCATCAGCATATGTTGCCAGTAGGGCTGTTGTGTTGCGTGGGATATTGGTGTAGACTTTGTCTGGGGTGGGCATGTCTGCTGTGTAAATGGTGTATAGAATTGGTCCCAAGACGCTGCCTTGTGGCACTCCGGCAGAGATATATTTTGTGGTCGATCTGGCACCTTCGTGGCATTCAACCATGAATGTTCTGTTTGTTAAGTAGTTCCTAATGACGGCATATAGGGCGTGTGGGAGTATGGGCTTGAGTTTGAAGAGGAGTCCTGGATGCCAGACTCGGTCAAAGGCTTCTTGTATGTCTATAAAGACGGCGGAACAGAATTGATTTTTTTCATAGGCTCTAAGTATAAATTGGGTGACTCTTGCTAGTTGTTGTTCGGTGTTATGCTCGTAGCGAAATCCGAATTGGTGGCTTGGAATATATTCTATGAAAGTTTTGACTTTGAACATTCGGCTTAATAGTAGTTTTTCTAATATTTTTGATAGGCCTGAAAGTAGGCTAATGGGTCTGTATGAGGCAAGCTGATCAGTTGGTTTACCTGGCTTGAGTATCATTGTGACCACAGCCATTTTCCATTGCTGTGGAAAATGGCCGAGTCGAAGTGAGTTGTTGAAGATTAGTATGAGATATATTAGTGCAGGGTCTGGTAAGGCTTTAATGGTATAATTATCAATTCTGTCTAGTCCTGGGGCTTTATTATTAGGTAGTCTCTTGATTTGGGCTTTGATTTCTGCTAGGGTAATTGGTTTGAATATGTGGTTATTAGGCATTTGCTGGGATGCAATTTGGTTTTCAATAAGTGATCTTTCTTCTGGGCTATTGATAAGGTTTGGCTTGAATCTAGTCTCTAGATGTTGGGCAAATGCTTCTGCTTTTTCTATGGTTGTTTTACACCAGCTACTTTGTTTGTCCGGTGTATTTGTGTTAGTTTGTACTGTAAGTCGTCTTACAGGTAAGTTTGGCATTGGTTGTCTTTTTATTTGTTTGGTAAACTTCCAAAGCTTCTGTAGACTATATCGATCTTTGGGATCTATGGCTAGAAGTGATCTATCTAGGCGTTGTGCTTTCCTATGTTGGAGTGCTTTTTTGACTCTATCAGATGTTAGCTTATGGGGTCTTTTGGCTGAGTTATCTCTTAAAACGAGGTGATTGTATTTGAAGTATCTTTTAACGATTAGCATATTTTGGATGCGTCTATTTGGGGTGTGATATGTGCGAAAACGGCTATTTGTTGGAAGATTTGTGGGGACGTTTGCTGCATATTTAGCAGCTTGGTGGATGTTTCTGGTTATTATATCGACCGCATCATCTATGTCTTGACTAGTTGTTATCTCAGTGTTAAGATGAATACATTGGTTTAGCCAGTGGTGGAATTTTTTAATATTGGCATTTGGTGTTAAAATTGGTTTCTTATGGGAGACTATCACTGGTTTATTTAGTAGGTGGATACAGAGTGGGAGGTGATCTGAATCTAAATCAAGTGAGGATTCGATTTGTAGACGATTGTTTTGTATTCCACAGTATATGGCAAAATCAATAGCAGAAGGTCTTTTTTGCTGATCATAGGGGTAGTGAGTGGGTGAGCCAGTGGCCAGAATGTTATAATTATGTGTCCTAATGCAGTTGATAAGTTCATTGCCTCGTCTGCAGGCACGGTCATTGCCCCACCAGCGGTGTTTGGCATTCCAGTCACCGGCTAATATGAATCTAGGTTCGAATAGTTTAAATATTGTTTCAAAAGCTTTGGAAGTTAGGCCCTTCAATGGTGGGCAATAAATGGAAGCTATATTGATTAGCGGTTGATCTTTAAGGGCGACGCTGATTGGAGTACATTGTATGGCCTGTGTGGTGATTGCTGGTAAGGCAATGTGTTCGATATTTCTATTGACTATGACAGCAGAACCTCCTCTTCTCCGGTTGGTTGGATGATTGGCTATATACAGGTCGTATCCTTCAATTGTTATTGTATCTATATCCGAGTCGATTAGATGGGTCTCTGATATTAAGACTATATCAATGCTATTTTGGTGGATGTGGGCTTCTAGTTCAGAGATTTTGTTAAGAATTCCAGCTGAGTTCCAGCTGATGATTCTAAGGTCGTGGTTCTGTATGTTATTGGACATGATGTTGTGTAGTTGGCTTTTATTGATTATTTCCAGGATTGTAGGTAAGTCTGTTTTGGGGGTAGGAGATATAGATATATAGATGTATGTAGTGAGGCAGTATAGGAAAAGTATAATTTTGGAACATTAATGTTTTTACTTTGAGTGAGTAGTGTGCATGTAGATTATTGATTTTTTTTTTTTTTTTTTTTTTTTTTTTTTTTTTTTTATTATTTTAATTCTATTTTGGCTTACATGTCAGTTGTTTATTTCATCATGGTTTAGGTAGGTGTTACTGGTGAGTGATATATAGTAATATAGTGTAACATAGTATAGGTAAGTAAGGATAGTTTATGTATTAAGATAATATAATGTAGGGTAATTGTAGTATAGTGTATATGTATGTGATATTATATAAATAAATTATAAATTTATAAATTTTTATGCATATTCATTTTGCATTATGTGTTAAGAAAATTAAAGTTGTAAATTGGGTTTGTGATGCTTAAGTTATAAAATTAAAATTGTAGTTTGATTTGAAAATTAAGTGAATTGTACTTGGGGATGTTTGTAGTTATTGTTCAATTTATTTTATTTATATTAATTCCCCAAGTATGTTAGGTTTCCACTTGTTCTATTTATTTTTTTTTTTTTTTTTTTTTTTTTTTTTTTTTTTTTTTATTTATTATTGGTTATGGTTTTGATTTTGGTTTTGGTCCCAGTTTTGCTGATAGTGTTTCCTTTGATTAGTCATGTTTTCCATTCCAGGCTCCATCATGGTGAAAGTTTGGGTGGCCATGTTCATCGGTATGTAGTTTTGGGGAATTGGTATTTTGTACCCTACTTGTGCTGGCCAGGGGGCACTGTATTGGTATGTTGGGACATATGGACTAAGATTATCTCTGCTTGGTCTTGTTATTGGAATGTATTGTGGACAGGGCCTTTCTGGCTGGTTGTGGGTGATATTGGTCATTACGTTCCTGAATATTGGTTCATTACTCCAATTGAGGGATTCCAATGCTTGTGAGGCTCGCTTTGTGAAGCTATTGGTGAGTTTTTTGAGCGCTTCCCTATAGGTTGGGCAGCCTTTAAAGGTAGCAACATGATTGTCCCCACAGTTAGCACACTTGCCGTCTATATTTCTTGGTTTGGTGCATTCGCTGGATGAGTGGGATCCGGCGCATTTAAAGCAAGTGGGGGTTTTAGACCTGCAGTTTTCGTATAGATGTCCAAAGCGTTGGCAATTATGGCATTGCTGGATTCTGATGGGGCGAGTTGGTTGTTCAATTTGGACTTTGTATGTTCCTAGCATGGTGATTTTGAGGATGTCCTTGTTGTTGTTGCTAGGGTCCGAGAGTAGGTCAACTTTGAACGAGTTAGTTGGGGTTTTGGAGATGTGCCCAATTATATTGTTTACATGGCATGCAGTGAAGCCTAGTGTAGCTAGTTGTTCAATGATCCAGTTTTTGGGAGTGGACGAATGTAATCCTTTTATGATAATTTTATATCTGGATTCATTTTTGCTTTGAGTGCGAGCGTTGCAGTTGAGTTCTGTAAAGAGTTCAAGTAGTTGTTTTTGTTTTGTAATTGTTTGGCATTCGAAGATTATTCCTTTTCCAGCATTGGCACTGGTAGTGAAGGATTCGATTCCAATAGTGTCTATTGCCTTTTTGATTAGTTCATTGGCGTCATTGGTTTCTGGGACCAGTACGCGATATGGCTTTTGCTCATTTGGGGGTAAATTTTCATTCGGGTGTATTTGGTTGTCGCTTTCATGGGATATTACTGATATTTCTTCATCGCTGTCCGTATTGGAATTGTTATTGGTAGCTGGGCTGTTAATTAGATTGGTTTTTGTAGTTGTTGTTGGTTCAGTTGTGTTGTTGTTGTCGTTGCTCAGACCTAGTGTAGCTGGGCTTCTGGTGATGGGTGTCGAGTTTTGTAGTGATTTATATATTTGTGCTTGTTTTTCAATGTCTTCAAGCACCTTTTGAGCCTCATCGGTGTTGGGTGGACATATTTGCTTATTTGCAATTATGACAATCTTTTCTGGTGGCGAGCTTGTTGGGGTTATTTCTTTGGCCTTATTTTTGGAAGGCGTTGGTTTTCTCTTAGTTTGCTTGCTCATTTTGGTTGTAGCTGTTTTTATTTTTATATATATGTCTCTATATATATATTTATATATATATATATATATATTTTTTTTTTTTTTTTTTTTTTTTTTTTTTTTTTTTTTTTTTAATGTTTGGGGAGATGCTGGGGGGAGAAAGAATATGAGAGATGGTAACTGATAAGTTAAGATTATTTTGCTGGTGGTTTGATGCATTATGAATGCAGGTATCAAATTGGTAGATGCTGTTTAGGTGGAATAAGGGTCTAGGGCTTGGGTGACATGTGCTGTTATCTAGGAGTAATGGACTCTAGGGTGCTTGATGAAAAGACTGATTTTGGTTTTTATTATTATTATTATTATTATTATTGTTTTTTTTTTTTTTTTTTTTTTTTTTTTTTTTTTTTTTTATATATTTTGATATAACTTCAGGTTTTATTACAGGTATTAGGTATCTGTTAACTTACTTTAGTGCGTAGTTTAGTTGGTTAGTTAGTTGTTTTTTTTTTTTTTTTTTTTTTTTTTTTTTTTTTTTTTTTTATTATTATTATTATTAATATTATTATTATTATTGTTTTTATTATTATTATTATTATTATTATTGTTATTGTTATTATTGTTATTGTTATTGTTATTAGTTCTGGGTTTCCCTGTGTGCTTCGTTTAAGTCCTTCAAGTTTTTTTCGAATATTTTCAGTAATTCTAGCTGTTCCAGTAGGTCATATTGTCTTCTGGGTGCGTTTTTGGGCCTTGGTGGTGATAGTAGTGGAGTAGCATTGTTCATTTGGTTGTGGCTTTGTTTTTTGGGTGTGCTGGGTTGGGTCTCGTAGTTTTCAAGTGCTTCTTTATAGATTGGGCATCCTTGGTATGTGGCAATGTGGTTTCCGCCACAATTTGCGCATTTCCCTTCCTTTTCTCTGGGCTTTGAGCATTCTGCCGAGTGGTGCTTGCCTGCACATTTATAGCAGACGAATTCACGGCTCTTGCAGTCTTCGGTTTGGTGGTTGAATTTTTGGCACTTGTGGCATTGTTTTATTATGCTGGTGTGTGCAATAGATTTTTCAATATTTACTATGTAGGTGCCGATTTTATTAATGTCCATTATTTCGTTATTGTTTTCTTTGTATTCAAGGTCAACTCGAAATGTATTTGTTGGGGTTTGTGACTTTTGGCCAATTAAGTTTTTGCAGTATAGTACTGTATGTCCATGTGCTGCGAGTTTGTACTTTATCCAATCTGGGGATGTGGATGAATGGAGTCCTTTTATGATAATCCTGTATCTTTTTGGCTCATGCAGGCTGCTCTTGACGAACGTACTGCTGTGTAGTTTGGTGCAAAATTCTAATAGGGCCTTGTGCTTTTCCATGGTGTCACATTTGAATCTTATTCCGTCACTTTTGGTGGTAGTGGTGTAAAAGCCAGTTTTACCCACTTCTATTTCTGCCATTTTTATAAGTTTTTCCGCGTTTTCAACATTTGGGACAATTATGTAGGGTATTGGTTGGTTTTGGTTGCCAGTTGCGCTCATGTTGGCTGAGCTGTTTAATTGGAGTAAAGATGGTAAAGAAAGTTTTTCATTAGTATAGTGGAAATTATATGTCTTTGATATTGTGTACAGGTGAGTTGTGTGTTAATTGAATCGGGTAGGTTTATTTATTTATTTAGGGTAGCGTTCAGTTTGGTGGACGCGGTTGCTGTATTTAGTTTATTTGTGAGTGACAGGTTGGTCGGGCAATAAAGAGGGGTTGTGGGGAGATTAATGTTGCGAATTGCGTTGTGATGCTTAGTTTGTTATTGTTTTTGTTTATTGTTTACTTAGTTATGTTTTATTGAAGGTGTTGTTTATTGTGGTTGGGTTGTATTTTTAGTTAGTTATTGGTTTCATTTATTAGAATATTCATATTTGAGGGTTTGATCAAGGTTGGGTTTATATTTGTTTATTTTAGGTGTGGATATTGCTATATGATAGTGTGAGTATGCATATGCACAAATGCGTGCTGCACATATATGCATGTATAAACACTCGACCGAAGTCATTGTCAAATTTATATATGGGGGCGTATGCTTTTAGTTGTGTGCTTAAGTTTACAAAGGTTTGGTTTACAAGGCCTGAGGCAGGTAAACTGCTACCAATGTATTAAGGGCAGGAATAGAGAAACATCCCAATGGTGCTAGGAACATATTTCTACGCTAAGAGTTGTGGTCACCCACCCAGCTTTTGAGTGGACTAGACACCTAACTTCCTATTCTAGGTATATTTATAGATTATAGATTGAAGTCCTTTGGGCGGTTGGTACTGGCACAGACAAATCGTAGGCTGGCATCAGATGATCACCGTTGGAGCATTTGGTATTGGTACATTATGTGTGTGTACACAATTTATACACATGCATAAGGCAGATCAGCGGCGGGCAAATACTCCGTATTTGGAATTTCTCTGATCATTTGCAAGTCAGTATGGGCTGCTCCAAAGGACAATTTAAATGTATTCAAGAAAGATTGTTAATGGTTTACAATTAAGTAACTTGTATTGGGCAAATAGTCCTAACTTAGACTGACCTGTTTATCCTTTGCTTATCCTCTTAAGAGTTTTTTTTAGATGTTAAATTGTTGTGTGGAACAAATTGCAAGTTTCGTTTGCTGGATCTTGGGTGAGAGAAATAGATTACTACTTTGGCTTGACACTGTGTAGATCGGTTGTGTGTTTTTTTTTTTTTTTTTTTTTTTTTTTTTTTTTTTTTTTGTTTTTGGTTTTGGGCTCATATTGGCTGAACTGATTGCATAATGGAGTTAGTAATTTATGGATTGTTTTGGCTCGCGATTGGTGGAGCAGGTGAGCTTATCAATGAATTTGTGCATATAGTCACAGGCAGTCGAATATTTCGGTGAAATATTTTGCCTAGTTAACAACCCAGTATTGGTTGTAGATGAAATGGCTCGTTACTTAAGCTGATTGAAACTAGATTGGTGTGTATACACACAGGCTATTAGGGTATCTTGTTCTTGGTATACTAGCAGTTTATTCATGTCAGTTATGACAGGCTCTATGTGGCTGAGCTGTTTTTTTTTTTTTTTTTTTTTTTTTTTTTTTTTTTTTGTTATAGAAGTTTAGTCGGTGTATCTTTGCACTTCCCTAGGGCATTATTATACTGACTATGCGATTTGTTGGTAATTTTAGTCTCACGTTGACCGAGCTGTTGACTTGGTCCGCTTAATGATGTGGAATATCGCCAGGCAGGTTTATTCAGTCAGTGTTTATACTTATTTGAAATATGTATGCATATTATTACGGACGGACATTGATTACCACCAGGGACAAGCAAATATCAGTGTGTATGTTCTGAATCAGTAACCGCCGAGGATGTTATAGAGGTTCTAAAAACCAGAAGTCTTAACCTATCTTGGGTTTGGGGATGGTTTTTGTGGGTGCACGTGCTCAGGCTCCGGGTCACTGTGTTGACAGCGGCTTGATTATGACCGGCTGACTATTGTGTTTATATGCGTATGAATTCAATTGGTTTTTTTTTTTTAGGGGTTCTTATGGAGATTACGGACAAATTGGTGTAAGTGCTAAAAACTGTACTCAGCTTTGGTAGAGTTTGTATTAGATTGGAATTATTGTGAATCATTTGGGCAACTTTGGATATTTATGTGCATATGTGCCAGCTTGGGTTGGCGTCGGTATAATGGCCATCAAAATTCCAAGCATATGCAGCGGCACGTATGCATGTATGTATTTACATTTTAGAACGGACATTCATGAATTCAAAAAAGTTTTGCGCACAAATTTAACCGCGCTACTAAGATTTCGTAATTTGCAAGAAGGTTATAAGATTATTATTTAAGGATAGATATAGGCGTATAATAAGTTTTATATAACATTCAAGTATTCATTGTAGTATATTATTATTTAGGTTAGAATTTAGGCCTGGCAATGCCGACCAAAAGGAATGTTCTGGGTATATTGCGCGTCAGTCTGACCGGGCGCCATAATGGTCGTCGCCAAAATTGTCTGCAGCTGCAAGTTTGTGCATGTATACGTGGCGCTAGTGGTGAAATTGCTATGTGCACGCCATTTTGAGACTCCTCTGGGCAAATCATTTGGGGTTATTTGGCAGAAGTTTAGTACGAGACTTACCCCGGATTTTCTCAAATTTAAATGGGATTTTTGGTCTTGATTTATTGTTCTACACTTTTTGTCGGAATGTTAGGCCTTTAAATTGGTTCCTCTAAAATTGTGGAATAATTGATCGCGCACTATTTTCAGACTTTTATGGACAAAATTGGAGTTGTATGGCATAATTTGGTGGATTATTCACTAGATTAAATTTGTGTTTGGATATATGCATTTATTCATGCAGGTGGACACACTTGGCACACACTATTTTGGGACTCTTTTTGGACATGCAGGACTAAATTTCACTTGTCAGAAGCCCTGAATTATGTTTCACTTACAATTAATTGCATATGTGCCTATTTACACACAGACAGACACCGGCTATTTGGGGCTTTTATGGGCACTGTTAGTTTCAAAGACTTACACTTGATTGAAATTCACTAAATTTGTTTAATTCGTACTTTAGTTCCTTATAAGCATTAAATGCTTTTCACTATTAGGGTATTTATAAGTTTGAACAGTTTCACATTCGCAACCGTATCGTAGTACACAACTCGCAGCTCATGACAATTTCAAGAATATCACTTAGTGACGGCAAAGTGGAAGGTATAGTATTGAGATCAGTGCGCGCGTATATGTATCGATGTATCGATGATCGCTTGGCAGTAATGTTTAATTGTATGTTTTAAATTTGCAAAAATGTTTAAAGTTAGCAAAAAATAAGAAAGTGTAAATAATAAATGCTAGCGTAGAATATAGTTCTGTCCGTATGTGGTTTTTAGGCCTGGCAATGTTGGGTAGAAAATTTCTTAGAAAATTTGTGTGTGTGTGTGTGTGTGCGTCAGTCTGGCAGGGCGCCGCTGTGGCCGTCGCCAAAATTGTCTGCAGCTGCAAGTTTGTGCATGTATAGGTGACGCTTGTGATGAAATTATTATGCGCGCTCCATTTCGAGACTCAACTGGGCAAATTTGGGGTTATATATGTAAAAATTTTTTGGTTTGAGCCTTACCCCAGTTATTCTCAGATTTGAATGGGACTTTGGTCTTTATTATATGTCTTTCACTTTTGGTGGTAATTAGGCCTTCAATTTGTTGCTTGTCAATTCACAGACGGACACCGGTTATTTTGTTAATTGCAAAATAATTATTCACACACTAATTTGAGGAATTTTTTGATCCAGATTTCTTAACTATATGGCGTAGTTTGGTTGAGTGATCACTATATATGTATTTATGAATTTATTTTTGCAGGCAGCCACCATTTGATTTTCATTATTGTGAAATAATTTTTCACGCACTATTTTGAGGAATTTGCATAGAATACCTTAATTTGATTATTTAACACGCTTTTAGGTTTATATCAGCAGTAAATGCTTCCACTATTAGTGTTTTAATAAGTTTCAACTTGCTCGATGACTTTTTCAATTTCCGCCAATTTTAAACTCACGACCATTTTATAGAGACAACTCGCAGCTTATGACAATTTCGAGACTATCGCCTAGTGGCGGCAGAGAGAAAACTATCGTTTGAGGTCAGTACGCCTGTCACTGTATCGATATATCGACGATCACCTAGCAAAATGTTATCAAGCAAAAATATGGATTGTGTATTGTATTTTAAATTGGTAAAGAGTCAGGAAAATTATGCTCAGTTTAGCAGTGTCAGTCACAATTGTTGGGAAAATTTGGATATGTATATGTATAAGTGCCAGCTGAACGATTTCTACCAATTTTTACACTAACAAATTTGGGTGGGCAACCACCCAGCAGACCAGTGTGTTCATATGTGTACAATATATAATTCGCTAGCAATTTGAATGTTGATACATATTGTCTGTAGAGGCTTGTCAATTGGTTAAATTCGATTATTTGCAATTGTGTTTTTATATTCTTGGCAGTTGCCGACAGGCTTATGAACATATATGTATGTGCATATGTGCCAGCTTGGGTTGGCGTCGGTATAATGGCCATCAAAATTCCAAGCATATGCAGCGGCACGTATGCATGTATGTATTTACATTTTAGAACGGACATTCATGAATTCAAAAAAGTTTTGCGCACAAATTTAACCGCGCTACTAAGATTTCGTAATTTGCAAGAAGGTTATAAGATTATTATTTAAGGATAGATATAGGCGTATAATAAGTTTTATATAACATTCAAGTATTCATTGTAGTATATTATTATTTAGGTTAGAATTTAGGCCTGGCAATGCCGACCAAAAGGAATGTTCTGGGTATATTGCGCGTCAGTCTGACCGGGCGCCATAATGGTCGTCGCCAAAATTGTCTGCAGCTGCAAGTTTGTGCATGTATACGTGGCGCTAGTGGTGAAATTGCTATGTGCACGCCATTTTGAGACTCCTCTGGGCAAATCATTTGGGGTTATTTGGCAGAAGTTTAGTACGAGACTTACCCCGGATTTTCTCAAATTTAAATGGGATTTTTGGTCTTGATTTATTGTTCTACACTTTTTGTCGGAATGTTAGGCCTTTAAATTGGTTCCTCTAAAATTGTGGAATAATTGATCGCGCACTATTTTCAGACTTTTATGGACAAAATTGGAGTTGTATGGCATAATTTGGTGGATTATTCACTAGATTAAATTTGTGTTTGGATATATGCATTTATTCATGCAGGTGGACACACTTGGCACACACTATTTTGGGACTCTTTTTGGACATGCAGGACTAAATTTCACTTGTCAGAAGCCCTGAATTATGTTTCACTTACAATTAATTGCATATGTGCCTATTTACACACAGACAGACACCGGCTATTTGGGGCTTTTATAGGCACTGTTAGTTTCAAAGACTTACACTTGATTGAAATTCACTAAATTTGTTTAATTCGTACTTTAGTTCCTTATAAGCATTAAATGCTTTTCACTATTAGGGTATTTATAAGTTTGAACAGTTTCACATTCGCAACCATATCGTAGTACACAACTCGCAGCTCATGACAATTTCAAGAATATCACTTAGTGACGGCAAAGTGGAAGGTATAGTATTGAGATCAGTGCGCGCGTATATGTATCGATGTATCGATGATCGCTTGGCAGTAATGTTTAATTGTATGTTTTAAATTTGCAAAAATGTTTAAAGTTAGCAAAAAATAAGAAAGTGTAAATAATAGATGCTAGCGTAGAATATAGTTCTGTCCGTATGTGGTTTTTAGGCCTGGCAATGTTGGGTAGAAAATTTCTTAGAAAATTTGTGTGTGTGTGTGTGCGTCAGTCTGGCAGGGCGCCGCTGTGGCCGTCGCCAAAATTGTCTGCAGCTGCAAGTTTGTGCATGTATAGGTGACGCTTGTGATGAAATTATTATGCGCGCTCCATTTCGAGACTCAACTGGGCAAATTTGGGGTTATATATGTAAAAATTTTTTGGTTTGAGCCTTACCCCAGTTATTCTCAGATTTGAATGGGACTTTGGTCTTTATTATATGTCTTTCACTTTTGGTGGTAATTAGGCCTTCAATTTGTTGCTTGTCAATTCACAGACGGACACCGGTTATTTTGTTAATTGCAAAATAATTATTCACACACTAATTTGAGGAATTTTTTGATCCAGATTTCTTAACTATATGGCGTAGTTTGGTTGAGTGATCACTATATATGTATTTATGAATTTATTTTTGCAGGCAGCCACCATTTGATTTTCATTATTGTGAAATAATTTTTCACGCACTATTTTGAGGAATTTGCATAGAATACCTTAATTTGATTATTTAACACGCTTTTAGGTTTATATCAGCAGTAAATGCTTCCACTATTAGTGTTTTAATAAGTTTCAACTTGCTCGATGACTTTTTCAATTTCCGCCAATTTTAAACTCACGACCATTTTATAGAGACAACTCGCAGCTTATGACAATTTCGAGACTATCGCCTAGTGGCGGCAGAGAGAAAACTATCGTTTGAGGTCAGTACGCCTGTCACTGTATCGATATATCGACGATCACCTAGCAAAATGTTATCAAGCAAAAATATGGATTGTGTATTGTATTTTAAATTGGTAAAGAGTCAGGAAAATTATGCTCAGTTTAGCAGTGTCAGTCACAATTGTTGGGAAAATTTGGATATGTATATGTATAAGTGCCAGCTGAACGATTTCTACCAATTTTTACACTAACAAATTTGGGTGGGCAACCACCCAGCAGACCAGTGTGTTCATATGTGTACAATATATAATTCGCTAGCAATTTGAATGTTGATACATATTGTCTGTAGAGGCTTGTCAATTGGTTAAATTCGATTATTTGCAATTGTGTTTTTATATTCTTGGCAGTTGCCGACAGGCTTATGAACATATATGTATGTGCATATGTGCCAGCTTGGGTTGGCGTCGGTATAATGGCCATCAAAATTCCAAGCATATGCAGCGGCACGTATGCATGTATGTATTTACATTTTAGAACGGACATTCATGAATTCAAAAAAGTTTTGCGCACAAATTTAACCGCGCTACTGAGATTTCGTAATTTGCAAGAAGGTTATAAGATTATTATTTAAGGATAGATATAGGCGTATAATAAGTTTTATATAACATTCAAGTATTCATTGTAGTATATTATTATTTAGGTTAGAATTTAGGCCTGGCAATGCCGACCAAAAGGAATGTTCTGGGTATATTGCGCGTCAGTCTGACCGGGCGCCATAATGGTCGTCGCCAAAATTGTCTGCAGCTGCAAGTTTGTGCATGTATACGTGGCGCTAGTGGTGAAATTGCTATGTGCACGCCATTTTGAGACTCCTCTGGGCAAATCATTTGGGGTTATTTGGCAGAAGTTTAGTACGAGACTTACCCCGGATTTTCTCAAATTTAAATGGGATTTTTGGTCTTGATTTATTGTTCTACACTTTTTGTCGGAATGTTAGGCCTTTAAATTGGTTCCTCTAAAATTGTGGAATAATTGATCGCGCACTATTTTCAGACTTTTATGGACAAAATTGGAGTTGTATGGCATAATTTGGTGGATTATTCACTAGATTAAATTTGTGTTTGGATATATGCATTTATTCATGCAGGTGGACACACTTGGCACACACTATTTTGGGACTCTTTTTGGACATGCAGGACTAAATTTCACTTGTCAGAAGCCCTGAATTATGTTTCACTTACAATTAATTGCATATGTGCCTATTTACACACAGACAGACTCCGGCTATTTGGGGCTTTTATGGGCACTGTTAGTTTCAAAGACTTACACTTGATTGAAATTCACTAAATTTGTTTAATTCGTACTTTAGTTCCTTATAAGCATTAAATGCTTTTCACTATTAGGGTATTTATAAGTTTGAACAGTTTCACATTCGCAACCGTATCGTAGTACACAACTCGCAGCTCATGACAATTTCAAGAATATCACTTAGTGACGGCAAAGTGGAAGGTATAGTATTGAGATCAGTGCGCGCGTATATGTATCGATGTATCGATGATCGCTTGGCAGTAATGTTTAATTGTATGTTTTAAATTTGCAAAAATGTTTAAAGTTAGCAAAAAATAAGAAAGTGTAAATAATAAATGCTAGCGTAGAATATAGTTCTGTCCGTATGTGGTTTTTAGGCCTGGCAATGTTGGGTAGAAAATTTCTTAGAAAATTTGTGTGTGTGTGTGTGCGTCAGTCTGGCAGGGCGCCGCTGTGGCCGTCGCCAAAATTGTCTGCAGCTGCAAGTTTGTGCATGTATAGGTGACGCTTGTGATGAAATTATTATGCGCGCTCCATTTCGAGACTCAACTGGGCAAATTTGGGGTTATATATGTAAAAATTTTTTGGTTTGAGCCTTACCCCAGTTATTCTCAGATTTGAATGGGACTTTGGTCTTTATTATATGTCTTTCACTTTTGGTGGTAATTAGGCCTTCAATTTGTTGCTTGTCAATTCACAGACGGACACCGGTTATTTTGTTAATTGCAAAATAATTATTCACACACTAATTTGAGGAATTTTTTGATCCAGATTTCTTAACTATATGGCGTAGTTTGGTTGAGTGATCACTATATATGTATTTATGAATTTATTTTTGCAGGCAGCCACCATTTGATTTTCATTATTGTGAAATAATTTTTCACGCACTATTTTGAGGAATTTGCATAGAATACCTTAATTTGATTATTTAACACGCTTTTAGGTTTATATCAGCAGTAAATGCTTCCACTATTAGTGTTTTAATAAGTTTCAACTTGCTCGATGACTTTTTCAATTTCCGCCAATTTTAAACTCACGACCATTTTATAGAGACAACTCGCAGCTTATGACAATTTCGAGACTATCGCCTAGTGGCGGCAGAGAGAAAACTATCGTTTGAGGTCAGTACGCCTGTCACTGTATCGATATATCGACGATCACCTAGCAAAATGTTATCAAGCAAAAATATGGATTGTGTATTGTATTTTAAATTGGTAAAGAGTCAGGAAAATTATGCTCAGTTTAGCAGTGTCAGTCACAATTGTTGGGAAAATTTGGATATGTATATGTATAAGTGCCAGCTGAACGATTTCTACCAATTTTTACACTAACAAATTTGGGTGGGCAACCACCCAGCAGACCAGTGTGTTCATATGTGTACAATATATAATTCGCTAGCAATTTGAATGTTGATACATATTGTCTGTAGAGGCTTGTCAATTGGTTAAATTCGATTATTTGCAATTGTGTTTTTATATTCTTGGCAGTTGCCGACAGGCTTATGAACATATATGTATGTGCATATGTGCCAGCTTGGGTTGGCGTCGGTATAATGGCCATCAAAATTCCAAGCATATGCAGCGGCACGTATGCATGTATGTATTTACATTTTAGAACGGACATTCATGAATTCAAAAAAGTTTTGCGCACAAATTTAACCGCGCTACTAAGATTTCGTAATTTGCAAGAAGGTTATAAGATTATTATTTAAGGATAGATATAGGCGTATAATAAGTTTTATATAACATTCAAGTATTCATTGTAGTATATTATTATTTAGGTTAGAATTTAGGCCTGGCAATGCCGACCAAAAGGAATGTTCTGGGTATATTGCGCGTCAGTCTGACCGGGCGCCATAATGGTCGTCGCCAAAATTGTCTGCAGCTGCAAGTTTGTGCATGTATACGTGGCGCTAGTGGTGAAATTGCTATGTGCACGCCATTTTGAGACTCCTCTGGGCAAATCATTTGGGGTTATTTGGCAGAAGTTTAGTACGAGACTTACCCCGGATTTTCTCAAATTTAAATGGGATTTTTGGTCTTGATTTATTGTTCTACACTTTTTGTCGGAATGTTAGGCCTTTAAATTGGTTCCTCTAAAATTGTGGAATAATTGATCGCGCACTATTTTCAGACTTTTATGGACAAAATTGGAGTTGTATGGCATAATTTGGTGGATTATTCACTAGATTAAATTTGTGTTTGGATATATGCATTTATTCATGCAGGTGGACACACTTGGCACACACTATTTTGGGACTCTTTTTGGACATGCAGGACTAAATTTCACTTGTCAGAAGCCCTGAATTATGTTTCACTTACAATTAATTGCATATGTGCCTATTTACACACAGACAGACACCGGCTATTTGGGGCTTTTATAGGCACTGTTAGTTTCAAAGACTTACACTTGATTGAAATTCACTAAATTTGTTTAATTCGTACTTTAGTTCCTTATAAGCATTAAATGCTTTTCACTATTAGGGTATTTATAAGTTTGAACAGTTTCACATTCGCAACCATATCGTAGTACACAACTCGCAGCTCATGACAATTTCAAGAATATCACTTAGTGACGGCAAAGTGGAAGGTATAGTATTGAGATCAGTGCGCGCGTATATGTATCGATGTATCGATGATCGCTTGGCAGTAATGTTTAATTGTATGTTTTAAATTTGCAAAAATGTTTAAAGTTAGCAAAAAATAAGAAAGTGTAAATAATAGATGCTAGCGTAGAATATAGTTCTGTCCGTATGTGGTTTTTAGGCCTGGCAATGTTGGGTAGAAAATTTCTTAGAAAATTTGTGTGTGTGTGTGTGCGTCAGTCTGGCAGGGCGCCGCTGTGGCCGTCGCCAAAATTGTCTGCAGCTGCAAGTTTGTGCATGTATAGGTGACGCTTGTGATGAAATTATTATGCGCGCTCCATTTCGAGACTCAACTGGGCAAATTTGGGGTTATATATGTAAAAATTTTTTGGTTTGAGCCTTACCCCAGTTATTCTCAGATTTGAATGGGACTTTGGTCTTTATTATATGTCTTTCACTTTTGGTGGTAATTAGGCCTTCAATTTGTTGCTTGTCAATTCACAGACGGACACCGGTTATTTTGTTAATTGCAAAATAATTATTCACACACTAATTTGAGGAATTTTTTGATCCAGATTTCTTAACTATATGGCGTAGTTTGGTTGAGTGATCACTATATATGTATTTATGAATTTATTTTTGCAGGCAGCCACCATTTGATTTTCATTATTGTGAAATAATTTTTCACGCACTATTTTGAGGAATTTGCATAGAATACCTTAATTTGATTATTTAACACGCTTTTAGGTTTATATCAGCAGTAAATGCTTCCACTATTAGTGTTTTAATAAGTTTCAACTTGCTCGATGACTTTTTCAATTTCCGCCAATTTTAAACTCACGACCATTTTATAGAGACAACTCGCAGCTTATGACAATTTCGAGACTATCGCCTAGTGGCGGCAGAGAGAAAACTATCGTTTGAGGTCAGTACGCCTGTCACTGTATCGATATATCGACGATCACCTAGCAAAATGTTATCAAGCAAAAATATGGATTGTGTATTGTATTTTAAATTGGTAAAGAGTCAGGAAAATTATGCTCAGTTTAGCAGTGTCAGTCACAATTGTTGGGAAAATTTGGATATGTATATGTATAAGTGCCAGCTGAACGATTTCTACCAATTTTTACACTAACAAATTTGGGTGGGCAACCACCCAGCAGACCAGTGTGTTCATATGTGTACAATATATAATTCGCTAGCAATTTGAATGTTGATACATATTGTCTGTAGAGGCTTGTCAATTGGTTAAATTCGATTATTTGCAATTGTGTTTTTATATTCTTGGCAGTTGCCGACAGGCTTATGAACATATATGTATGTGCATATGTGCCAGCTTGGGTTGGCGTCGGTATAATGGCCATCAAAATTCCAAGCATATGCAGCGGCACGTATGCATGTATGTATTTACATTTTAGAACGGACATTCATGAATTCAAAAAAGTTTTGCGCACAAATTTAACCGCGCTACTGAGATTTCGTAATTTGCAAGAAGGTTATAAGATTATTATTTAAGGATAGATATAGGCGTATAATAAGTTTTATATAACATTCAAGTATTCATTGTAGTATATTATTATTTAGGTTAGAATTTAGGCCTGGCAATGCCGACCAAAAGGAATGTTCTGGGTATATTGCGCGTCAGTCTGACCGGGCGCCATAATGGTCGTCGCCAAAATTGTCTGCAGCTGCAAGTTTGTGCATGTATACGTGGCGCTAGTGGTGAAATTGCTATGTGCACGCCATTTTGAGACTCCTCTGGGCAAATCATTTGGGGTTATTTGGCAGAAGTTTAGTACGAGACTTACCCCGGATTTTCTCAAATTTAAATGGGATTTTTGGTCTTGATTTATTGTTCTACACTTTTTGTCGGAATGTTAGGCCTTTAAATTGGTTCCTCTAAAATTGTGGAATAATTGATCGCGCACTATTTTCAGACTTTTATGGACAAAATTGGAGTTGTATGGCATAATTTGGTGGATTATTCACTAGATTAAATTTGTGTTTGGATATATGCATTTATTCATGCAGGTGGACACACTTGGCACACACTATTTTGGGACTCTTTTTGGACATGCAGGACTAAATTTCACTTGTCAGAAGCCCTGAATTATGTTTCACTTACAATTAATTGCATATGTGCCTATTTACACACAGACAGACACCGGCTATTTGGGGCTTTTATGGGCACTGTTAGTTTCAAAGACTTACACTTGATTGAAATTCACTAAATTTGTTTAATTCGTACTTTAGTTCCTTATAAGCATTAAATGCTTTTCACTATTAGGGTATTTATAAGTTTGAACAGTTTCACATTCGCAACCGTATCGTAGTACACAACTCGCAGCTCATGACAATTTCAAGAATATCACTTAGTGACGGCAAAGTGGAAGGTATAGTATTGAGATCAGTGCGCGCGTATATGTATCGATGTATCGATGATCGCTTGGCAGTAATGTTTAATTGTATGTTTTAAATTTGCAAAAATGTTTAAAGTTAGCAAAAAATAAGAAAGTGTAAATAATAAATGCTAGCGTAGAATATAGTTCTGTCCGTATGTGGTTTTTAGGCCTGGCAATGTTGGGTAGAAAATTTCTTAGAAAATTTGTGTGTGTGTGTGTGCGTCAGTCTGGCAGGGCGCCGCTGTGGCCGTCGCCAAAATTGTCTGCAGCTGCAAGTTTGTGCATGTATAGGTGACGCTTGTGATGAAATTATTATGCGCGCTCCATTTCGAGACTCAACTGGGCAAATTTGGGGTTATATATGTAAAAATTTTTTGGTTTGAGCCTTACCCCAGTTATTCTCAGATTTGAATGGGACTTTGGTCTTTATTATATGTCTTTCACTTTTGGTGGTAATTAGGCCTTCAATTTGTTGCTTGTCAATTCACAGACGGACACCGGTTATTTTGTTAATTGCAAAATAATTATTCACACACTAATTTGAGGAATTTTTTGATCCAGATTTCTTAACTATATGGCGTAGTTTGGTTGAGTGATCACTATATATGTATTTATGAATTTATTTTTGCAGGCAGCCACCATTTGATTTTCATTATTGTGAAATAATTTTTCACGCACTATTTTGAGGAATTTGCATAGAATACCTTAATTTGATTATTTAACACGCTTTTAGGTTTATATCAGCAGTAAATGCTTCCACTATTAGTGTTTTAATAAGTTTCAACTTGCTCGATGACTTTTTCAATTTCCGCCAATTTTAAACTCACGACCATTTTATAGAGACAACTCGCAGCTTATGACAATTTCGAGACTATCGCCTAGTGGCGGCAGAGAGAAAACTATCGTTTGAGGTCAGTACGCCTGTCACTGTATCGATATATCGACGATCACCTAGCAAAATGTTATCAAGCAAAAATATGGATTGTGTATTGTATTTTAAATTGGTAAAGAGTCAGGAAAATTATGCTCAGTTTAGCAGTGTCAGTCACAATTGTTGGGAAAATTTGGATATGTATATGTATAAGTGCCAGCTGAACGATTTCTACCAATTTTTACACTAACAAATTTGGGTGGGCAACCACCCAGCAGACCAGTGTGTTCATATGTGTACAATATATAATTCGCTAGCAATTTGAATGTTGATACATATTGTCTGTAGAGGCTTGTCAATTGGTTAAATTCGATTATTTGCAATTGTGTTTTTATATTCTTGGCAGTTGCCGACAGGCTTATGAACATATATGTATGTGCATATGTGCCAGCTTGGGTTGGCGTCGGTATAATGGCCATCAAAATTCCAAGCATATGCAGCGGCACGTATGCATGTATGTATTTACATTTTAGAACGGACATTCATGAATTCAAAAAAGTTTTGCGCACAAATTTAACCGCGCTACTGAGATTTCGTAATTTGCAAGAAGGTTATAAGATTATTATTTAAGGATAGATATAGGCGTATAATAAGTTTTATATAACATTCAAGTATTCATTGTAGTATATTATTATTTAGGTTAGAATTTAGGCCTGGCAATGCCGACCAAAAGGAATGTTCTGGGTATATTGCGCGTCAGTCTGACCGGGCGCCATAATGGTCGTCGCCAAAATTGTCTGCAGCTGCAAGTTTGTGCATGTATACGTGGCGCTAGTGGTGAAATTGCTATGTGCACGCCATTTTGAGACTCCTCTGGGCAAATCATTTGGGGTTATTTGGCAGAAGTTTAGTACGAGACTTACCCCGGATTTTCTCAAATTTAAATGGGATTTTTGGTCTTGATTTATTGTTCTACACTTTTTGTCGGAATGTTAGGCCTTTAAATTGGTTCCTCTAAAATTGTGGAATAATTGATCGCGCACTATTTTCAGACTTTTATGGACAAAATTGGAGTTGTATGGCATAATTTGGTGGATTATTCACTAGATTAAATTTGTGTTTGGATATATGCATTTATTCATGCAGGTGGACACACTTGGCACACACTATTTTGGGACTCTTTTTGGACATGCAGGACTAAATTTCACTTGTCAGAAGCCCTGAATTATGTTTCACTTACAATTAATTGCATATGTGCCTATTTACACACAGACAGACACCGGCTATTTGGGGCTTTTATGGGCACTGTTAGTTTCAAAGACTTACACTTGATTGAAATTCACTAAATTTGTTTAATTCGTACTTTAGTTCCTTATAAGCATTAAATGCTTTTCACTATTAGGGTATTTATAAGTTTGAACAGTTTCACATTCGCAACCGTATCGTAGTACACAACTCGCAGCTCATGACAATTTCAAGAATATCACTTAGTGACGGCAAAGTGGAAGGTATAGTATTGAGATCAGTGCGCGCGTATATGTATCGATGTATCGATGATCGCTTGGCAGTAATGTTTAATTGTATGTTTTAAATTTGCAAAAATGTTTAAAGTTAGCAAAAAATAAGAAAGTGTAAATAATAAATGCTAGCGTAGAATATAGTTCTGTCCGTATGTGGTTTTTAGGCCTGGCAATGTTGGGTAGAAAATTTCTTAGAAAATTTGTGTGTGTGTGTGTGCGTCAGTCTGGCAGGGCGCCGCTGTGGCCGTCGCCAAAATTGTCTGCAGCTGCAAGTTTGTGCATGTATAGGTGACGCTTGTGATGAAATTATTATGCGCGCTCCATTTCGAGACTCAACTGGGCAAATTTGGGGTTATATATGTAAAAATTTTTTGGTTTGAGCCTTACCCCAGTTATTCTCAGATTTGAATGGGACTTTGGTCTTTATTATATGTCTTTCACTTTTGGTGGTAATTAGGCCTTCAATTTGTTGCTTGTCAATTCACAGACGGACACCGGTTATTTTGTTAATTGCAAAATAATTATTCACACACTAATTTGAGGAATTTTTTGATCCAGATTTCTTAACTATATGGCGTAGTTTGGTTGAGTGATCACTATATATGTATTTATGAATTTATTTTTGCAGGCAGCCACCATTTGATTTTCATTATTGTGAAATAATTTTTCACGCACTATTTTGAGGAATTTGCATAGAATACCTTAATTTGATTATTTAACACGCTTTTAGGTTTATATCAGCAGTAAATGCTTCCACTATTAGTGTTTTAATAAGTTTCAACTTGCTCGATGACTTTTTCAATTTCCGCCAATTTTAAACTCACGACCATTTTATAGAGACAACTCGCAGCTTATGACAATTTCGAGACTATCGCCTAGTGGCGGCAGAGAGAAAACTATCGTTTGAGGTCAGTACGCCTGTCACTGTATCGATATATCGACGATCACCTAGCAAAATGTTATCAAGCAAAAATATGGATTGTGTATTGTATTTTAAATTGGTAAAGAGTCAGGAAAATTATGCTCAGTTTAGCAGTGTCAGTCACAATTGTTGGGAAAATTTGGATATGTATATGTATAAGTGCCAGCTGAACGATTTCTACCAATTTTTACACTAACAAATTTGGGTGGGCAACCACCCAGCAGACCAGTGTGTTCATATGTGTACAATATATAATTCGCTAGCAATTTGAATGTTGATACATATTGTCTGTAGAGGCTTGTCAATTGGTTAAATTCGATTATTTGCAATTGTGTTTTTATATTCTTGGCAGTTGCCGACAGGCTTATGAACATATATGTATGTGCATATGTGCCAGCTTGGGTTGGCGTCGGTATAATGGCCATCAAAATTCCAAGCATATGCAGCGGCACGTATGCATGTATGTATTTACATTTTAGAACGGACATTCATGAATTCAAAAAAGTTTTGCGCACAAATTTAACCGCGCTACTGAGATTTCGTAATTTGCAAGAAGGTTATAAGATTATTATTTAAGGATAGATATAGGCGTATAATAAGTTTTATATAACATTCAAGTATTCATTGTAGTATATTATTATTTAGGTTAGAATTTAGGCCTGGCAATGCCGACCAAAAGGAATGTTCTGGGTATATTGCGCGTCAGTCTGACCGGGCGCCATAATGGTCGTCGCCAAAATTGTCTGCAGCTGCAAGTTTGTGCATGTATACGTGGCGCTAGTGGTGAAATTGCTATGTGCACGCCATTTTGAGACTCCTCTGGGCAAATCATTTGGGGTTATTTGGCAGAAGTTTAGTACGAGACTTACCCCGGATTTTCTCAAATTTAAATGGGATTTTTGGTCTTGATTTATTGTTCTACACTTTTTGTCGGAATGTTAGGCCTTTAAATTGGTTCCTCTAAAATTGTGGAATAATTGATCGCGCACTATTTTCAGACTTTTATGGACAAAATTGGAGTTGTATGGCATAATTTGGTGGATTATTCACTAGATTAAATTTGTGTTTGGATATATGCATTTATTCATGCAGGTGGACACACTTGGCACACACTATTTTGGGACTCTTTTTGGACATGCAGGACTAAATTTCACTTGTCAGAAGCCCTGAATTATGTTTCACTTACAATTAATTGCATATGTGCCTATTTACACACAGACAGACACCGGCTATTTGGGGCTTTTATGGGCACTGTTAGTTTCAAAGACTTACACTTGATTGAAATTCACTAAATTTGTTTAATTCGTACTTTAGTTCCTTATAAGCATTAAATGCTTTTCACTATTAGGGTATTTATAAGTTTGAACAGTTTCACATTCGCAACCGTATCGTAGTACACAACTCGCAGCTCATGACAATTTCAAGAATATCACTTAGTGACGGCAAAGTGGAAGGTATAGTATTGAGATCAGTGCGCGCGTATATGTATCGATGTATCGATGATCGCTTGGCAGTAATGTTTAATTGTATGTTTTAAATTTGCAAAAATGTTTAAAGTTAGCAAAAAATAAGAAAGTGTAAATAATAAATGCTAGCGTAGAATATAGTTCTGTCCGTATGTGGTTTTTAGGCCTGGCAATGTTGGGTAGAAAATTTCTTAGAAAATTTGTGTGTGTGTGTGTGCGTCAGTCTGGCAGGGCGCCGCTGTGGCCGTCGCCAAAATTGTCTGCAGCTGCAAGTTTGTGCATGTATAGGTGACGCTTGTGATGAAATTATTATGCGCGCTCCATTTCGAGACTCAACTGGGCAAATTTGGGGTTATATATGTAAAAATTTTTTGGTTTGAGCCTTACCCCAGTTATTCTCAGATTTGAATGGGACTTTGGTCTTTATTATATGTCTTTCACTTTTGGTGGTAATTAGGCCTTCAATTTGTTGCTTGTCAATTCACAGACGGACACCGGTTATTTTGTTAATTGCAAAATAATTATTCACACACTAATTTGAGGAATTTTTTGATCCAGATTTCTTAACTATATGGCGTAGTTTGGTTGAGTGATCACTATATATGTATTTATGAATTTATTTTTGCAGGCAGCCACCATTTGATTTTCATTATTGTGAAATAATTTTTCACGCACTATTTTGAGGAATTTGCATAGAATACCTTAATTTGATTATTTAACACGCTTTTAGGTTTATATCAGCAGTAAATGCTTCCACTATTAGTGTTTTAATAAGTTTCAACTTGCTCGATGACTTTTTCAATTTCCGCCAATTTTAAACTCACGACCATTTTATAGAGACAACTCGCAGCTTATGACAATTTCGAGACTATCGCCTAGTGGCGGCAGAGAGAAAACTATCGTTTGAGGTCAGTACGCCTGTCACTGTATCGATATATCGACGATCACCTAGCAAAATGTTATCAAGCAAAAATATGGATTGTGTATTGTATTTTAAATTGGTAAAGAGTCAGGAAAATTATGCTCAGTTTAGCAGTGTCAGTCACAATTGTTGGGAAAATTTGGATATGTATATGTATAAGTGCCAGCTGAACGATTTCTACCAATTTTTACACTGACAAATTTGGGTGGGCAACCACCCAGCAGACCAGTGTGTTCATATGTGTACAATATATAATTCGCTAGCAATTTGAATGTTGATACATATTGTCTGTAGAGGCTTGTCAATTGGTTAAATTCGATTATTTGCAATTGTGTTTTTATATTCTTGGCAGTTGCCGACAGGCTTATGAACATATATGTATGTGCATATGTGCCAGCTTGGGTTGGCGTCGGTATAATGGCCATCAAAATTCCAAGCATATGCAGCGGCACGTATGCATGTATGTATTTACATTTTAGAACGGACATTCATGAATTCAAAAAAGTTTTGCGCACAAATTTAACCGCGCTACTGAGATTTCGTAATTTGCAAGAAGGTTATAAGATTATTATTTAAGGATAGATATAGGCGTATAATAAGTTTTATATAACATTCAAGTATTCATTGTAGTATATTATTATTTAGGTTAGAATTTAGGCCTGGCAATGCCGACCAAAAGGAATGTTCTGGGTATATTGCGCGTCAGTCTGACCGGGCGCCATAATGGTCGTCGCCAAAATTGTCTGCAGCTGCAAGTTTGTGCATGTATACGTGGCGCTAGTGGTGAAATTGCTATGTGCACGCCATTTTGAGACTCCTCTGGGCAAATCATTTGGGGTTATTTGGCAGAAGTTTAGTACGAGACTTACCCCGGATTTTCTCAAATTTAAATGGGATTTTTGGTCTTGATTTATTGTTCTACACTTTTTGTCGGAATGTTAGGCCTTTAAATTGGTTCCTCTAAAATTGTGGAATAATTGATCGCGCACTATTTTCAGACTTTTATGGACAAAATTGGAGTTGTATGGCATAATTTGGTGGATTATTCACTAGATTAAATTTGTGTTTGGATATATGCATTTATTCATGCAGGTGGACACACTTGGCACACACTATTTTGGGACTCTTTTTGGACATGCAGGACTAAATTTCACTTGTCAGAAGCCCTGAATTATGTTTCACTTACAATTAATTGCATATGTGCCTATTTACACACAGACAGACACCGGCTATTTGGGGCTTTTATGGGCACTGTTAGTTTCAAAGACTTACACTTGATTGAAATTCACTAAATTTGTTTAATTCGTACTTTAGTTCCTTATAAGCATTAAATGCTTTTCACTATTAGGGTATTTATAAGTTTGAACAGTTTCACATTCGCAACCGTATCGTAGTACACAACTCGCAGCTCATGACAATTTCAAGAATATCACTTAGTGACGGCAAAGTGGAAGGTATAGTATTGAGATCAGTGCGCGCGTATATGTATCGATGTATCGATGATCGCTTGGCAGTAATGTTTAATTGTATGTTTTAAATTTGCAAAAATGTTTAAAGTTAGCAAAAAATAAGAAAGTGTAAATAATAAATGCTAGCGTAGAATATAGTTCTGTCCGTATGTGGTTTTTAGGCCTGGCAATGTTGGGTAGAAAATTTCTTAGAAAATTTGTGTGTGTGTGTGTGCGTCAGTCTGGCAGGGCGCCGCTGTGGCCGTCGCCAAAATTGTCTGCAGCTGCAAGTTTGTGCATGTATAGGTGACGCTTGTGATGAAATTATTATGCGCGCTCCATTTCGAGACTCAACTGGGCAAATTTGGGGTTATATATGTAAAAATTTTTTGGTTTGAGCCTTACCCCAGTTATTCTCAGATTTGAATGGGACTTTGGTCTTTATTATATGTCTTTCACTTTTGGTGGTAATTAGGCCTTCAATTTGTTGCTTGTCAATTCACAGACGGACACCGGTTATTTTGTTAATTGCAAAATAATTATTCACACACTAATTTGAGGAATTTTTTGATCCAGATTTCTTAACTATATGGCGTAGTTTGGTTGAGTGATCACTATATATGTATTTATGAATTTATTTTTGCAGGCAGCCACCATTTGATTTTCATTATTGTGAAATAATTTTTCACGCACTATTTTGAGGAATTTGCATAGAATACCTTAATTTGATTATTTAACACGCTTTTAGGTTTATATCAGCAGTAAATGCTTCCACTATTAGTGTTTTAATAAGTTTCAACTTGCTCGATGACTTTTTCAATTTCCGCCAATTTTAAACTCACGACCATTTTATAGAGACAACTCGCAGCTTATGACAATTTCGAGACTATCGCCTAGTGGCGGCAGAGAGAAAACTATCGTTTGAGGTCAGTACGCCTGTCACTGTATCGATATATCGACGATCACCTAGCAAAATGTTATCAAGCAAAAATATGGATTGTGTATTGTATTTTAAATTGGTAAAGAGTCAGGAAAATTATGCTCAGTTTAGCAGTGTCAGTCACAATTGTTGGGAAAATTTGGATATGTATATGTATAAGTGCCAGCTGAACGATTTCTACCAATTTTTACACTAACAAATTTGGGTGGGCAACCACCCAGCAGACCAGTGTGTTCATATGTGTACAATATATAATTCGCTAGCAATTTGAATGTTGATACATATTGTCTGTAGAGGCTTGTCAATTGGTTAAATTCGATTATTTGCAATTGTGTTTTTATATTCTTGGCAGTTGCCGACAGGCTTATGAACATATATGTATGTGCATATGTGCCAGCTTGGGTTGGCGTCGGTATAATGGCCATCAAAATTCCAAGCATATGCAGCGGCACGTATGCATGTATGTATTTACATTTTAGAACGGACATTCATGAATTCAAAAAAGTTTTGCGCACAAATTTAACCGCGCTACTGAGATTTCGTAATTTGCAAGAAGGTTATAAGATTATTATTTAAGGATAGATATAGGCGTATAATAAGTTTTATATAACATTCAAGTATTCATTGTAGTATATTATTATTTAGGTTAGAATTTAGGCCTGGCAATGCCGACCAAAAGGAATGTTCTGGGTATATTGCGCGTCAGTCTGACCGGGCGCCATAATGGTCGTCGCCAAAATTGTCTGCAGCTGCAAGTTTGTGCATGTATACGTGGCGCTAGTGGTGAAATTGCTATGTGCACGCCATTTTGAGACTCCTCTGGGCAAATCATTTGGGGTTATTTGGCAGAAGTTTAGTACGAGACTTACCCCGGATTTTCTCAAATTTAAATGGGATTTTTGGTCTTGATTTATTGTTCTACACTTTTTGTCGGAATGTTAGGCCTTTAAATTGGTTCCTCTAAAATTGTGGAATAATTGATCGCGCACTATTTTCAGACTTTTATGGACAAAATTGGAGTTGTATGGCATAATTTGGTGGATTATTCACTAGATTAAATTTGTGTTTGGATATATGCATTTATTCATGCAGGTGGACACACTTGGCACACACTATTTTGGGACTCTTTTTGGACATGCAGGACTAAATTTCACTTGTCAGAAGCCCTGAATTATGTTTCACTTACAATTAATTGCATATGTGCCTATTTACACACAGACAGACACCGGCTATTTGGGGCTTTTATGGGCACTGTTAGTTTCAAAGACTTACACTTGATTGAAATTCACTAAATTTGTTTAATTCGTACTTTAGTTCCTTATAAGCATTAAATGCTTTTCACTATTAGGGTATTTATAAGTTTGAACAGTTTCACATTCGCAACCGTATCGTAGTACACAACTCGCAGCTCATGACAATTTCAAGAATATCACTTAGTGACGGCAAAGTGGAAGGTATAGTATTGAGATCAGTGCGCGCGTATATGTATCGATGTATCGATGATCGCTTGGCAGTAATGTTTAATTGTATGTTTTAAATTTGCAAAAATGTTTAAAGTTAGCAAAAAATAAGAAAGTGTAAATAATAAATGCTAGCGTAGAATATAGTTCTGTCCGTATGTGGTTTTTAGGCCTGGCAATGTTGGGTAGAAAATTTCTTAGAAAATTTGTGTGTGTGTGTGTGCGTCAGTCTGGCAGGGCGCCGCTGTGGCCGTCGCCAAAATTGTCTGCAGCTGCAAGTTTGTGCATGTATAGGTGACGCTTGTGATGAAATTATTATGCGCGCTCCATTTCGAGACTCAACTGGGCAAATTTGGGGTTATATATGTAAAAATTTTTTGGTTTGAGCCTTACCCCAGTTATTCTCAGATTTGAATGGGACTTTGGTCTTTATTATATGTCTTTCACTTTTGGTGGTAATTAGGCCTTCAATTTGTTGCTTGTCAATTCACAGACGGACACCGGTTATTTTGTTAATTGCAAAATAATTATTCACACACTAATTTGAGGAATTTTTTGATCCAGATTTCTTAACTATATGGCGTAGTTTGGTTGAGTGATCACTATATATGTATTTATGAATTTATTTTTGCAGGCAGCCACCATTTGATTTTCATTATTGTGAAATAATTTTTCACGCACTATTTTGAGGAATTTGCATAGAATACCTTAATTTGATTATTTAACACGCTTTTAGGTTTATATCAGCAGTAAATGCTTCCACTATTAGTGTTTTAATAAGTTTCAACTTGCTCGATGACTTTTTCAATTTCCGCCAATTTTAAACTCACGACCATTTTATAGAGACAACTCGCAGCTTATGACAATTTCGAGACTATCGCCTAGTGGCGGCAGAGAGAAAACTATCGTTTGAGGTCAGTACGCCTGTCACTGTATCGATATATCGACGATCACCTAGCAAAATGTTATCAAGCAAAAATATGGATTGTGTATTGTATTTTAAATTGGTAAAGAGTCAGGAAAATTATGCTCAGTTTAGCAGTGTCAGTCACAATTGTTGGGAAAATTTGGATATGTATATGTATAAGTGCCAGCTGAACGATTTCTACCAATTTTTACACTAACAAATTTGGGTGGGCAACCACCCAGCAGACCAGTGTGTTCATATGTGTACAATATATAATTCGCTAGCAATTTGAATGTTGATACATATTGTCTGTAGAGGCTTGTCAATTGGTTAAATTCGATTATTTGCAATTGTGTTTTTATATTCTTGGCAGTTGCCGACAGGCTTATGAACATATATGTATGTGCATATGTGCCAGCTTGGGTTGGCGTCGGTATAATGGCCATCAAAATTCCAAGCATATGCAGCGGCACGTATGCATGTATGTATTTACATTTTAGAACGGACATTCATGAATTCAAAAAAGTTTTGCGCACAAATTTAACCGCGCTACTAAGATTTCGTAATTTGCAAGAAGGTTATAAGATTATTATTTAAGGATAGATATAGGCGTATAATAAGTTTTATATAACATTCAAGTATTCATTGTAGTATATTATTATTTAGGTTAGAATTTAGGCCTGGCAATGCCGACCAAAAGGAATGTTCTGGGTATATTGCGCGTCAGTCTGACCGGGCGCCATAATGGTCGTCGCCAAAATTGTCTGCAGCTGCAAGTTTGTGCATGTATACGTGGCGCTAGTGGTGAAATTGCTATGTGCACGCCATTTTGAGACTCCTCTGGGCAAATCATTTGGGGTTATTTGGCAGAAGTTTAGTACGAGACTTACCCCGGATTTTCTCAAATTTAAATGGGATTTTTGGTCTTGATTTATTGTTCTACACTTTTTGTCGGAATGTTAGGCCTTTAAATTGGTTCCTCTAAAATTGTGGAATAATTGATCGCGCACTATTTTCAGACTTTTATGGACAAAATTGGAGTTGTATGGCATAATTTGGTGGATTATTCACTAGATTAAATTTGTGTTTGGATATATGCATTTATTCATGCAGGTGGACACACTTGGCACACACTATTTTGGGACTCTTTTTGGACATGCAGGACTAAATTTCACTTGTCAGAAGCCCTGAATTATGTTTCACTTACAATTAATTGCATATGTGCCTATTTACACACAGACAGACACCGGCTATTTGGGGCTTTTATAGGCACTGTTAGTTTCAAAGACTTACACTTGATTGAAATTCACTAAATTTGTTTAATTCGTACTTTAGTTCCTTATAAGCATTAAATGCTTTTCACTATTAGGGTATTTATAAGTTTGAACAGTTTCACATTCGCAACCATATCGTAGTACACAACTCGCAGCTCATGACAATTTCAAGAATATCACTTAGTGACGGCAAAGTGGAAGGTATAGTATTGAGATCAGTGCGCGCGTATATGTATCGATGTATCGATGATCGCTTGGCAGTAATGTTTAATTGTATGTTTTAAATTTGCAAAAATGTTTAAAGTTAGCAAAAAATAAGAAAGTGTAAATAATAGATGCTAGCGTAGAATATAGTTCTGTCCGTATGTGGTTTTTAGGCCTGGCAATGTTGGGTAGAAAATTTCTTAGAAAATTTGTGTGTGTGTGTGTGCGTCAGTCTGGCAGGGCGCCGCTGTGGCCGTCGCCAAAATTGTCTGCAGCTGCAAGTTTGTGCATGTATAGGTGACGCTTGTGATGAAATTATTATGCGCGCTCCATTTCGAGACTCAACTGGGCAAATTTGGGGTTATATATGTAAAAATTTTTTGGTTTGAGCCTTACCCCAGTTATTCTCAGATTTGAATGGGACTTTGGTCTTTATTATATGTCTTTCACTTTTGGTGGTAATTAGGCCTTCAATTTGTTGCTTGTCAATTCACAGACGGACACCGGTTATTTTGTTAATTGCAAAATAATTATTCACACACTAATTTGAGGAATTTTTTGATCCAGATTTCTTAACTATATGGCGTAGTTTGGTTGAGTGATCACTATATATGTATTTATGAATTTATTTTTGCAGGCAGCCACCATTTGATTTTCATTATTGTGAAATAATTTTTCACGCACTATTTTGAGGAATTTGCATAGAATACCTTAATTTGATTATTTAACACGCTTTTAGGTTTATATCAGCAGTAAATGCTTCCACTATTAGTGTTTTAATAAGTTTCAACTTGCTCGATGACTTTTTCAATTTCCGCCAATTTTAAACTCACGACCATTTTATAGAGACAACTCGCAGCTTATGACAATTTCGAGACTATCGCCTAGTGGCGGCAGAGAGAAAACTATCGTTTGAGGTCAGTACGCCTGTCACTGTATCGATATATCGACGATCACCTAGCAAAATGTTATCAAGCAAAAATATGGATTGTGTATTGTATTTTAAATTGGTAAAGAGTCAGGAAAATTATGCTCAGTTTAGCAGTGTCAGTCACAATTGTTGGGAAAATTTGGATATGTATATGTATAAGTGCCAGCTGAACGATTTCTACCAATTTTTACACTAACAAATTTGGGTGGGCAACCACCCAGCAGACCAGTGTGTTCATATGTGTACAATATATAATTCGCTAGCAATTTGAATGTTGATACATATTGTCTGTAGAGGCTTGTCAATTGGTTAAATTCGATTATTTGCAATTGTGTTTTTATATTCTTGGCAGTTGCCGACAGGCTTATGAACATATATGTATGTGCATATGTGCCAGCTTGGGTTGGCGTCGGTATAATGGCCATCAAAATTCCAAGCATATGCAGCGGCACGTATGCATGTATGTATTTACATTTTAGAACGGACATTCATGAATTCAAAAAAGTTTTGCGCACAAATTTAACCGCGCTACTAAGATTTCGTAATTTGCAAGAAGGTTATAAGATTATTATTTAAGGATAGATATAGGCGTATAATAAGTTTTATATAACATTCAAGTATTCATTGTAGTATATTATTATTTAGGTTAGAATTTAGGCCTGGCAATGCCGACCAAAAGGAATGTTCTGGGTATATTGCGCGTCAGTCTGACCGGGCGCCATAATGGTCGTCGCCAAAATTGTCTGCAGCTGCAAGTTTGTGCATGTATACGTGGCGCTAGTGGTGAAATTGCTATGTGCACGCCATTTTGAGACTCCTCTGGGCAAATCATTTGGGGTTATTTGGCAGAAGTTTAGTACGAGACTTACCCCGGATTTTCTCAAATTTAAATGGGATTTTTGGTCTTGATTTATTGTTCTACACTTTTTGTCGGAATGTTAGGCCTTTAAATTGGTTCCTCTAAAATTGTGGAATAATTGATCGCGCACTATTTTCAGACTTTTATGGACAAAATTGGAGTTGTATGGCATAATTTGGTGGATTATTCACTAGATTAAATTTGTGTTTGGATATATGCATTTATTCATGCAGGTGGACACACTTGGCACACACTATTTTGGGACTCTTTTTGGACATGCAGGACTAAATTTCACTTGTCAGAAGCCCTGAATTATGTTTCACTTACAATTAATTGCATATGTGCCTATTTACACACAGACAGACACCGGTTATTTGGGGCTTTTATAGGCACTGTTAGTTTCAAAGACTTACACTTGATTGAAATTCACTAAATTTGTTTAATTCGTACTTTAGTTCCTTATAAGCATTAAATGCTTTTCACTATTAGGGTATTTATAAGTTTGAACAGTTTCACATTCGCAACCATATCGTAGTACACAACTCGCAGCTCATGACAATTTCAAGAATATCACTTAGTGACGGCAAAGTGGAAGGTATAGTATTGAGATCAGTGCGCGCGTATATGTATCGATGTATCGATGATCGCTTGGCAGTAATGTTTAATTGTATGTTTTAAATTTGCAAAAATGTTTAAAGTTAGCAAAAAATAAGAAAGTGTAAATAATAGATGCTAGCGTAGAATATAGTTCTGTCCGTATGTGGTTTTTAGGCCT